>NC_062545.1:111050974-111360796 GCF_016906955.1 Phacochoerus africanus
GTCCTGGAGGCCCAATTACTTATAATCCTCACCTCCATATATCCTCTAGTTACTAGAAAACAATATGGAAGCCTTTCCTATGTTTAAGAGAGTGAGAATAAGAGATTAGAATAATGAAAAGCTGTAGCTGGAGGAAAAAGGGAGAACACAAGCCGGAAACAGGGGACATTCCAGATAGGAGGTTTCAAGCCAAAGATTAGGGATTAAAGAGCGGTGAAGAGTTCTGCCAGGATCTGAGACAAGAAACTCTCTGTTGAGTCACATTTTCTTTACATTTATTAGATTCCTATTCCTAGGCCAATGATCCGTTTTGTTCCTTTTCAATTTCTTGCTAAGGCAGATAATCCTGGAGTATCCTGGAAGAGTACTTTGTGAGAACAGAGCAGGAGGACACATCACGGGAATGGTGGTCATGAAGTTCCAGTAAATCAGCGATGAGTCACTTTCCGGCTGGTTTCTGAGGCGCAAATATGCCAGCATCCCTGGGAAGTCACTCACCTTACAAACAAAAATGAAAAACCCTATTGCCTGGGTGCCGGGCCACATTTCTAATATGCTGATGCCCGGGCTTTGAGCAACAACACTCAAGCCTTTTGGGATAGCTCACTGAGAATACTGGTATCTTTGACCACCACATACCTCAAGTAGTTACTTCGCTGTTTTAAAAAAAATCCTTTTAGGGGCTCACCTGGGGCACATGGAAGTTCCCGGGCTAGGGATCCAATAAGAACTACAGCTGAGGCCTACACCACAGCCACAGAAACACCAGATCTGAGTCTCATCTTCGACCTATGGCACAGCTTGCGGCAGCACCAGATCCTTAAGCCACTGAGTGAGGCCAGGGATCGATCCTGCATCTTCACAGAGACGACATCAGTTTCTTAACTCACTGAGCCACAACGGGAACTCCAGCAAATTTTTTTATTGTGAAACGTGGCTTGCACAGAGGAAGTGGGCTTGGGATGGGAGTCCTTAAGGATGTGGTCAGCCCACCAAATGTGGCTCAGTGGAAGGCCACAGGGCTATATTGCTTTGCTGTAGGTACCTGGGAGTTTAATTTCAAATTTATGAGTCTAAGCAACAAGAGTTCTGCTGGGAAGGCAGTGTTCCAAATCCTGAGTATCTCCTGAGCTGACAAGAGATCAGGATTCAGCATGATCAAGCAGACTCCTCTCTCACCCCCACCGCCACACAGTACCCGCCTTCATGCCTCTGGCCCATGTCTTGTCGGCCCCTTGCCCACACACAGGAAGGGCTTTTTACCTTTCCTGTCATTAGCTTTCCTCTGGAGATGGGATTCTGCAGCGGCTCCTCAAGAATAAATGCGGGTCAAACTGCCTTCACTCACATCTATTGCAAGGCCTACCAGCAGGATTCCATGTTCTGTCTGCTTTCACTCAGCAGCATATCCAAATGCATTTCAAGCAAGGAGCAAGAGAATCTTATTTCCAAGGGCTGGTATTCCACTTAAAAATGAAATGTGAATCTCTTACTTTGAAACATTTTTCACCTCCTGTGCACAGGTGATTAACCACGCTGGAACTGTTCCTGGAGCATTTGTGTCTGGGCCAATCAACAAACCTATTTGAATGTCTTTTATGTATGGGGGCTGCAAAGCCAAGAATGGCTTTCAGGGGATTGGTGCTTGGTATTTTCATTTCAAAAGGAAAAAAGTTATTTTCCATTTCCAGGGGAATGGCTCAAAGCCCAAGGGGCAGAAGAGGGACTGGAGGAGGAGGAAGAGTTGGGGAGGGGAGTTTGCACACAACCCCTCCTTCTGTTCTCAGCCTGTGCGGAAGTGCAGAGGCATGCCAAGAGGCAAACCATCTCCTTTAAGGATGGAGAAATGGCTGTGCAAATGGTAAAATCAACCTGGGCTCACACAGTGAGTGGTGGATTTGAAGTGGGCCCCTCTGGCTTCCAAACCCCACAGGGTGCTGTCTGCCCTATAGGAGCTGGGGGTGAACTCAAGCAGATGAGTGACCTTGAGCAAGCCACCAAACTATCCAGGCCTCGATGATAAGCCTCCTTCTGGCTCCAAATGGGCATTTCAGTTAGGGCACCAGCCTTGGCAGGCCCTGATAAGGCTTTGACTCGCCTCTTTGTTCTCTGCGGCCTTGGTAACAGATGGAAAGAAAACTCTCATGGGCAGCAGGAACCAGTCTTCTCCTCTAGGCTGGTGTCTATTTGTCAAAAATTTGGCTAAAGTTGGATTCACATTAGTAAGCCCTCAACATAGCTTCATTCATTGTTTGACATACAAAATTTATAACATCTGTCAGAGGAATGCAGCTCTGAAAACCCTCAATGTCAAAGAGTGTATATAATGGAAGGAACGCTTCTTGCATCGCCTGCCATTTCCAATAATTTCTTTCTGAACCCCTGTCTCCAATTCTGGAAATGATGGCTTCCGGAGCACTGCAGTGTTTTGTTTTGATTGGAGAACTCAATTTTTTCCCCCCTGTATGTACATCTGACTGCAGATTTAAAAAAAACTGCATCTACAAACAGTATTGACAGGGTGAAAAAATGGTTAACATAGTCTCAAATATTTGTTCAAGGAAAAAAGACAATTTCTTGCCCAAAGTATTAAACTCTGGAGGACATATAGCAGCATACACAAAAATTAGATTTTGTTTCTGCTGATATCTCTAGGAATAGTAAGTAGAATCACTCTCTTCAATGTCAGTTTCAAAAAGTTCCGAATGTATCCACAAAGCATTTTCCCTTAATGAGAACTCTCGCCACAAATTTAAATATTTTTGCAAGATGCTTATTTTCTTACCCTGTAGTCTTTCTCCATGGAGTTCCACAATGTTTTATTCTGAACCAGGCAACTTTTCCAGCTACTCATTTGTAAGTCTGGGCCTGCTGAGGTTCGGCAATGGAATTTAGAGTGTGAATCTTTAGTTATCTGTACTACACGCTTTTCTAAATGGTGACTGTATGAGTGTCCAGCCTCCAGGTCTGCACACCGAAGGGTCTTAACCACTTCCCCTGACCTCCAGAGCAGCATGCTCAGAGATGACCACACTGGGTCTGCCCTAAGGTGTGTAGGGACAGGGCATTCTCTATTCTCTATGATGAGATAATGACAATTCATTGAACTGGCGTGATACTGCAGCAATCCACTGATTTGATCTGATCCCTGGAACCCAGGGAGGAAGTCAGGCCTAAACCACTCCCTGCAGTCATGGCGGATGCAAGCTGACTCAACCCCTACCCTCCCAACGGTACCTGCTGCCTCATCTGGTTCTAACCATGTCTACGAGCTGCTGTAAAACGTCTGGAACAAGAGCAAGAAGAATAAGGGCAGGGCTCTGGAGTCACACCATTTGGAAAACCATGAATGGTCATTGAGTGTGCCTGAAGTGCTGTGCTGCGTGCTTATCCCCTGGCTTACACATTTGAGTCCCACAACAATAACCTGTGAGCAAGGGGCCTGCTTCAGAGATGAAGAATCTCAGGTTTAGGGACTTGGTAGGCTAGGCAACTAGAAAAGATAACGCCAGATGTGGCTCCCAAAGTGAACAAATGCTGGGTGTAAGAAAGCCCCTGACTGAAGCTGAGGATGGGCAGGGGAGAGCCCAGACCTGTGGAAGATGCAGGAAGGTTGAGAGGCAGAGAGTTTATTTGCCTTGAACAAAGGGACAGCTTTTTAGAGGTGGGAACTGTTCCTGGCTGCTGGGATTTTATTTGGGTCTGTGAAGAAAAAATACCTGATCAAAAGGCATGGAAGAACAGTTACAGGGATACAGAGTCCTTTTCAGTGAAAATATCCATGCAAAAGATTCGTTTATTTCCATTTTACTGGGTTTTGTCAAGGGAATGTCTTTTTTCCCCCTGTAGCACAAGTTTAGCCAACTAATATTGTTTGTAACCTGTTTTTGTTTGCCTAAAGTCTTCCAGACTGACGTGATATTTTCAGTTTCCAAGTGCGAGAAATAGATGTATGGGAATTTAGAACTCAACATGAGTTATAAAGCAGAAAATCACAAAAACCCTTAATCTCTACTTTGAAGTGGCATCACACTGCTGGAGAACAGCATATTTGGTGCCTTAACCTACAACCTGTTCATGTGTATGACTGTATGACTGCCACTGATAAAGACTTAGCTACGAACTCAGGAAAAGTCCCCAAATGAGCAAAACCACTGCAAAAGACCTATATGTATGTACACGCAGATATAGTCCATAACCTGGAGGAAAGCCTGGACTTGGAAAGGGTTTTTTTGCTGCTTGGCTCTAACTTACACAGATCAAAGGAAGACAGCATCTGACTTGAGAGTGTCTGGGAGGATAACACATGTACCCCAGTTTCCCCCGGACACTGGGGTATTAATCTGCTTTAAGAAACGTGTGTGGGGGGGAAAGTAAGCTGACCGCATAATTTAAAGTTCACAAAGTAAAAACATACAAATGACAGGACCACCACATTTAGAAAATGTCCTACAATGTGCATTTATTCCATATCATTATACAAGGTTTACATACAGTTATAACTCTTAAGAAAATGTTTTTTTCTTCACCATTGTATGCAGTGCCTAAATCTTTCACTTTTAACACGGTGGAAATCCACATGGCATGCTATCCTACAAGTTGCAACGAGCTGCAAATGTGCCAATCAGAAGAAAACAGAAGGCTTACAAGAGCACGATGGCTCACAAACCCTTGGCTTTAGTGAATTCTGGCAGACGGGATCCATAGTTGCACCTCATTGTAAAACTCAAGACAAAATAAATTAGCGATGGACAGATTCTAAATAGTAACAATATTGAACGAAAGACCACAGTGGGACCTTTTGTTTAATGTAGCACCAATCCACACCTGATTGTGTTTCCAACATTAATCTTCCTGTTCATTTATCATTGGCACTTTGAATGGAAATCTTTCTGCTTAATGAGGATTCCTGGGCTGACTAAGCACACTGTGTTGCTAAACTCTCTATGAAGTGTGGCAACGTCAACCTGGGAAATGGCACATTTAAATCATTACTGCCTTGACAGGGGCTCGCCTCTGTGCGTGTGTGTGTGTGTGTGTGTGTGTGTGTGTGTTTTCCCCATCCCCGACCTAGCTGGTATTTTGTGGGTATTTCTGTGACAGTGGTAAAAGTAAATAAAAATGCATTTAAGGGGTTTCATGGTAAGCATGGTGTTTAAAAACAAAACAAAACAAAAAAACCAACAAAACCAACATGAAAGAATGTGGTCGCAGCTAAGGAGGTTTTCACATGTTGTTTAACTCCAGTAAAGTCTGATCCAGCATCTGATGCATACTAAGGTTTTCTTCTTTGGCATGAGCCACTTTCTCTGTGGTGGGATTAGAAAATCAAGTCATGAATAGCTGCACTTTGGACACGGTGGTGTTTGTACATTTAGGCAGGCAAACATCAATCACAAACAAAGGATCAGATGATTAGGACTAGGCATGCTTGTAAGACATTACTCATTTCCACACAGGGACCTAGGAAGGGGAAGCCGTCTTGAGCCCTAAGGAACTACAGGCACAGTGGGTTCTCACAGAGCCCCAGAGGAACCTTCGCCAACAATCCACGGAGAATACAATGCAAGTGGGGTTTGGGGAAGGTTCGCTGCGCTGTGGGAACAGGGAGAGGTGCTTGCAGCACTGAAGTTAATAACAGCAGACATTTATGAGTTACAGGCAGTTAAAGGTCTGGGAGTTGTGGTATAACACAATCTCACAGAAGACAAAGATGATGTAAATAGGCTTTCTGACAGCTTTTCAATGATTTATTTCTGTGGCTCATTAAAAAAAAAAATTGACACGTTTCATGCACACTTCCGTAGGACAGTCTCTTACTGTTCTCACAGTGTTCTATTTATTATTAGCATAACATTCTCACCAGATTCCAACACCGTTAGACTGAATAAAGGCATACCTTTCAGACAATCAGAGACTTCTGACATGAACTCCTGTTTTCAAAAGCTATTTTGCCCAAGCATAGGTACACTTAATCATGTTTCAAATACTATACCAAATACATAGACATTAGGATGAATATGTAATAGGAATATATATTATATATATCACATCCTATATATAATATATATATAGTTGTACACATACACACCCCTCTGCTTTGGCTTTCTAACTTAAAGCAGGACTCAGTTCTCTGTAGGAAATAGAAAACCTTTTTTTGGTCCTCATTATGCATCTGTTCGAACAAGAGGACCTGCTATGGCAAAGACGAGTGCTGAATTGATTAGGAACATTTATCCATATACATGTATGTAATTTTACCATAAAAGCAGTTGTGAGATTAAAGAGACCTTAATTATTCCTGATATAAGAGGAAAACGCAGGCAAGGTCAGCCTTTCAACTGATTCTTTTCATGTTCGATTGTGCAGAAATCAACTGTTTTCAACCCTGTTAGTTGAAGGTACAACAGTCCTGCCCATGGGCTGCATTTCTAGAATTCAGCCCAGGTTCTTTCCCACTTAAGTTTAATCCTCATTCAGGGCCAGCTTTAGTTGGTTAGTTAGGCGGCGGTTTTGCTCAAGTTGCTGGTAGAGTTGATCTGTACAGGTCAGCAAGCAGGTTAGCAGAAGAGAGGAGGCAGAAAGAAGAGAGGTTAGCTGGAGTTGGTGAGGGAGTTAACAGAACACAGAAGTACCTCGGCACCGGTCACTTGCTGAGCAGTTACCTTTACCCACGTTCAGCTGGCCTGTGCCTAGGGAGGGTGGATGGCAAAGGGCCTGGCAGACTTAGGAAGAGCCAGGACTTCCCTCTTGGTGGGAGGGGAAGGAAAGAGTGGCAGGATCTGAGGAGGAGAGAGAGGGAATGCTCCACATGCATCTCAATTAAAACCCCTGTGTGAACTGGGCCGAGTGCAGCTTCTGGCAACAGCCTCAGGACCGGAGGCAGGGCTGGAGGCGAACTTAGCGGAGAGCTGCTTTTAAAACCTCAACCTGCCGCTTTCTGCTCACCTCTTTTAGGAACCCCTTTCATCTCCACTCCCAGGGCTGGCTTTCCTTTAGGGTAGCACCAAGAAGGGTTTCTGTTGCTGCATTAATGGTTTTTTGTTTTTTGGCCATGCCTGTGGCACTTTTAAGTTCCTAGGCCAGGGATCAAACACATGCCGCAGCAGCGACCAGGCTACTGCAATGATAGGGCCTGATCCTTAACCTGTTGAGCCTCAAGAGAACTCCTGCATTAACAGTTTATGAAATGCAAAACCAAGCTCCCTGCCCCTCCCGCAACTGCAGTGATACAGGGTACAAATCCTGACCTCCTGTCCAGCTCGGGTACGGGGTGTGCGTTACCCTACTCGAAGAGCAGGAGACAAGGACTTATCTCCTCTCAAAACTGATTTAAAATCTGACTTCCTCAAGAGAGTGGCATTCTGTTGTGCTAGATGGCTGTGTATAAAATGAACAGAATCTCAAACACCTATAGGGAGCCGGGTTTGACATACATTTTATACCCTGGCATGTAATCTGCTCACATGGCAAGGAAGGTAGCCACAAGAGTCAGTCTGTATCTGATGGCCCAGAAGGTGCCCAAACAATGACAAACACCTAGCACTTAACAGAAAAAGCTGGAGGCCATATGATTGTTTCAAATGATAGTGACAACCTCGACCCACAAATTCTACTTAACAAATTTGAAAAGCTAACAATTCTACACCCAGGGAAAATTAAAAAAAAAAAAAAAGTTTGATCTAGCCCCCAGGTCTGTTGGGATATTAATTAATTTTTTTTTTTTTTTTAAGGGCTGCACCTACGGCATATGGACGTTCCCAGGCTAGGGGTCTAATTGGAGCTGTAGCTGCCAGTCTACACCGCAGCCACAGCAACTCAGCATCTGAGCCACATCTTCGACCTACACCACAGCTCACGGCAACGCCATATCCTCGACCCACTGAGCGAGGCCAGGGATCAAAGCCGCAACCTCATGGTTCCTAGTTGGAGTCCTTTCCACTGTGCCACAACAGGAACTCCCGATGTTAATTAATTCTTATTTTAACTTTTTCTCATAAATGGCAGAAGATGGGGAAGATTCCATATTCATTGTGCATTCTGGCTCAGAATATCTACTGCTTTATCTTCTTTGCTGATCCAAATTTTCTGAATATTCAAAACCCATCAAATGTCACCTCTTCCAGGTGGCTCTCAGTCAGAATTACTGTCTTTCTTCCTTGTTGATGCTAAAAGCCCACCATCTGTTAGTTCAGACCTGCTTCACTCTTCTATCTTCCTACTGGATGGCCAGCTCATCGAGCGCAAAGAACATTTCCAGTGTGTCTCTTTACCACAGCCTCTCTACCTTTCACGGTATGTTGCATATTTGGGGGTTGCAAAATTTAAACCCTACCAGCACATTCACACTATTGCGTGGGGGACCATCACCACAGGCAGGAAGGATGTCTCAGTTTGCTGAGCCAATGTACGGCCAAGCTGGAATGGAAGAACTCTGGAGGAAACCCTAGAGAATTCAGGGGGTCAGTGTGAATGCAGCTTAAAGGACAGCCATCCCCTCCACATCCTCCTTTGGACCTGCTCCACTTCAGCACCACAGAGCTGGTGTGCCTGGGGTTGGGGCTGAAGGAAGGGACCTGGAACAGTTATACATTTGGAAGTATCTTCCCCTCCTGTTTCACCTCCCTGAGGTCTGGGGCATCTAGTGCTCAGCAATACTTATGGTTTCATCAAACCAAGGCTCTTGCAGCAGCTGCTTCTATGTATGGCTTAGCCCTCTGAGCTAGAAGCTTGGGGCTCAACCATTTCTTGATAAGATCAACTAGCTATTTATCCTCTTGGGCAGCCATACCTTCTTGGGCTCATTTCAGATTTGCCTTCCCAATACATCAGTTTCCCACCTCCACACTATAGAATATACTTATACAAAGTGTGAAAGTCTCCAGAAGGGTTTCCAAGAGCAGATGTGCCTCCAGAATTAACTGAACATCTGCTCAGCAGAACTTTCAGTCTTGTCATTTTGTCTAGGGCAGGAAGCAGGGTTACTCAGGAAAGGACCCACTTCTATTATTCTGAATTTTAAAAAGAACAGGCAGGAATCACAGTCAAAAGCAGGCCCAAGAAGCCTTAGGAAAAGGAAAACAAGAAATTACAGAAGTCTTTTACTCTCAAGGTTAAGACACTGTGTATATTATAAATTTAAAAAAGTCTACTATACCATGGCCCTCTTAAAAAGACTATTTTTACCCTGTTCTGAAGTCTTTGTATAGTAACTGACATTTTCAGTTTGTCCAAATTTACTTGAAAAGAGTGGTCTATAAATCCTCTGAGGCTAAGAAAAACTATATACAAACAGATGAAGATCACCCACATTTAAAACACAGGAGAAATACAGCCAGACTGTTGGAGGATGGAGAAATGCTGGGAATTAAGAAATGAATGTTCAAATCATTTTAAAGCTCTAATTTTGTGATATATTAAAAAAAATAATTGCTGTTTTTGAAGTTAAATGGTGAAACCCAAATAAAATATAACTGAACAATTTCCAGTATTTTTAGGAGGCGGCAGGCAGAATCAACTTAATTATGGCTATGCTTTAGAGATGTTCACAAATGAAATGTTCTTGTCACGAGAATCATGTTAAGTACAATCCCTCCTAAAGAATACATGATGTGCTTATACGCACAAAAATAAATCTCGACTTGAACATAATCACATGTTCCTAAAACTACAGAATGTCATTCCACGATCAAAATGACGGGGGCTGAGGAATGAGCATACTTTTAAAAAGCTTTAACTGCTCTTTGTTCTGTAAAAGGATGATCAACAATAATCTTAGCTTACGCTGTTGTAATCCAAGTTCTTTCCCATCTTTTCCAGTAAGTTCCTAGCAGTTCGGGATGGTTATGAAGCCTCTTCATGAGCCCTTCTTAGTTGGCAGCATCCTCCCAAGCAGGGCCATTTAAATATCGACACAGGGGGTTTACCACATCCCAAACTAAATGTCTGGCAGAGGAAAGCACTGCTCAAGACAGATTTTTCCATCTCCAACAAGCAAAGTCCCCTGTGCAGAGGTTCTCACCCTGCACTACATACGAGAATCATGACAACCCCTAAGAAAACACATTTGCCCAGGCCTCACTCTGACCTTTGCGAACCAAAGCTGAGAGAGATCGAGGCATGGCTATTTTTTTAAGTTCCACTAGGAACTACTGCTTTAGAAACTCTTGCTATTCATGTTCAGAGTGGGGAAAAAGAAAAAAAAAAAAAAAAAAAAAGCAAAGCAGCAGCCAAAAATTAACCCTCATATGTGTGAAGCAGATTTGTAGTTTTATTCAGTGTTGAAACTAAAATATCAATAAATAAGAAGTAAAAAGAATAGCAAACAGAAATAGCTTACACAGTGTTTATTTTACACTGAATTGAGGAGCTTCTGTACAATAGAAAGCACAGTGCGTGCCTGGCCCTAAGGCAGGATGTGAAAGAATAAACCAGGGTCAGCTGGAGAAGAGACAAACTGCAGAGCTCAGAGAGGTGGGATATCCAGCTCGATGAGGGGGTCTTGGGAGAAGTGAAGCAAAGAAACTTATCTGCATGAAGAGAAAAGGTGGGAGAAAAAGTGGCACAATGGAAAACAGAGAAGCTAAACTAACAGATGAGAGAAGCATTTGAAACACAGGCAAGAAGCAGACATGCAAAACCCATGGCCAGTTGCGCCTGGGGGAGGATGTCAATCTTTGCCCACCAGGGTCCAGACCTGAGGCCAGCACAGCCCCTTCTGGGGGAGGATCCATTACAAGAAGACCCATGAACAGAACTTAACAAATGTTAAGTAAACCCACCTGTCAGCTTTTTTTTTTGCCTTTTTTTTTTTAGGGCTGTGCCCATGGCATAAGGAGGTTCCCAGGCTAGGGGTCAAATCGGAGCCGTAGCCGCCGGCCTACACCACAGCCACAGCAACTCGAGATCCAAGCCGCATCTGACCTGCACTGAAGCTCACAGCAATGCCGGATCTGAGCCGAGTCTGCAACCTACACCACAGCTCACAGCAACACCAGATCCTTAATCCACTGAGCGAGGCCAGGGATCAAACCCGAAACCTCATGGATACTAGTCGGGTTCGTTAAGCACTGGGCCGTGAGGGGAACTCCTTTTTCAGAATATTAAATCATACCTGATACTAAAAGTTTTTCTTTTTTTTTTTTTGTCTTTTCTAGGCCTGCACCCTTGGCATATAGAGGTTCCTAGGCTAGGGGTCCAATCGGAGCTGTAGCTGCTGGTCTACACCAGAGTCACAGCAACGCGGGATCCGAGCTGCATCTGCGACCTACACCACAGCTCACGGCAACGCTGGATCCTTAACCCACTAAGCAAGGCCGGGGTCAAACCCGAAACCTCATGGTTCCTAGTCGGATTCGTTAAGCACTGAGCCATGACAAGAACTTCTAAAAGTTTTTCTTATAGCATCACCTCATTTTAGTGCTTGGAGACAGATGATCTCATCCACCCCTCATTCACAAAGGAGGGAAGAGAGGAAGGGATTTGCTCTAGTTTCCACGGTGACAATTGTGTCTCCAAGGGCAATGTGGTGAGTCTATACAATGTGTAAGGCAGCAGGTACATGCTAATACTCTTCAAGCTACCATTTTTCTAGCTGGGTAAAGAAATGACAGGTGGGCCTGGAAAATGAAATTTCCAGCTTAAATGCAATTCAGTGCCATCTTAGAAGAATCAAGGGAAGCCTCTGTGAAACATTTCCAGGTTAGACATGAGAGGAGCAGAACCAGTCTAATGTTCACATTTGGTTAGCAGCATGTGTGTTAGTCATGCATGCTCCAGGCTCTAGTGACAGGAAGACTACCTACTCCACCTGTACTGCCCAGCAGTAGTAAAGGCTGGGCCATTAACTCTCAAACTCAGATCGCAATCTGTGTTTTAGGTTCCATTTCTTTGACACAGGTTGTGGTATTTGTATGTTCATTCTTTCTACATAAACATAGGAAATTAAAGGCTTGGCTACTCAGCAGATGGTTCATTTCTGTCTAGAATTCTTAAAAGTGAGGAAAATGTGACCTTTTACAGCACCATTCTTTAGGATATTCTGGATCAATTTCCTTTCCCTCCGAGCCTCAGTCCTCTTGACACTGTAGGGTTCCTTAAATTTATATTTCTTCTATGAAAAATCATCACACTGTATTTAACTGACTTTAGGAAATGAACTTTTGATATTTCTTGGGAAATTCCGGCACAGGTGCACGGCCTATTAATTTTACTTGAGCCTCATTTAATTTGCTAAACAGATAGTGCCCAAGTCATTCATATTCCAGTTCAGCTTGGTACCAACGACTGCATTGAGACAATATGAAATGAATGGATTCTGAAAGGAAAATGGTTTGTGGAGAGAGAGACAGTCTACTTGGCCTTTATGTTAGTAGGATGTGAAAAAAAAACAATGACTATCCTAGATTATGCAAAGAGAGTGAGCAGAAAGCTGCAAAGATGGAGATTTTGAAGATACAGAAGGGTGTGGTGGTGAGTTTATCGTATTAGCATGAGGGCACGGATGTGAGCAGGCAGGGTGGATGCACATTTACATGGAAGTCATATCGTTGAGAGCGTGGTCCAGCTCCTCGCTGATGGCTTTGTACTTCAGTTTCTGAGCGTACAGCTCGTCTATGACCAGGAAGTGGAAGGCAGAGGTGCAAGGACATGGAGAGTGATCAAGAGATGGAGGGTGAGTGAGGGTGGCATGGATACCATCCCACCACAGCAGCAAGGAAAGGGCAATGCATGAAGGAATTGGTGCCGCAGCAGGTGGCCAATGCAGGAGGCGTGCGTTTTGATTTTAACAGAATCGAAACAAAAACAAAAAGAACAAAACCCATTAGAAAATAAAACAAGAAAGACTCAATATGAAAATCATAACAAATATGGTAGGTATATCAGTAAACCATGTTAAACCCTAAACAAAACCACAAAAGGCTGTCTCCTGGGGCCAGGGTAGGTGGGGCTGGGTAATAGAACATCTTCCTTTTATAGGGCTCTAATTGAATTACACTGGAGTAGTCAGCCATCTGTGACTATAAAGAATGGAAAAAATATCCCAGGGCATTGTTTTGGAGGAACAATTTGTGACTACAGTCTGTAATCCTTATCTGGTTCCACCTTCAAACCACTGACTTCCTGACCAAGCTAGACAGCTGGGCTATCGATTGATGGTGCCACCTAGACTACCCCCCCCCCCCCCAGGTCTTCCCACTCAAGTTCTCCTCACTGGTCCAGAAGGCCTGAACGTGAGGAGAACCACACTGTTTACGATGTTGCTGTGCCAAGCCTGCAATTCAGTTTTTGTAATACGAAGGTTCCATACTTTGCTGCTCCCTGGCAGACTGTTTTGCAACCATTTGTCATTTTCTCCTCTCCAGCAGCTTGGCTGTCATCTGCACCAACCTCCAGTCCTTTCTCGAGCCCCTTCTACCTTTGATGTATATAATTCCATGTATTTTTTTCCTTTCTTTTTGCAGTCTCAGAGCTCAGCATTTATGATTTCTGAGAGACAGAGGGAGGTTACTAAAATAAAACCTAAATTTCTTTGTAGGGAAATGCAAATAGTGTCAAAGGGCAATGCCCTATTAACCCTCCACCCCTCTTTCAGGATATAGACCAAGATGATGAGTAACTTAAGAAATAAGTCCGAACCCTTACACTGAATTCA
Organism: Phacochoerus africanus; assembly: GCF_016906955.1. NCBI lineage: Eukaryota > Metazoa > Chordata > Mammalia > Artiodactyla > Suidae > Phacochoerus > Phacochoerus africanus. The sequence goes on from NC_062545.1 coordinate 111,064,629, forward strand.
TACTTGGGATGGGACAGGTTGTGCCTAAAAACAACTGCATACCATTCTGACAATCAGTAGGTATCACTAAAGATAGAAAACACACTAGTCATTCTCGCCTACAACCGCCTTTCTTGCAGGGAAAAATAAACCTGCCACACTTCTAAAGAGTGTGCAGTAGAGCCTCTGGGCATCTGCTGTTACAAAAAGAGATGTGCCCGGTCTGGTGGCTAACAGCCATCTGGTGAGCAGAGGACTCAGGTCCCAGAGTTTAAGAGCTATGGAATGAAAACCCCAAAGGGCAGATAGGAAGAATGTGCGAGAGCAAAGAAGTGTATCGAGGAGGACGCACTTGGACTGGAAAATCATTTTTCCAGGTTGGTATTCAGCCATAACGATAAAGTTAAAAACAAACTTAAGATCTTACCTTCTAAGTCATCAATGCTTTTCTCCAATTTAGTTACTGACCTCTCTGCAAACTCGGCCCGAGTTTCAGCCTGCAATAATTCAATTTATTTCCATTAAAATTGGGAAGTTTTAGATTTCTGGTAGCTAAAGAGATGGGGACACTAGAGAATGAAAATCAGATGCAGCATCCATGAACAAGGTGAGACCACCCATCAGTCAAGCACCACAGGGAGAGGCTAGCCCAGCTTGCTCCCTCAAGACCAGCCCCACGTGTTCCTGACTTGGATCGTCATAATTTTAAAACAGAAACACCCTGACCAGCTCCATAATACCACACTCAATCCAGCTGGCTTTGTCCAAAACACCCCTAACATTACCTCCTTCAGCTTGTCAGAAAGGACCTTGATCTCTTCTTCATATTTGTCTTCCTTCTGTGAGTACTGTAATTAGAAAGAACATTCCAGATGTCAGGCCACGGCTCACCCTATATTCATGTCTTCCAATACAAAGACAGTGCCAGCCCAGCCAACAGATGTTGAGGCTCTCTCCGGAGGTAACGGAGCCTCTGATATCAAATGGCATACGACAATGCATTCTCTGTTTTCTTGCCTATTGTTTTACATGGGCTAAGAACAAGATAACGTATCCATTGGGCACTTGGTTTAAATTAAATTGTTACAGATGACTCACACACTCAACATGAAATAGAGTCCCCATTAAAAAAAAAAAAAAAAGACTCTGTTATTGATAACCATCAGGAAATCACCTCAAAATGATGCCTTTTGCTAAAGTGCCTAATGGACTATTGCCTTCACCGGCAGGGCCTCAGAAGAGAAAAAGTGCATGTCTCTCGAGCAGCTCTAAACGGGTGCCTTTCCCCCACACCGTGCTCCTGGCCTACCTTCTCAGCCTGAGCCTCCAGTGACTTCAAGTTGTTCGTCACAGTTTTCAACTCTTCTTCAAGCTCGGCACATTTGCTAATGTTTTCGACCAGAGGTAGAAAGGGTGGGAGACAAGCCAAAGGGAGGAGGAGAGAAAAAGGAGAGGGATGGGAAAAAATGAAAACTGAGTCCTAGAGAACACAGGGCCGCCTTAAAGTAGCCAAATCATCAGGTACTAAAATGCTCCATTTTGTCACAGACACTGCCCTCCGACCTTCCAACAGCAGAAAGGCAGGGGTGACAAAAATCCAACAACTTCCAAGCATGACAATTTGGCTTCTTTTTTGGCTGCATCAAAGAGCATTTATGAAGGAAAAACAAAGGAGTATAAAGGACCCAAAGAAAGCACTTAAAGCAAGATATAAGATAGCAAAGGGTGTAGTGAAGGTGCAGTCATTATAAAACCGAACCAGTAGGCATTGGAAGCTGAAAGACACCTGGGTTGCAGTTAAACCTAAAACCCATATATGAGCCATCAGTACCTTATCCTCTGCAGCCATTAATGCTTTCAAGGTCTGATCCATTATTCTTAATTGTTCTTCCAGCTGTCGAACTTGGCTGTTAGTGGACACAGGAAATGCACAAGGCCATTCTCAAAATCAGTGTGCAGGTAAGGCATGCAGTGATACACGCATTCATATACAGACACCCCACATAAGTCCTCTATGTTCCATACTCATGGCTCATCCGTGTCAAATGAGCTCATAAGGAGGCCCGGAGCTGAAACAGGTAAATGTGCAGCTGCCAGAAGGTCATGCTGTTTAGTCACTGCTCTGCAGCACCCCACACACAGCCTCCTGGCGCCAGGCCTGCTTACCCTTCTGAGAGTTCAGCCCGCTCCTCGGCACGTTCCAGGTCACTCTCAATGATGACCAGCTTACGGGCCACCTGAAGCAGGACAAACACAATACACACACACCGTGGGGCTTCTAAGCTCTGAGCAGGGGGTGTTAGGGGTGGGGAATGGGTCCATCAGCCCCTAGGAGTTCTTGTCTATAAATAAGATGATCCTCTTTCCCATGGACAAGTGAGAAGCAATTCTCCACCAGGAGTGCCCATGGGGAGACTATAGAGGCTTCTGCTCACAAAGACCCAGCACGGTTAGTTTTAAGGGGTAGGCTTATTTTAAGTCTGGCTCAGGTAAAGCCTGGATAATTACAGAGCAGCCAGACCCAAGTGTGGAAGGAGGGATAAATACGAAATTCACAATCTTAAAAATAGCAGTATGATGAGGCATGACGCCTTTTATGCTAAAAAGGTAGGGGCTGCAAGACAAGACTTGAAAAAAAGCCTAAGAACTCCATCAATTTAGAACTCTGTACCTCAACTTCCTTTTTGAGGAGGAGATTAAAAAGGCCAACAGAAATAGCAAGAGATGCTAACATTGGAGCTCAATGGAAGAAGATGAGAGAATAGGGATCCTACGAAGCATTTCAAAATTAGTGGGCATGGTGTAATCTGGAGATGATGGTAATGAACAACGTTGTTTCACGAAAGCCACGTTACATTAAGGGAAAAACGAAAAGCACTTAACAGAGTCATTATCTGTTATCATGGGAGGTTGCTTTCATGGGGACATGACCAGAACCTGATTCACCTGTGAACCCCAAGGAGCGAGGAGGGCAGACTGAGAGAGCAAGTGCATGGTGTGTAGCTCTGCACTGCCTGGACTGGGCTGCACTAGGTGAATCACACAGGAAGAACTACTTGCATGAGAGGCCCCTTCTACCAAACACAAGAGGTCCAACTCTTCCCTTCTCCTGCCCAAAGACCTTTTGTCCTGGTCTTTGGGTATGATGGGAGACAACAAAAACTGTCTTTCCCAGTGTGACTAATCCCCTAGTAGGATAAAAACTAGGAACCGTTTTCTGGGGACAAAGAAACTCTGCTTATCAAACTGCCCATTTCTGCTAAGCAGATGGTTTCAGCAAAGAACGCAAGGCTGCACCCTGCTCTCCCTCCCATGGGTGCGGGTGGGACTCCACAAGGCCTTGGGCCCCAGGATCTGACCTCTTCATACTTGCGGTCGGCATCCTCAGCAATGTGCTTGGCTTCTTTCAGCTGGATCTCCTGAATTTCCATTTTCTCCTCATCCTTTTGGGCTCGGCTTTCAATGACTTTCATGCCTCTGAAAAGGAAGATGCAAGATTTAGAGCTGACCTCCATGAACCCACGTTGCACGGCAGTGGTTTGTGAGGCTCAGTGTAACTGACAGACCAAAACAGAGCACAGAGCTACTTTTTATCCTCCAAACCATGAAGCAAGACTTTCCAGAGCTGAAGGCAAAAAAAGACATACACTGCTCTCTGTTTATTGTGAATGAAATCTTACACTTCTGGTACTGCTGACACTGTCCAGGCAACGAATGTTAAATGAAAGGTACCATGTCTGAATCTGGGAGGCGTGGAATCAGAGAAAGCTAATGTGCTTCCCATGCTATATAAATAACGGGATTTCTTCCCGTTTCTGGTGGGAAGCTTTAGCATGAAAATGGACCAAAGTCGGAACAAAGGAAATTCATCTTCATGTACTTTCTTCCCATAGATAAAGTAGCTATTCCTACCCCAACAGACACAAATGTAAATATCAGATCAAACCATATGAAATTGCTGGCATTAGACCATGTGAGACCTGTAAAAATGGCAATTTTATGTGGGTTAAGCTAATACTTTAGATAAGAAACAGATTTTTGCCTCTTTATTATATAAATTTTATTTTTTATTATAGTTCTTATTATAAAACTCCTTCATAATAGCAGCTGAGAGGCAGGACCAACACTATCTTCTATGCTGATATGTATATTTGGCTATTTCAGCATGGTGGTAAGTTCTGGACAATGTTAACTGACCTACAATAGACTACAGATGTATGGAATAATAAGTTATGTTAAAATGGGATTCATCCACCAAAATCTAAGTAGGCACTAAGACAAATAAATTACTTTGGAAAAAAAAAAAAAAAAAGAGGCTCTACGATACATCTTAGGTGACCTGCATCTTGGCTCAGCCATAAATTCTCTTTGAGATTTCGGGCAGGCCACCCCAGTCTCTGAACCCTAGTTTTCTCATTTGTAAAACCAGGGGACAGGGGCAAATGACCTCTAAATACCTTTTTACTCTCAAGCCTAACATTGCCAGATTGCCTTTTAGGTTCACTAACAAGTGTATTTCAGGAAGAGGCCAGCCACAAAACCGCTACTTAGGTGTACAACTCTAAGAGATGATGAGTCATCTTTAAGAATTCCAAAACTCTTGGTTAGAAAATAAACAGTAAACAACAGTGAATGACGAGCTGAAAACTTTGGTAAAAGAGCTTTTGCTGAAATCACTCTTCACCTGTGGTGGCAGGGGGCAGAAACACACCTTAAAGATGGAGAAATGGACAAAATGATTGCGTGCACCTGCCCAGGTCACAGCAGATACACACTTTCAGTGCCTGAGACACCAAAATACTGAGCTCTCACATGGCAGGGCTCTCTCTAGTTTTGTGGAGTTCTTCTTAGAGTGCTTGTATGCAGTATCAGTACATTAACTCAAACACTTGAGCATGAGATGAAATACCTTCTGGCCCACGTGGCTTTGGTTTTCCTTAATTACCATAAAGCTGAGTCCTGGAGTAGTAATCAGGTACAGCCAGGTCACAGGGGGAGCAGGCTTAGAACACACGCATATCTGACTGTACTTACCTGTGCATGTGTGTCTTATCAGCCTTAATAAGCCCAAAACAATTTACTTTTGTGGATCATATTGCTGTCATATCTGTGCTTTCTCTTCTACTCATTTGTTGGGCTATTCGACAACTGCCAGCCCATACTTAATTTTAAAATATACCAAGGAGGCTTAGGCCTAGATAAATAAAGTTATATTTAAAAAAAAAAAATGCACAACTGCTCTGTGGTCAGCAGGAATGGAAGGGCCAATATGCATCCCTGGAACTTCCCATTTAAAGTCCTATCTCCCTGGTTGGGTGGGTGAACTCTAGAAGGGCAAGAATAGGGTCTTTTTGATCTTTGCAGCTTTGCGCTTCAAAGCAGTGCTTTGCACAAAGGCATCTTGCTCATGTTAACAAAACCAGTAGTCACACCTGGATCAAGTGAGGAAATGATCCCACCGAGGTTCTATAAAGTACTTAAATGCCCAAGATCAGAGAAGCCCCCCCTGTTCCTCCAGGAGGAAAGGCTGTGCTACAGGTGGGCTGGATGCAGGGTCCTCACCTCTCACTCTCATCTGCTGCCTTCTCAGCCTCCTCAAGTTTCTGTAAAGCTGTTGCCAGTCGCTCCTGGGCACGGTCCAGCTCTTCCTCAACCAGTTGGATGCGTCTGTTCAGAGAAGCTACATCGGCTTCAGCCTGGGCAGGGAGGGTGAAAGGCATTTCAGTCTTGTTGAGAAAATGAGGGTAGGGCCTTTAAGAGGGGCTGAGACTGAAATGTTGGTTCCTGACAGGAAGCCTGGGCCTTGTGGTGAGCCACCCAATAAGGTGCGCTACAAGCCCTGGTCAATGTTGGAGTTCACCCACTGATTTACCCAGTGAATGTCCACCTTGGGGTATATACAAATCCACACACACCATCCTCATCAGGCAGAGGGACCATCAGCAATGTTCTCTCCCTGGTCCCTTTCTTCCACAGCTTTCAACACTCTGCCTTCACTGTCTGCTAAAAGGGAGCTTCATCACAGCCACCTCACTCGGTGTGGCCTGAGGTATGGACAGAGGTGACCAGACTTATCCAGGCTAAGCCACATAAGACAAGAACAGTACGGTGAGAACTCAGGAGCCTCAATTCTCCTTTCTCCTGGCCACACTCTCAAAGGGGCTTTATTAAGGAACTAAAGTATTTTTAAATTCAGTGGTTCTAAAATATACACTATACAGGAGTTCCCGTCATGGTACAGCAGAAACAAATCCAACTAGGAACCATGAGGTTGCAGGTTTGATCCCTGGCCTTGCTCAGTGGGTTAAGGATCCGGTGTTGCCGTGAGCTGTGGTGTAGATCGAAGATGTGGCTCGGATCCTTCATTGCTGTGGCAGTGGCGTAGGCCAGCAGCAACAGTTCCAATTAGACCCCTAGCCTGGGAACCACCATGTGCTGCAGGTGCAGCCCTAAAAAGCAAAAAAGCAAAAAAAAAAAAAAAATCTCCTCATGACATGTAAGGCATTGGGCCACAGGAGATTTAAAAAAATAAATAAAATAAAATATACACTGTATTGAGACAAAACCCAGAAAGCCCCTTGCTCTTCAGCAACCCCTTTAGGATAACTGGTCACACTGGAATATGGCCAAGACAAATTTCCCAAGCAATTTTGATATAAGGCTATTGGAATTTCTCACAAGTCAAGGTTGCTATAAAAAGTTACAAACTCCTTGGAAGAAAAGCAGTACAGATACTGTCTTTACTTTGTATCTATTTCTGAAATAAGATGTTTCTTTCTCAGGGATGCAATGGTTACCTACTATTTTAAGCACCTGTTACTGTGAGCCTCAGAACACTTGCAAGACTGGAACTGTCCATTCTATACACTTGCATTGGTGGCTGTTTAAATATTATGCATGGAAGTTAAAGATGGAATTGTTAATCCAGTACCATTTCCTCGTCCACTTTGAATGCATGCTTATCCTGCTGTGATGGGGTTTTGGGGACACTTGCGGGTTTTTTGTTTTTTTTTGGTCTTTTTGCTATTTCTTGGGCTGCTCCCGTGGCATATGGAGATTCCCAGGCTAGGGGTCAAATCAGAGCTGTCGCTGCTGGCCTACGCCAGAGCCACAGCAACTGGGGATCCAAGCCGCATCTGCAACCTACACCACAGCTCACGGCAATGCAGGATCCTTAACCCACTGAGCAAGGCCAGGGATCGAACCCGCAACCTCATGGTTCCTAGTCATATTTGTTAACCAGTGAGCCATGATGGGAACTCCCACTTGCAGGTTTTATAAAAATTATAAGATGCACTTAGGGACCTCTGTTAGCTCTTTATCTACCGCCCTGTCTTCCTTACTCAATTGTAAGCTTATGTGCAAGGAATCACAATTTTCTGCACAGAGTTGTGCTCAATAACTATCTACTGAATAAAATAAGTAAAACCAACCTAAATTAAACAAAAGCAACTTTCTCAGTTCCTAGACCCATGATGTACAGGTTGAAATGCACATGTGGTTAGAGGCTGTGATTATAGCTTTGGACTAAAGGAACACAAGAACATTCTGCTCTTTGCTCATCTAGATTTGGAAGATTTTTAAAAGCCAAGTTCTATCTGGGAAAGAGAGGTGATTAGGGCATCTCCAACCATGGTGAAGGACTCTTTATAAAAATTCAAATATACTTTTATCTTGTCAGTAGTAATTGACAGCAGCGGAGAGCAGGGTAAATGTGAAATCAATTCAAGGTCATTTTGCAACCATACCGGCTCACAAGGTAAATCATTATAAGTTCATAGCTAGTAATGGGCCGCACCAGATTTCACTGGCAGGTGAATGTTGGATATTTTTGGAGATGGGATGAGGTTAATAGCGATGGCACATTTCTTAAGTATGGGAACTTTTAAAAGCTTTTAGTTCCATTAAAAAAAAATAGAAGGAATAATTTAAGCATATACTTTTGGGTCAGGTCATATTTCTTTTCTATATTTTCCATTTCTAGTAAAATTCTGTTCCCTTGATGAACAGGGAGGAAATAAGCAACTATGAAAGCTGAAATGAAGAGCAAAACAACACCCCCCCCCAAACACCACCAACAGAAAACCTCAGCAGAGTGTGTAGATCATATACTCAAAAGTATTCCCCCTCCTTTTTAATCCTTGTTACAGATGCTGTGGCTAGAGAAATGTCAACAAGATTTTCAAAACAAGTTTTGTAGCCACTACATTTTAAATTTCCTGCTCTGTTTTCTGATCTGGGCTTCAACCTTGAGGATTTTGTACACATAGAAAGGAGACTGTTCATGCTCCAGAGAAGGAAACTTCCAGGTGACAGGCCAGTCTATGTCCCTGACCTCCATAGACCTGGGGTGTCAGAGAGTAAGGAGATAGCATCCTGTGTTCATTCCTACCTCTGCACAAAAGATCCCCCTACACAAGAGGTCCCCTCATCAATCTGAATCTGCCCTCTTCCCTCTTAATGCCTCCACTCTCACTGTTCTTTCCTTTAGTTTTAGATACTGTTTTGTATATGTGTCCATTTCTCCCCAGGAGCACTGTGTAGAAACTACATTAGGGGTTGTGTCCTAGAGGAATACCAGTCAACAGGCCTCACACAGGCCACCCAAACAACCACGGGGAGTGGAGTCCTGTTCTAGGAGCCAGGATTGGAGCTACAGAGAACAGACTGGTGGATGGTGGGGGTCACAGCTGTTTAGATGGAAGAGTCCCAAGCCAATGCCCAGCAGTTACCACAGCTAGCTGGGCATCAGAATTTACCAGGAGATACACATTAAAAAGGCACATTTCCAGGCCCCATCCCTAGAGATTCTGATTCAAGAGGTCAGAGAGAGGAGCAGGAATCTGCCCTATAAAGGAGCAGCTGGTTCCACCCTTGAAACCTACCCACCACTCAAAGAAGCTGGCTCTTTGTTGAAGAAAAAATAGGAAGAGGGAGGGATCTCCAATGCAGAGGGTCACATAGTCTTCAACGGGAGACAGGGCTAACATCTGAGTCCCCTGGCTCCCCTCACTTCTCAAGGCCTCTGGAACCTGAGAGGAAACCCTGGAATTGGTGGTTCTCACCTACGGAGCCTTTCGCCTTTTGTGTCAGATGGAGTGGCAGGTTCTCTGCAACCACCCACACTTCCAACCCCAGCCCCCTACCCAAAAGAAAGGCTTTGAGCAACAGACCCTAACCAGGACTAGGAGACTGGTTACTGTTTGAGTATCATCCACCAGACAAATTCTCAGTCCTTTCTGGAAAAAGGCATGGCATAAAATTGAAAACAGCATCAAGTAACCCCAGGGGTAATGGCACACACAAGGACACCAAGCATTTGCTCGCAACGCCAGAAGCCATCTGCTGCCTTGGAGGTGTCAGAGCAGGATGAACAAAGGTGCTTGCAGGTTACAGCAGCACCTTTGAGAGCAGTCTCTGGGGTCCATCATTATGTAAGCTTCTCTTGGGAAAAACCTGGACTCTCACTGGCTTCTCAGGGTTTATGATACTAGTCTGATGGCAATTTGGTTTGGTGCCCTAGAATTCAAAATACATTTAATTCTGGAGTTCCTGCGATGGTACAGCGAAAATGAATCTGACTAGGAACCATGAGGTTGCCAGTTCGATCCGTGGCCTCACTCAGTGAGTTAAGGATCCAGCGTTGCTATGAGCTGTGGTGTAGGTCACAGATTTGGCTCAGATCTGGCATTTCTGTGGTGAAGGCTGGTGGCTGCAGCTCCAATTAGACCCCTAGCCTGGGAGCCTCCATATGCCACGACGGTATGGCCCCCCCCAAAAAAAATAAAATAAAAAATAAAAAAGAATACATTTAATTCCGTAAATCAGTTAAAAGCACACTTATTTTCACTTAAAAAAAATTATGCTCTGTGTTCAAAAAGCCCATATCTCTCACTTTCCTTAGTTTCTATTTCCAGTATGTATTCTCTGAGTTCAGAGGGTTATTTAGGTATCAACTGAGGCTCCTTTCTTCACAGCACCTGGGAAGTCTACATAAGACGTCACTGGCTGTTGCCTGTGCCAGGCCAAACCCCACAACCACGTGACCATCTGGTATTTAAAAAGCAGATATAAATAACAAGGCGTTTGGGAAGGGTCAAGACCCCAGACGCAAATTATTTCCAGGCATGGAAATCACCCTTAGCGTACTGGGTTTGTTCTAACAATAGCCCATGTATTGACACTGCTTGGCGAAGTCTTTCAGTTTGGGATGCTAGTTTCTTTTATTTCAAAAGTGCTATTGTGTCCCAACAAGTAATGAGCTACTCAGAAAAGAGACTGTTCTATTGGTAAAGGCTACCAACTGTCTTCCTGCAGACCTGCTGTTAACCACCAGGCACTGTGCACTTGTGAAGTCCCTGAGTGCTGTATGTCCCCCGCCCCAAGGTATCAGCACCTATACAGAAAACAAAAGCAGGTGTACACCATTCCCACCCACCTCAACAAGAGAGTACACAGAAATCAAGGGCATGCCCACACAATACAGCAGAATAGTACTCCAAATCAGATCTGAAAGAAAACTTTTACAAGGCCTAGATTTTCATGAAATCCAGATACTATAACCAACATAACTAAGGACAATTTAAGACAGCAATGATTTTTACCTAAAAAAATGTATTCCTGCTAAAACTACTAAGAAGAAATAACTGTAGGAGAATTACAGTATATCAACATAACTAAGGACAATTTAAGACAGCAATGATTTTTACCTAAAAAAATGTATTCCTGCTAAAACTACTAAGAAGAAATAACTGTAGGAGAATTACAGTATATCCTAAAAATAAACCCACTGGACTATATTTTCAAAGTCCTGCATGGAGAGCAGCATGAGATGATATTTCAGCAAACCGTAGCTGTACAGAGAAGGTTTCACCCAATTTACTGGGTAAGACCAAGACCTACAGCCAAGGTAAATGTCTGCCCTCATATAGGAGGGAAAGGGGAAAAACATAGATGACATTAAGGGGCGCTCCCACGGATAGGAGATTAAAAACAATGTCCTCTATCCACACCAAAGCCTATAATTCATGAGGAGTATTGGCGTAAGGAGTGAGAAAGTTTGTGAACAGGGCACTGCAGTGCCTTCACCTTGTCTATACATGAAAGCGGAAAGCTAGAGTACACACTCCAGTTACTGCCACCTCAGAGGCGGCAGTGTGAGCACAAAATGCATTCTTAGATTCCTGGTGTCAGAAATATTTACCAACTCTAAAGAGGGAAAAGGCTGGGAGTTTTGTAAATCAGTTTTCTCCATGATTTAATAAAGTTACCAACTAAGAACCTACAGTCCCGTGTTTGCTGGATACCATCCAGAAAGGAGGAAGGAGGACTAGCAGCTTCTTGCTCCCTATTTTCCTTTGATAAGGACAAAAGACAAACAAAACCCTAGTGGGTCACAAGACGTGGAGTCAACCATCAGGCAAAGTAGCCTCATTCCAACATTATGAAGGTCCCACACACCTTGGAAAAACAATCCAGTAAGGGGAAAAAAAAAAAAAAAAAAGATAGCTGCTTTTTCCAAGGTAAGTGCTAGTGTAACAGGGCCAATTAACTATAACCTGTCTGAACCTTAGAAATCTGCGTTCAGGGCCAACCCACCAAATACCTTTTGCAGTGGCTCATGAGTTTGTCACCAAGAAAAACTGTGACTGCTAGCTTAACTCACATCTATGTCTGACAACTACCAAGAAATCACCTTAAATTAGCTTTAAGTTGCAGTTTCGGAAGTTAGGAACAACAATCTGAAATTCTCTCTTCCCAGGATCTGACCCAGTCCTCAAGCTACTGTTATCAAAAGTTGTATCCATCCAATTATCTGGACAGACTATCTTTAAAAGTTACTTTTAAAAACTGAAGCTATTTAAACCATTTTTGATGTGTTTTGTTTTGTCTTTTTAGGGCCACACTGGCAGCATATGGAGGTTCCCAGGCTAGGGGTCGAATCGGAGCTACAGCTGCTGGCCTACACCACAGCCACAGCAACACCAGATCCGAGCCGCGTCTGCAACCTACACCACAGCTCACAGCAATGCCAGATCCTTAACCCAGTGAGCGAGGCCAGGGATCGAACCCACAACCTCATGGTTCCTAGTGGGATTCGTTTCCACTGTGCCACGATGGGAACTCCCTAAACCATTTTTAACATAAAGCTTGAAAAGAATGAAACCAACTAAGCCCTAAAGAGAAGGTGAGTATAACAGTAATATCGTGCCCTGCAAACAATTTATCATCTGTGTTTAACATCAATCCCTAGGCCAAAAGCAAAGGAGAGGCTCTCCTGCACAGAACCACATATTTCACTCTTAGTAGGAAGGGAGTTCTACTGACTTCCACCACTAACACCACTTCAACCCACCAAACACCCCTTCTAGCTTGCCTGTGTCCTCTCTCTGCTCAAGTTGCAAAAAGATAAAAAATTGATGAGAAGCATCTTAACGGAGTATTTTAAGATGCAGTGACATGAGGAGCCCGTTAGATCCTCTGCTAGCCGGTGAATTGAAAGCAAAGGAGTAGTGGGCAATGCCAAGTTCGGTGCGGTTCTAATACACAGATCACTTACTCCAGTGTACTAAGCACCATTGCAACTTCTTTACACAAACTCTTTTCATCAGCACAACAGGCAGGTACCATCATAAGCCACATATTACAGTCAGGGGACTGAGAAGTTAAATGATTCAAATCCTGGCAGCCTGGGTCCAGAGTTCCAGTTCTCACCCATCATTTTCTATTGGTTCTAATGGTTCAAGGACAGCTTCGAGCCAGTCAGAGAGGGAGTCGGAATTCATTCATCACCCGGCCAAATTCAGACATCCATGGGGACTTTGCCATCTTGTTCTCTACAGAAAATGATCTTTTGCCTATTGATTTTCTGGTTCCTGTCTATTTTTATCTGAAACTTCATCTAACTAGGCCTTCCTCTTAAGAGGACCCCTTTGCGTCTAGGTATTTTATGCAAAACAGGTCCTGTAGTTTCTGCAACAAGCCATAATGCCATTACATAGACTTAATCAATATAATTCACTTAACTCAGAACAGGCCTCTATTAAGCACAGCAGGACCCCATATGATGGACTGTCATAAAATTCCCAAGGTGTTTTTGAATCTCCTGATTTAAAACACACACACACACACACACTCACACACACGCTCAAAGATCAACTAACAGCGAATGTCTAAACAACCTCTGAAACCCTGTTCCTGTTTGCTGGATACATTTGCCTTAGGAGAAAGCAAGGAAGCAAGCCAGGTATTATACTGAACGGGGGCGGGGGGGAGGGGGGGAGCCGGCAAAAGAAAACACCCAATAATCGTTGCTGCTTAGCAAACTTGTTTCAAGACTCGGTAACAAAGGAATATCTATCTGTATAAGAGAACATGGGAGGAGGGATAGTTAAGAAAGAGAAAGGCAAAGGGCTGTATACTAAGGAGGCGCGCTGTCACACTCTCAACCACCACAGAGAAACAGGTTTCCCAGAAACCAAGGATGCACAAGGATGGGGGAGTTCAGCATCCCCGGCCCCAAAGTCGGAGTGCATCACACCTGACCTGTCAGCGCCTTCCCAAAGGAGCGGATTTCCAAAAGGAGGGCCGCCTTCTGTTCCCACCCATCGAGGGAATAATGCCAGCAGCGCAAAGTGCACATCCCCAGGAAACCGAGATGCCGAGCGGAACACAAATACCCGTAGAGCCCCTTCTGGGAAAGTGCTTCCAGAATCTTCTTAACACCACTGCTGCCTCCCCCTCCCCGTTCTTTGACTTCAGACCAGAAGGTGAAAACAGAAGGGCTGAAGACAACCGGCAGGGCCCCCCCTCCAGCGCTCGACGCCTGAAGGCCCAGGTGCGCCAGGTGCGCCCCAAGGCGGGGGGGAGGGGTGAGGGGGAAGGTGGGCTCCCGGCGCCCTGCGGAGCGCGGTGGAACCGCCCGGGAAGGAGGCGCCTCCGGGAGTTGGCGGTGGGTGATAGGTGGGTCCCTTACGGTCTCCCTCAGCTTCCTCTCGTAGTCCAGCTCGCGCTGCAGGGTGCCCGCGCGCTCCTCCGCGGCGTCCGCCTGCTCCTGCAGGCTCCGGATCTTTCTCCGCACCGCCTCCAACGAGCTGCTCCCCGCCATCGCGCCAGGCGGCGGCGGGTCGGCAGGCGGGCAGGCTGCGCGAGGAGAGGCCGGCTACTGCGCTCCTGCCGCCGCTGCTGCTGCTGCAGCACTCCGACCGCCCGGCCGCCCCGCCCAGGCCGCGGCGCCCCCTGCGGCCCAGGCACAGCCCGGAAGTCGCGGCCCGTCTGGGCGGTGCAGGCTGACCGCAGGCGGGCGCGCGGGCGCCGGGGGCGGGTCCAGCGGGTGGGGCAGGTCGCGCGCCAAGGACCCCTGGAATTTGCCAACAGCCGGAGGCACTGCGCATGCTCGCGGCCGCGGGGCTGACAGGCTTGGTGCCCGCGCTGCGGGGGCACCTGGTGGGCGGGAGGGCGGCCCCCGCACCCGGAATTTTACTTCGACGCCTAGCGCCTCTCCTTGGCGGCGCCTGGGGAGCCTGGGCGAAGGGCGATGGTGCCGCCTACTGGCGGCTACAGCGCTGCGCTCGGAATTGCCGCATTCCCATGCCCAGCAAGGAGGGAAGCCGAGTGAGGGGTTTAGGGCCTGGATGTGCCCCCAAAAGGACTGTTTTGCGATGCAGAGACCCCCCCCCCAGAACACAAAGTCCTCACCACAACAGCTCTCCTCTTCCTCCAAACTCATGAAATGAAAACCACCAACACACTGTATAGAGATTAAACCTATTTCAAATGCAGTCTTCCTAGGTTAGAATTTGGCTGTGTGACTTTGGGAAAATGACTTCATCTGTAAAAGCGGGGTTAACAGTAGTACATTTCTCAGGGCTGCTGTGAGGCTTATGAAATAAGAGAAAGTGCTCAGCAGAATACCTTATACATAACTCAAATGATAGCTTTAGTTAATAAAGACACAGAAGCTGTCTTAAGAGTCAGGCTGGGGCCCATAACCAGCTGTGGGATCTCAGGCCCTCAGCTTCTCTGGGACTGACTTTCCTCTCCATAAAAGCAATCACCTATCTCAAGGGTCCCTTCTAGTTACAATCTTCTCTGGTTTTAGATCACCCTCTGAGATTTTCTGGAATCTGACCAATTCTGGGCTGGACTGAGATGCCTTTAAAAGGCACCCCAAGGAAGGCTATAGAACCCTATGAGAGCCTCTGGCTACAGCTGGATGAAAACCAAAGTGGACACAATCTCTGGGAACCAGTCTTTGCCAATTCTCCCCTTGGGCTATGTTTTTAAATGTCTTCCAAGTCTCATGCCTTTCTTTCCTCACCTTTTCCCACAGAAAGCCCTTCAGGTCAGTTCCTCTGTGCCTAAGTGTGGGAATAACGAAGAAAAACAGAACACACTTGACATCCCCCCCACCCAAAGCTCTAACAACTTAGCTCCTTTGCTTTTCTGATTCATTTGCTGCAGACTTACAGCCTCTGCTGACTCTCACAAACCCAGCATGGGCCCTCACATCCTGTAGGTGGAGCCTCTTGCTTTGTTTCCACACAGTTCCTTCAGTCAACTCCTTCCCTAAGAGTGTAGGACACCAGCCTCTGGGAGCCTCTAGGAAGAGCCACAGAAGCTGCTGGAGGAGCGCAAATGCTCTGAGCAGACAACTAGTGACTTAATGTCCTGCTTTTCAAACAGCTGGGAAAGTGAGTTTCAGGTGAGTTCATTTTCATGCTGATGTCATTATACAAGAGTTTAGGATAACTCTCAGCCTTGGCTGCACATTTGAATCATCTGGGTTTTTAAAAACTAATAATGCCTGGGTTCCACTTGTGGAGATTTTCATTGGCCTGGGGTACACCATGGATTTTAAGTTTTTAAACCATCCTAGGTGATTAGATAAGGTTGAGAATCACTGGTTTAGGAGGCAGAAGCCTATGGGGAATAAAGACTCACCTACTGCAGATGTCTGATACACCAGTTATTGGGGAAGGGTTGGGGCCAGAGAGAAAATGGAGCCTTTGAGCCCCTTCAGCCTTACTTAGGTGGAGTGACAGTAAAAAATGAAAAAGAAAACCATCAGAGATTCGACCTTGTGAATTACAACCTTTTATGCTAGGAAGAACCCATTTCTGGGACAGGATTTGTAAAGCATGTTGGTAAATTAATAGAAAAATGTGATAATGGTTCACACTGGTGAGCAATGACAGTGCACTGTCCTAATCCTAAAGGTAATATGATTCTACCTCAGGAAGCTGACCTCTCTCCTACCTCCTTCTTTCTCTAGTGACATCTGTCTCTTCCTCCTTAAGTCTTGACTATTTTTACTAGTTAGGAATCGCTCTAAATATAGCATTTTCACAAACTTATTCCACATCCCTACAGGTTCCAAACCTAAAATATCTTAAAGGGGCAGATGATCAATGTACTACCAAAAAAAAAAAAAAGTGTACCATATTAAGGACAGTTTTCCACTGGGGAAAAGAGAGCATGACTTCAAAAACTACCATTTCCTCCTGGCTCCGCCCTTCCAGCCGCCCCCCCCCCCCCACCAAGCTGGCTTTAAATATCCTCTTTGCTCCTTCTCCCTCACCTCATTCCAATGCTCCCTTAAATAATACTTCATAATAAAGACATGAGAGCAACACATAGTTACAGTAATTATGATTTCCCCCCCTTAAGAATTATAGTAGCTTTTTTCTCCTTTTCTTGCTTTAAGTCTTACTGGGCTATTTTCAAATTCTCTGCATTCTTTTCCTTATAAGGAATATCTCTCCCTGATCTATCAGCGGCTCTTTTGAAAAAGCTAAATAAACGTCCTGCTGGAGAATTTTGGGGGAGACAGACAGCCTCCATTTAAACCATATACGGAGCAGACATCTGATCTACATTATATACAAAACAAGCACAGAGTTATATGCGTTTTTTGGCTCTTTTTCTAAAGCCAGGTAGTTTGTAACTTAAATGTTTCAGCTAAATCAGTGCTCCCCTGAATACCCTTTACAGGAAACTTGCTTTTCACGGAAACTTTCTTTTTGTTAGCTTCTTAATGTCCTGTGTATGGATCTCTCCAAGCACACTTAGAGATGACATTCATGTCACTGAAAGCCTTTACTGATTTCAAGACCCAGACCCTCCAGCAATTTGCATTTTACTCTCATACAAAAAGTTCTGCCCCTTGCGCTTGGTGGTTCAACTTTCTGGGCATAGCTTTCCCTGGTGTTCATACATTCTTGGAATTGTTACCAGCTTCCCAAGGAATTCTTTGCTAATTGGGCCTCTAGGCTTAATTAGCTTCGAGAATGGAATCCAACAGTGTGAAAAGAAGTCAGTCCTTTGGAAATCTAATGCTTGTCCCAACTTATGCAGCAGGAGAGGCAAGCACTTCAGCTAAAAAGATTCCAGAGGGCACTGGACAATACTGGTAGAGCTTCTGCCATGTGTGCATCACCCTTGAAACTATGTGGTAGTTGTCAGAGGCTGTTAGGTGGGGGTGGAGTGAGCCGGAGAGTCAGGGGTCAGCTAGCTCACTATACCATATAAAGCACTGAGCTATATATAACTCCCAGCTTATTTTCTGGATCTAGTGCCCTCAGATTGCAGACCCAAGCAAGTATCGTCTTGCCAGGCAGATCTTAAGGACTGGATTAAGGCTTTCCTGGTGGGAAAGGAGGCCTCAAGTGTCTCTATGGTCTACCATCAAGCTCAGCCTTCTAAGTACAAGCAGCATGGTGCCATTTTTTTCAAATTAGAGGCCAGGCCCTCTGTACCCTGACTAGACCCACTGCTGAAAACCAGGCCTTCCCACCCACCAGAAATGGCAAAAGGGAAGAAAGTGAAGAAAGCTAGGCATTCTGTTTGTACAAACCTTGGCGATGACACCTCAGAGGTTTTCTGTCACCAAGGAGGCAGAGTTCACCTCCAGAGTCCAATTTCAGTTGCTCTATTCTCCCAGTTTCTCACCCACCCACCCCTCCACCCCCACGGGTGGGGGAAAGAAGGAGAAAAAGAGAGAGGAATGGAAGAAATAAAAATGAATGTGTGCAGTAGCAGTCGAAGGCAGCATCCAGTGCTCTCGGCCATGGCAGGCTGTGTGCAGGTGTCCAGCAGGAGGAGGTGACAAGAGAAGGTGACCCTCCTCCATTGCTCTTTAGCCCCTATGGTGACCCCAGATCGGCCACAAGGGCAGGAGGTGAGGGAGGCAGTATGTGTGTGCACTTACATCGGTGGCCTTTTTCTCCGCCAGCTCCAGTTTCTCCTGGGCATCTTTGAGAGCCTCGGAATATTTGTCCAGTTCATCTTCCGTGGCCTTGAGCTTCTTTTGCAGCGACACCAGCTCATCTTCCAGCTGAGAGTTGGCCGTGGGGGACGGGGGCGGGAGGGGGGGGTGCAGCAGGCAGCGTGATCCCGCAGTGATGGGATATGGGTGCACAGAGCCAGAAGGACAGGGACAGCGGGAGAGAGAAAGGGAAAGACAGGGAGGGAGAGAGAGAGAGAGACAGAGTTAGCCATTCGTGAGCCGCGCCGCGCGCCCTGGGTACCTTGGCGGCAGCCTCATCGGCGGCCAGGAGGCTGTCCTCTGCCTTGTGCAGCTCCTCCAGCACCCGGTCCCGCTCGTCCTCCGACGCCCGCAGCAGCTTCTCCTTGGCGGCTATGTCCTCCTCGAGCTGGGGGCGTAGGGGGGGGGGGGTGGCGGCGGCGGGCGGGCGCGGGCGGCCGGCACGGACCGGGTCGGGTGTTAGACACACACACACACACACACACACACACACACACACACACAAAACACACGGGGCACCGGGTTGGCTGGGGTCCTCTGGGTTTGGGGCACCGCCGAAGTGGGGCTCAAAGGCCCTTGGGTAACTTCGTCTAGCCCCTAGCCCATTCCGCACCCCCACCTTCTCCGGGACAAGACTCCTGCCAAGGTTTCAGTGGACTCAAGTCCAACTTGGGGGTGCAGAAAAACGCTCCCGTCTCCGTAGACTTCGGGCCTACTGTGTATTCTGTCCCATCTTTGCTTTTAGGAAAAAACTCCAGGACTGTCCCGTCCCTCTGCCCCCGCCCCCGTCTCTATTCAACATAAAAGTTTAATTCTCTCCAGTGAAAAATCCAGAAGAACTTGTAATACTTTCTGGACTTGATTCCCTTCAAACGCATCCCTACGCCAATCCCAAACTGATTTCTGATCCTTAGAATCAAGTGCCTCTAGGACCTGAATGGACTTCGCGGGCTCTGGGAACCAGAGTAGGGAAATAAGCGTCCCCAGACGAGAAAAAGTTAGAATACGCCCGAGTCTCGTTCTTCCCCTCCCCCTTCTCAGAAACCCAGGACTGGGGGCGGCTCCCGGAGTCCTCAGGTTGAGGAACCGCGAAGGGGTGCCAGGCTCAGGTCCGGGGGCTCCCAGCCCCCGGCGGGCGCTAGGCTGGGGAGGCGCAGACCTGCTTGCTCCTGTCCTCTGCCGCCTTCTTATCGGCCTCCGCCTGCTCCGCTCGATCCAAGGCGTTCTCCTTGTCGAGCTTGAGCATTTGCATCTTCTTCTTGATGGCGTCCATGGTGGCGGCGGTAAGGGGCCCTGGGACTGCGGCAGAAGCGGGGAGGCGAGCGCGCGGTGGAGCGGCCGAGCTGGAGTGCGAGTGCTGAGCTGCCTGCTGCTCCCAGATATGTACTTTCCCAAGGGGGCGACCGCATTCCTCAAGACAGCCAATACTTTTTTGGAAAAGCTTTTTTCTCCTGCCCCCTTTCCCCCTCTCCTCCCTCCGCCCCCCTGCGCCCTCCCCGCTGCTCCCGCGGGGGCCGCACGCCCATTCGCTGCCGCCTGCCGGCCTCCCAGTTGACGGTGGATATGACTATATATGGGGACCCGAGCAGCCTAGGCGGCTGTCGGGCGAGGCCTCCCGCTTTCCAAACCTGCGCGCCAGGGACTGGGCACCGGGGCCTCGCAGGGGCCGAGCCGGGGCGGAGGCGCTAACCTCTGCCTTCTGCCCTTCGTGCCCCCTCCTCTCAGAGCCCAAGTCCCGCCTTTAAGGTCCCTAGCCTAGAGTCTGGAGTCGCAGAAGGCCGGAGGGGGGTTGCAGATAGTGGATGCGCTTCTCCCTCACCCCCGCCCCGGCGCGTTAAGCATCAGGCCCCGGGGTCCCCAGCCCCTAAGCTCGCTCTGGGCACTGTTCCCCAAGGGTTCTCCTGGCAGCGCTCACCCTACTTGGTGTGAGCCCGGGCTTTCACGTTTTGGAAGCTCAACAGGAGTAGAGAAAGGAAGAGTTGAGAGGAAGGCCTGGGGGCTGCTCTAAAGACTTTCTCTGCTGGGTCAGAATGTCTAAGAATTTGTCTTATGCAGTGCCCTGTCCCAAAGGGGAGAGACAGTCGTATACTTTAGGGACATAGGACCCATTGACTCATTTCTGTGTGTGCCTGTGTGGGCTACTTTTGCAAAGGGTGGGGTGTATTTGTTGGTGTGTAGGTGGGTGGATGTGAGTTTAAAAAGGGAGAGGCCACTGAGTTTAGACTCAGGGAACTTGGTCTTTGGTCTCAATCAGCAGCAGCTCTGTGACCTTGATAAGTGACTTAGTCGCCAGGCTGCAGTTTCCTCATCTTTCAATCCAGGGGGTAGATGAGCCCCAAGGTGCCTCCAGATCTAACTTTTTCTCCTTTTTCTTGCACCAATTTGAGGGAATTGGCCTCTTTCCATGTTAAGCACTGAGGTAGTAGGTTGCCAAAACATGGGATAAATGTTATCCCAGCCAAGTCATCATATCTACAGCTGTAACTCGGAGGGAACAGGCCCAGCTCTGTGTAGTAAGCTCTGCTTGGAGGCAGAAGCATTTCCCCTACACCTCTTACTCCTCCCAGCCCCCATTGGGAAAAAGCCTGCTCTTTTTAGAGCTTTGGTGGGAGGGGAAGAAAAGAGGCTGCCCCAAAGCCCTGCTTGAGTCTGGCTGAGGCAGAGCTGGTAAGGGTCTTGTTAACAGTCCCCACAGAATAATTCACAACCTGTACTACATGGATACCGAATATTCCCCGGACGGCATCTGAGCAGATTAGGCAGGCCAAACAACTTGTAAGTCCTTCAGAGAATGATCAAGTTCCTCTCCAGGATTTTATCAGGTTTCTTCCATTAACCCAACTGCCTAAGAAGGTAAAAATACCCTGACCTAAGGGTCAGAATGTTAGATCTGTATGCATAAATGCTGCATGGCACAGAAGTTCACCAGGACCCTTTAATCACCTGATGAACCCAACCACTGGAGCATTGACAACATTCCAGGCCTAGAGACAACTTATCAGATGCCTGTAGCTGGCTCCCCAATTTGGTGCTCAGCATGTGGGGCATGAGTAGGGAGCTCAGAGTTAGACCTGGGATCCAAACCTGGCCTGGCCACTCCCTTGCAGGGTGGCCTTAGCCATGTCACAACCTCTTTAAACCTCAGTTTTCTTTTTCTTTTCTTTTATTTCTTAACAGCTGCACCTGCAGCATATGGAGGTTCCTGGGCCAGGGGTCACATTGGATCTACAGCTGTGTCCCACACCACAGCCATGGCAACACCAGATCAGAGCCGCATCTGCGACCTACACTGTAGCTTGCAGCAATGCCAGATCCTTAACCCACTGATGGAGGCCAGAGATCAAACCTGCATCCTCACAGAGACAAGGTCAGGTCTTTAACCCACTGAGCCACAGTGGGAACTCCTAAGCCTAAGTTTTCTTTACTATAAAGTAGGCATGCAAATTCTCCCCTCTTGGGGTGGTTACAAGGATGAAAATGAGATAAAGAGTAAAAAGCATTTTGTCTAGCACATTGCAAAGTGCTCTGTATATTATGGCTGCTTGGGCAAGTCATTTCTCCTCTGTTGGCTTCAGTTTTCTCACTTATAAAATGAGGTAACTGAACTAGAGAAGCTCCTGGAGAGACCATACATTACTAACTTTTCTCCACTGTGCTAAACATAGCAGAGGAACAGGCTAAAGTTTCCTTAAATGAACTGGTGTTACAGACAACTCATTCCAACACACCACTGGTGAGCACTTTTTATATACTGGGCAGGCACTAAGCTCAAGGATCATATAAGATAAATCTATGCCCTGCAGAGATTCAGCATAAGCGGGAAGATAAAAATCCAGGGGAGGAAGAAATAGAAATGAGCAGGTCAGAGCAGACAGAGAAAAGTTCTCTGAAAAGTGATGGTTTTACAAGTGATTTTAGAGGAAGGGTAGCAGTTGGATAAAGAGGAGAGTATTGAATGAGCCAAGGGGAGAAAAGGGAATGTTTGATGGTGGTTGGACAGTAGGGGCTCAACTGGGACATGGGACTGGAAAGGTAGTTGGGGGCATACGGTGAAGGGGCCTGAATGCCCTGTTCAGACGTTCAGGTCTTATTGTGTAAATTGGAGCCATCCATTTCTCTTCCCTTCCCTGCCTCTCTCACCTAGGGCTAGGTTCAGAGGTCAAAGACTGTGGTGTCCAGTGGTGAAAATACAGCTACACAAAAACAATTTAAAAATTCCTTGGTACCATATCACTGATCCCTAGACTGTTAGGATAACCCAGCTGGTCCCTGGACTCAATCATTTCCATTTCACACTGTTGAGATTTTGCCCCATCAATAACCTAACAGCCAACCAGACCCAACCCAGTTTGATGGACTGCACCACCCATGACCTTTCCTCATCAAGGATTAGGACCAGCAAAATATCATGACTTATACAATAATTTCTTCTGTGTTGGACAGGTCTCCTGGTCCCTGGATAGCATCAAGAGGGGCAGGCTGGAGAGCCGTGGGATACAGGGTGTATTCCTGTTCCTCACCTGATTGTGACTCAAGGACTGATCTGTAGGCTCACTAGGAACTTAGGGTATGGCCTGTCAGGCAGAGATAGATTGTGCCTCTCAGCTTCTGTCTCACTGCAGTCTGAACTAAAGAACAGGAAAAGTGGGAATCATTAGGTGAGGCTGCTGAAACAAAAAGGGGTGGCAGTCTTGGTCTGCAGATGCCCTGTATGAAGGTGATTAAGGCTAATTCACAAATATTTGGGCTTCCCCACCCCCCCAGTCAAGTCCTGGTATGATTGCACATTCTCACCCAATTAAGTTAGGTGTGACCATTTGACCAGAGAACCGTGAGCAGAAGGGACTTATGGCAGACACCATGTTCTTTCTCAAGGTTCTTGCTCTTCTGTCATTCTAGGTACCTAAGTGGCTGTGATAAGCAGAGGTCTCCCTCTCTCCTCAATTAATCCTTGTTGGACATGTAGTATGAGTGAGATATAAACCTTTGCTATTTTAGGCCATTGAGATTTCGGGTTGTTTGTTACTGAAGCATAACTAGCTTCTCCTGACTAATGTACCACCATGGGCCATGTATCATTTAAGTCATATGGAAGCAGAGAAGTCTGGTTATAGAAAAAGAGAATAGAGGAGACATATCAAGGTAAACAGAAGCACCTTTGAGAGAAAAAGACTGGGAGATGATGACCAAATCTCAGTTCAGGGGTCTTTATAATCACTCCCTTTTTTCCCCAGGATTATTTAAGGTAGTCTGTGTTCCTTGAAAATAAAAAAGCTGACCAAATCATAGTAGTGTGGGAGCCTGTACAACATCCTTGGTCCAGAGGTTCTGTGTGAGCACTAAGAATATTCTTGGAATTTTCAGGAGATTTCTCCAGCGCATGGTATTCAGTCTTTTCTCCATAAATGTTTATTGAATGTTTCTTGGCTATTAACTGTATAAATAGGAGGAACAGTATCTGGGAAGAAAAGATAACAAAATTAGGCTCAAAAGTCTTATTTCCACTCAAAACAGGGCCTCTGTGTTTTATTTTCTGAAGAATGAATGAAAGTATTGTGATAGGGTATCCCACAAATATTTACTGAACACCTTTTGTGTGCAAAGCATTTATTTATTTATTTATTTTTTATTTTCCCACTGTACAGCAAGGGGATCAAGTTATCCTTACATGTATACATTACAATTACATTTTTTTCCCCACCCTTTGTTCTGTTGCAACATGAGTATCTAGACAAAGTTCTCAATGCTACTCAACAGGACCTCCTTGTAAATCTATTCTAAGTTGTGTCTGATAAGCCCAAGCTCCCGATCCCTCCCACTCCCTCCCCCTCCCATCAGGCAGCCACAAGTCTTTTCTCTAAGTCCATGATTTTCTTTTCTGAGGAGATGTTCATTTGTGCTGGATATTAGATTCCAGTTATAAGTGATATCATATGGTATTTGTCTTTGTCTTTCTGGCTCATTTCACTCAGTATGAGATTCTCTAGTTCCATCCATGTTGCTGCAAATGGCATTATGTTATTCTTTTTTATGGCTGAGTAGTATTCCATTGTGTATATATACCACATCTTCCTAATTCAATCATCTGTTGATGGACATTTGGGTTGTTTCCATGTCCTGGCTATTGTGAATAGTGCTGCAATGAACATGTGGGTACATGTGTCTCTTTTAAGTAGAGTTTTGTCTGGATAGATGCCCAAGAGTGGGATTGCGGGGTCATATGGAAGTTCTATGTATAGATTTCTAAGGTATCTCCAAACTGTTCTCCATAGTGGCTGTACCATGCAAAGCATTTAACTAGAGTTTACGGGATCAAGGAAGGTGGGTAAGAGACATGGATCTTTTCCTTCAGGAAAAAGCATCTATGTATGTTGCAGGGGAAATCCCTCTTTTTGGGGGTCATTTAATATGTTTTTCCAACTGTGTTGCCATTGTCCCAAATGCTGCCTGGGCCCTCTATAGCTGTGAGGTTTTCTAGGAGAGTTTTAATATTTAACACACTGTCCCTTTTCCCCCGTAAGAGCACCCATACTTACCAGACTATATTTCCCAATATTTGGTTAGAAAAGAGAGTCAATATGAACACAGCCTAAGAATATGGCACCTTTAACAGGAACGCTCACTTGAATATGGACATCAGGGTCTGTTTTAAAAAACAAAACAAAACCCTGATTACCTGATAGTTCCACCTTGTTTAACAGCAGTGCCTCTCTACCTGTGTACCATGACTCCCCCAGAGTCCACAGCGCTGACTCAAGCAATTAAGGGAAAGTGAAGAATCTATAATTAAGCTGAGACACAATTGCTTCTTGCACTGGGTTTTGGAATGCAGCGTGTCATGCCTCATAGAACAAGATACAGCGTGTTCTCCTCATATACAAGAGTGGCTTCTTTCTTGAGGGTTTGTAATACTACCATCAAGAACCTGAGGAAAGTGATTCAGTTATACATACATACATATCTATTCTTTTTCAGATTCTCTTCCATGATAGGTTATTATAAGATATTGAGTATATTTCTCTGTGCTATATAGTTAGGTCCTTGTTGGTTATCTAATTTATATGCAGTGGTATGTGTCTGTTAATCACAAACTCCTAATATATCCCTCCCCCCTCCTTTCCCTTTGGTAACTATAAGTTTTGGGTTTTGTTTTGTTTTTTACAACTGCACCTATGGCATATGGAAGTTCCCAGGCTAGGGGTCCAGTTGGAGCTGCAGCTGCTGGCCTATACCACAGCCACAGCCACACCAGAACTAGGCTGCATCGGCAAATGACACTGCAGCTTGCAGCAACTTGGGATCCTTAACCTACTGAGCGAAGCCAGGGATCAAACCCGCATCCTCAGGAACACTATGCCAGGTTCTTAACCTGCTGAGCCACAATGGGAAGTCCGATAAGTTTGTTTTCTAATGTCTGTGAGCTAACACATCATTATAAATCAACTATACTTCAGTAATTTTTTTTTAAAAGAAGGAAACCCTGCCATTTGTGACAACACGGAGGACATTATGTGAACTATAAATAAGCCAGACACAGAAAAACAAATACAGCAAGATCTTAATTATATGTGGACTATTTTTTTTTAAGGTCAACTCATAGTAATATAGTCTAGGACAATAATTACCATTGTCTGCAGTGTGGGAAAAATGGGGAGACTAAAAAGAGAGAGAAAGTAGAAAGGTAGTAGCCAGGGGTTGGATGGAGAGGGTCATGGGGAATTATTGTTTAATGGATACAGGGAAGAGTTCTGGCGATGGATGGTGGGGATGGTTGCATTACAATATGAATGTACTTTATGTTATTGAGCTGTGCACTTAAAAATGGTTAGGATAGTTTCATTTATGTGTATTTTCACAATATACATAATAAAGAAAAAACAATGTCTTACTCTTTACATATTGCTGGATTTAGTTTGCTTTCTTTTTTTCTTTTTCTTTCTTTTTTGTCTTTTTTAGGGCCACACCTGCAGGATATGGAGGTTCCCAAGCTAGGGGTCCAGTAGGAGCTGTAGCTGCTGGTCTACACCACAGCCTCAGCAATGCAGGATCTGAACCATGTCTGCAACCTACATCACAGCTCACGGTAATGCCAGATCCTTAACCCACTGAACAAGGCCAGGGATCAAACTCATGTCCTCATGGATACTGGTTGGGTTCGTTCTCACAGTGGGAACTCCCAGTTTGCTACTATTTTGATTGGAACTTTTGCATATTTGTTTATAAGTGAGATTGGTCAATATTTTTTCCCTTCTTGCAATCCCCTTGTCAAATTTTTGTAGTAAGAATTGGCCTCAAAGAAGTGATGATAAATGTTTTATATCTGGGGGAGAAAGTAGAACCCAGGGAGAGTTTAGAGCTCTGAGAAAGGCCTTTAGGCCATTGTGGATGCTCTGAGAAAGGCCTTTAGGCCATTGTGGATGCTTTCCTTCATTGTTTAGTGATACACAGTTGGTCCTGATTCTGTTGCAAGTCCCCTGAGTACTCTTGCTACCTGGAGGGTTTGCACAGGCAAAATGGTTCTCCTAGTACAAAAAAGAGCCAGGTGTTTTCCTGCCTTACATTTTTTTGGGGGGAGGGGCTGCTCCTGTGGCATGTGGAAGTTCCCAGGCTAGGAGTTGAATTGGAGCTATAGCTGCTGGCCTTCACCACAGCCACAACACCAGACCCGAGCTGCATCTACAACCTACACCACACCACCAGATCCTTAACCCACTAAGCCGGGCCAGGGATTGAACATGCATTGTAATGGATACCAGTTGGGTTCTTAACTGCTGAGCCACAATGGGAACTCCCTCCTGCCTTACATCTTATTTTCTGTCTTTCAACAGAAGCAACTATGTATAGGTTTAATCATGCCAACTTGTGGTCAAATTTAGCTGTCTCAAGAACAGGAATATTCCCTATGGATGTAAAGTTTAGAAGGCACCGTCAAGTTCATTATCTCCTCCTCACAACCTCTTATGACAGCATCAGGATGAGTGCTATGGTCCCCACCCTATGGATTAGGAAACCCAAGGCAGCGGTGACCCAATAGCATCCAGCTGGGAGGTGGCTGTACAGGAACAAGGACCTGGATGCCCTGGCTCCCAGGAAAGGTGCTCGTTTCATGAACCATTCCCAACCTGTTTTTATGTTAATAGTTGATTCCATATTTAAAAACAACACATACATATAAGGTGAAGAGGAGAGCAGAAGGGGCCCACCAGAGGTCTTTTGTACATATGAACACGGTTAAAAGGTGATAATAATGAGGCTGGACTAAGGGAGTGTCTCACCCTGCATGGGTCAGCTCAGGACTGCAGCCTGGGCTCCTAAATGCATTCTCATTCTCAGCTGATGGGAGAATCTGGTGAGACAGTATGGTTGGGCCAAGGCAACCTTGCTTACTCTTGTGTTTATGGTCCGAGATGGGATAAGAAGGACATCTTCACTAAGATAGAAAGGCAAGTATGTTCATTTTGTTCCCAGCAGCTTCAAGGGAGGGTCTGAAGTAATCATTAGAAATCTATAGCTTATTCGCTTAAAACCTTTGTGTCAGCAAAAGAATGAGCCACCCGTCAATCTAGGCAGTATGTCTGGGGAAACATGAAGACAAAATAGGTGGTCAGGACAGCATCTAGGGCTTCCTCAAGCCATAGCCTGGGAAGAAATGAAAGCATCTACAGGCTTCTTAATCCAGAGACCTGAGCCAACTTCAGGGGCCACACTGAGCTTTGGAATGGTTTTGTTTTGTTTTTTTCTTTTTTGCTGTCCCATGGCATATGGAGTTCCAGGCCAGAGGTCAGATCCGAGCCACAGTTTCAACTTATTTCACTGCTGAGACAACGCCGGATTCTTAACCCACTATGCCAGGTGGGGGATTGAACTTGCATCCTGGCACTGCAGAGATGCCACTGATCCCATTGTGCCACTCTTGGAATGGTTTTAATCATTGCTTCCCAGAAATTCCCACATTCTTTCGTATTGGATGCCACTTATTCATTTTTATATTTTTACACTTGGTTCTCAAGTTTCCACTGATGTCTTTACCAGGAACATGTGTGGAAGTGACCTTTGCAGCCTCCCAAGTGGTGAGCAGAGCTCCACGCTTACTTTGCAGACTGTGAAACCTGATGCAAAAATGCCCATGGATGTGGGCAACCCCGGTGCTTCCTGTTCCAACTGATGCCTGGCTCCCACTCATCCAGGCTCAAGGATGTTGTGTTAGGTCAGTTCAAAATTGGGATTTCTAAAATTTTGTTCCTGTGACTATGTCCACCCACTGCCAACAGCTTAATTTTCAGTTGTGATGATTTGGTTTGGAGGCCTAGAGGTGGGCCTAGAGGACTGAAAATAGATAGTGGACTTCCTTGTTTTTATAAAGACCCTTTCTTGGCTGACTAGCAAAACCTTTCTCTCCATGTGCTTTCTCCAGGTTCCCTGGCTTCTCCTTAAGAAAGCCTGTTCTGTCAATTCAGTGGAAGTTGCTATTTCTCAGTAGAAATACTTCTTTGAGTGTGTTATCTCCAGTGGACCATTTCCACCTCAGGAGCGTCCGTGGAGGAGGGAGCTAGACTTTCCTCTCTGCTTGAGGCAAAGGAAACTGTTCTTTTCCTGAGGTCCTGGCGCTGGAGGAGGGAGCTCGGCTGCCGGCAGAGTTCCAGAAGAGGCTGGCTATTTTTAGCATGGCCTTCTTTACTTCCCAGCACCTGCCATGATCTGTAACACAAGGGGCTACTTAAATGCCAGGGAGATGACTGAGGACAAGGCAGCCTGAGCTAATGTCCTAAAATACCACCCAAAGGAGGCTTTTCTTGTGGGAGACATTTCCTTACCACAAGCGCTGTTCCTTATCTGCTTCCTCCCCAAACTGTGGAGATCCTGGCTGAAATGTGACATCTGCCTTGGGAGGAGGTTGTTGAAAACCACTGGATCTGGGTCCAGTGGGTCTTAGCTCCCAACTTTGATCTTTCTCTTTGTTTCTTTGTTTGTTTCTTTGTGTGTGTGTGTGTGTGTTTTGTTTTTTAGTGCTGCACCTGTAGCATATGAAGGTTCCCAGGCTAGGGGTCCAATTGGAGCTACAGCTGCCAGCCTACCCCACAGCCACAGCCATGCCAGATCCGAGCCGCATCTGCAACCTACACCACAGCTCACAGCAACGACGGATCCTTAACCCACTGAGCAATGCCAAGGATTGAACCTGCAACCTCGTGGTTCCTATTCGTTTCCGCTGCGCCATGACGGGAACTCCCTGATCTTTCTCTTGATTCTTCATGCCAGATGGAAGCAACAGGAGAATGTCTACACATATTTCCCGGAGGCAAAATCCTCTTTTGACATCTATCAAAATATGTCAAGATGAGAGACAAAATCCAGCTAATGTTCTAGATCAGATGATGATAATGAAGAGATCAATGTCTCTCTCACAGCAGATTCAACTCACTGAACTCACCATCCCCTAAAGATGAGGCAAGCTGGAAATAAATATAGCTTCTTTAGAAGCCTGATGCATTTGTGAGGACACTTGCATCATGGGTCATTAAGGATAATGAGAATGTTTTAGGATGTCTCTAATCCTAGCGTTTGACCTCAGCCCATACTATTCTTTGCATTCCTTGGTGTCACTGTCAGACAGACAATAATGGGCTGATAAATTCCAGGGCTGGCCCTGTATGGAAGCTCTTATGTGCCTCTGCTGATTTCTCTGGCTATTCTAAATTCCTCCAAAGGCTGTGGAAGACCTGGTCATAAAGGTAAGAGCTTATTTCAAAAGGAAGTGAACCAGGACTTAAATATTTTTCTTTTAAAAAAATTTCTTTAATTTTGGCCAAGTGCCTGTAGCATATGGAAGTTCCCAAGCCAGGGATCGAACCCATGCCACAGCAGTGACAACATCAGATCCTTAGCCTGCTGTGCCACAAAAAAACTCCCAGAACTTAAATATCTAAATGAGTTTTATCCCCTTTAAAGTGGTCAGTTTTCATTTAGTTGAGTGAAAAATGCAAGCAGTGAACCACACATACCATGATATAATTTAATAAAAATGACATGTATGATTCGTATGATATATATACATATATATGTATGTGCATAGACACAAACATAAACATTTTTGTAAATCTGCACATAAATCTGACAATTGAATTCACTTCCTCTGGGGGGGCGTGTTTAGGATCGGACATGGTGGTCAAAAAGGAGTGTAGCCATATCTTTAAGGGTTAATTTGTGTAAGTAGAATATTTTTATGAATTGTATTAAGTGTCAACAATTCCTTAGTTTTCTTTACTCTTGTTTTAAAATATATTCTCGAGTGTACCATAGAAAATTCCAGAAGTCTTATCACTGCCCAAGTGTCTCAGAGGAAAGAAAATCCACTTGGGCATGTACATAAGCCAAAGCCATACAGCAATTAAAAATTAATTAAAAATGTAAGTGGTTGATCTCTTTCACGACGCCCAGCTATTTTTAAGCAGCTATTACTTGTCAGGCAAAACACTGGGCACCAGAAATTAAAAAATGAATAACAGCATGCTGGCCTTCCATGAGATCCTTTATTTCTAAACTATAGTTTGTGGCAAATACATTTCAAGCTACCCACTGGAACTGTCTTTACCGCTATTTTACAAGTCACCTAATAAAATTAGTTTCATTACCATCTTGTGTTTGGACCAAAAGCAACATGCCTCCAGTTCCATCACTACCATATTTGCCACACCAGGTTCCTGGCAACTTAAGGGTGTTCCAAAACACTAACCTACCTTCAAAGGATAAAAATTTGCCTCTTGAGACAAAGTCAAAAGGATGTGCTGGAGTTCCCCCTGTGGCACAGAAGGTTGAGAACCCAACGTGGTCTCCGTGAGGATGCAGGTTCAATCCCTGGCCTCACTCCGTGGGTTAAGGACCCGGCATAGGTAACAGATGTCACTCAGATCTGGTGGTGGTGTAGCTGTGGTGTAGGCCGGCGGCTGCAGCTCTGACCGATTAGACCCCTAGCCCAGGAACTTCCATATGTCGTAAAAAGGGGACAAAAAAAAAATATGTGCTACAGGGTCTAAAGGAATAGAGTCTCCAAATGTGGAGCTCAAAAATACCTTTGGAAAAAGTACAAATGAAACCATATACAGCAAAATACTATGGTTTCTTAGTCATCATGGAATTATGAATAATTTCAAAATACATTTTCTGCTTTTCAAAAATTTTTAAATGATCATGTTTTACTTCTATAATAATAATTAAAAATCAATAAATGTGCAAAGACTCCTTTAACCATGAACAACAATGCTTTATATGTAAATACGAGACCTCCCAAAGGGACAATTTTGAAAGGGACAGGGCTTAATAACTCTGAATTACCTGTTAGCCTCCTTGCCATATTCTGCATGTTTCCTATTTCACAATCACAGGCTATTTGTGTACTTGTCTTAATGCCTCTCCTAGCAGAAACGCTCCTTGAGTACTATTCCTTTCCCCACCAGACACTGAGTCATAACACAAGTAATGACAGCAGCACACTCTCACTCGACTAGGCTGCACAAGGCGAGGACTGGAACGCAATTCAGATAGGCATCAGAGCTCACCTCCTTAACAACTAGACTGCATTGCCCCATACAAATGCTTGATGACAGTAGACCCATGACACATGTTTATTGAGTGAACGAAGGTCGCACACACGCATTAAAAAAGTGCAGTTGCCATAACTTGTAGTAATGTGTCATTAAGAGCAATAGGAAAGCCAGTGGCCAGCATCTTTTCAGCTAAGAGGAGAGAGATAATAAAGGTCTCTCCAGCCTATTTTCACCTCTGCTCCCTCTCTGCTGGCCTTGCCGTCTGGGCAAACACTGTGAGCTCATTGCTGGGAAGAATTCCAGGAGAGAGTATCTGACTGGCCTAGCTTGGTCCATGCTTGGTCATGCATAATGCTAAAAGGCTGTGGATTCATCCCTGAAAAGAGGGAGCACTCCTGAGGAAGGGGGAAGGGCACAGCTTGAGGTTCTCGGCAAGGACCTTGGTCCACACTGGCCCCTTCCAGCTCTGATAATTTCTTTTTCTTCTCAGATGCAGATCCTTAGAGCCAGTGCCTAAAATGACTTATTCATCCCATGCACCAAAGTTGAAGTGAAGCAATTAGATAACCTGGAACTTGGAAAACTAGGACCAGGGCTCCCCGAAATGCCATGTGAAGGGTATTTCTGACCCTAACAGCATCCAGCTACCTGGGATGGAGGCTCCTTCACATGGCTCTGAGAATCAGTGGTTGTTTTATAGACACACATGCTCTGCAGCCTCTCCCCCTGAAGAGGAGTGTTCCATCAGAACACAGACCTGGCCCCCAAAACTAATTTCCCGGATGCAGGGACCACCAACTCTTTATAATGATAATTATTAATATGGAATGATAATTATTCCAGAGCACTGGAATTCCTGCCCAGATTCCAAAGGTCACGCATTTGTAGGAATGTTGGTAACAGCACCCCGAGTCCTGCATAACCTCATGGCCAGAGTAAAGAGCGTAAAGCTGGATCTACAGTCTTAAATCTGCTTATGTCAGAGACAGAGGTGGGGAACTGTGCTAAGTTTGCTGTACATAGATGAACCCATTTAATCCCTTGCTGCAAATCCACGAGGGAGACTCTATTACTTCTCATTTTTATGGATGTGCCAACTGAGGCAGAGTGGTTAAGTATAACATAAGTAAAGGCCATTATCATCTATAAAATACTTTCCTCTTTTAACATCTCACTTCGTCCTCAAAAAAATCCCGTTTTACAGATGAGCTGCTTACGGCTCAGTTTCCCAATTTTGCACAGGTCTTTGGTGGTGGAGGCGGGACAGACTCAGAACTCTGACTCCCATCCCCTAAGGCAAATCCCAAATAATGATCATAAGAAGCATAAAAGAATGACTGTAGATGATCCTGGTGAAATTCTGTGGTATTACAGATCAGTAAGCTTATACAGAGATGGAAGAAACTGAGGGAGGATTAAAGGAGGAGGCGATATTTAGACCTTGTTCTTGTAGGTGGGCCATATTAGACAAGCATAATTTGAGGGAAGACCACTGCAGGAGGGCTCTATATGAACCAAAACCTGGGGAGGAGGAGTGTTCTGAAAAGAGTGGGAAGTCTTTTGAAGTCTGGGTTGGCGGATGGACAGAATGGGGGATGGGACTGGAAAGCCAGGGTGCCTCTCACCTGGGCCATGGTCATTGTCTCTCTGACAAGTTGGGGCAGATAGGATGGTGGGTGAATAAGCCACAAGTGAAGCCTGTGACCTTGGAACACCTGAGAGAGTTCCTTCAGTTTCACTGGGTGCCTATGATTAGGGACAGAGTGGGGGCAGCAGTTGGGGTGCCGTATTATTTACAAGTGCTGAGGAGATTCAGCAACTTTCTAAAAGCAGGAACAATAAAGCTTTTATAGACTGTTACAGAATCAGGTGCCTGGGGAGTTGCTGTCGTGGCTCAGCAGAAATGAATCTGACTAGCATCCACGAGGTTGCGGGTTCGATCCCTGGCCTTGCTCAGTGGATTAAGGATCTGGCATTACCATGAGCTGTGGTGTACGTCGCAGACGTGGCTGGGATCCCACGTTGCTGTGGTTGTGGTGTAGGTGGCAGCTGTAGTTCCGATTAGACCCCTGGCCTGGGAACCTCCATATGCCTCGGGTGCAGCCCTAAACAGACAAAAGACAAAAAAAAAAAAAAAATCAGTTGCTTGGTAAGGTACAGTCAGATATGTGTGTGTGTGTTTGTTGTGAAGTTTGCAGGTCGGGGAGGGTAGGTAGCAAGCTAGGGAGGGGGTAACAGCTGAGCCTGGCCTCCTCTGGTCCCATATGGGTTTCCACCTCCAGAAGCATAGCTTATGGGAGGACAGCATCTTTTCTCTGAGCCTCAGTTTCCTCATCAATTAAATGGGAGATCATAATACCTGCCACTCAGGATTGCTGTAGGAATCCAGTGAGATGTACCAACATGTCTTGGTACTCTCATTGTTATTTTATACTATTTATTAAGACTTCTCATGGGTGCATACCTTTTCAACTAGAAACTAAATGTCTTCAGGAGTAGGGGCCATGTCATCTAAGTCTTTTAATCTTTGACAGTGCTAAAGCTGCAACAATTTTTTTCAGCAAACAAAAACAAATGCTTAGTATAGTTTTTGAAGTCCTACCTTCGTTCCTCGAATTGCGCTGAGCCAGATCTCACAGAGCTGAAAGAAGCAAGGCAGTTCACACAATCCTTCGATACTCGCAAACTAAGCTGCGCTGAGCCTCTCTTGTGTGAGTTCTATTCCGTGGTCCTTCTGCTCTAAGGGTGTAGATTATTTTAAAATCAAGAACATGGAGGGGTTACCGTCACGACTCAGTGGAAATGAATCTGACTGGTATCCATGAGGATGCAGGTTTGATCCTTGGCCTGGCTCAGGGGATTAAAGCTCCGCCGTTGCCGTGAGCTGTGGTATAGGTTGCAGACGTGGCTCAGATCCTGCCTTGCTGTGGCTGTGGTGTAGGCTGGCGGCTACAGCTCCAATTCGACCCTAGCCTGGGGAGCCTCCATATACCATGGGTGCAGAAAAAAAAAAGACAGAAAAAAAAAAAGAATCAAGAACATGGAAAGGTGTGGAGTTCCCATGGTGGCTCAGCGGCAACCAATCTGACTAGCATCCATGAGGTTGCGGTTTCGATCCCTGGCCTTGTTCAATGGGTTAAGGATCCGCCGTTGCTGTGAGCTGTGTTGTAGGTCGCAGATGTGCCTCCGATCTGGCATTGCTGTGGCTGTGATGTAGGACAGCAGCTATACCTCTGATTCAACCCCTAGCCTGGGAACTTCCATATGCTGCAGATGTGGCCCCAAAAAGACCAAAAAAAAAAAAAAAAAACCATGGAAAGGTGATCACAAATTAACAATCACTTATTGAAACATGAGGGCTCATTAGCCGAAGAATAGAGAGTTAATTCTCCCTTGAGCTTCCCTGGAGGGGGCAGCCAGCCTTCCTCTGCCTTCCCTAGGGAATATGGATGGGGTAGAGGGCTGATAACAGCTTCATTGTGTGTGTGTGTGTGTGTGTGTGTGTGTGTAAGAGAGAGAGAGAGAGAGATATTCTAGGAACAAGAGGAAAAGTACCTGGGCTCTTCTGGAAGATCTGGGCTCAGCGAGAAGGAAGGCTTGGTTGTCCTAGAAAAGAAACAGTCAGGGGCGTGGGGCTTGGGTTGGGCAGAGGATGGGATACCTTCATTTCTGAAGGTGCCAGGACCCAAGATGGGATGGCTGGTTGGTTGCTTAAGGACCTTGGTCCAAACACCATACTTCTGGAACTTTGGCTTCTGTTCCATGCCTGAGTTTGGCATGGTGGTCATGGATATGTTTATGCAGCAGCTTAGCTTTGAATGGACCCTGCAAGCTGGAACCAGTGACCTCAACAGTGACCATGAGGGACTACAATTAGAGGACTTGCTCATGGGTATGAAAGCCCTGGGGAGAGGGCAAGGAGCCACCAAAAATGACCAACAGGGGATGTTACACTGAGCGTGGCTTGTCAAGTTTGTGGCTTTACACAGATCCCAATCTGATTTAGTTAGAAACACTTCCAGTAATAACAGTTCTTTCAGCTCAAGCAAGGCACAAAGATTTGTGCCAGTTCAGCCCACAATGGTGAATGGTGTGTAAAGAAATTGCTATAGAAAAACTCCCAAGGACCTGAACACTGTGCATTAAGGGTGGGAAGGAGAGAGCAGAGATTGACCTGAAGAACTCAGAGCCAATCTGTATACTATCTGGGTGGTACACTATTCTTTTTTTTGGGGGGGGGGGCAAAATTTGCTTTGGGGAAGAAAGCCTGGAAAAATTGTGTCTTTGATAAATTTAAGAAAGAGAAGCTACAAAACCACAGGCAGTCTCTAGAGTGTTAGGAGAGAATTTGGGTGGGAGCTTGTCACTTCACATTGCATTACCCTTTTTGTGGCTAGAGTATCAAGCTCTAGCAGGCAAAGATATTTGGGGAAGTGAGGGCTTTATTTTGGTTACTCTGTATTTTGTTTCCATTTGCTTATCCCCAGAGCTCCTGGGCTAAGACCTTCTCTTGTCAATGATGTTTCTTGCCTTGACTCCTCACTGGAGTCTCACAATCTGGTGTCATCACTACATTTTCATTGTCATATGTTTTGGGAACATTGTCTACTGCCCCAGAAGCCCACAGGCCACAAGAGGGAAAACCATGAAGGTATGATAGATTTTGACAAGACAGGACTGTGTTAAAGGCTCCCCTCATGGCAAATCAAGGTGTATTCAGGCTTAAGAAGCAGAAAACTTTGAATTGCATATAGTGGGGGGGGGGCAGGCTAAGAAGGACCAACTGCCGGGTGAGCAAGGAAGGGTGTTACTTAGGGCAGCAGCTCGAGGATACTTTCCTAGGTTGAGGATGAAGAACCATAATGGGGGAGGTCAAAGCCAAACCAAGGAGGCCAAAACAGGTGCCAAATCCAAAAGGTAGCTGAGGTGGAAGAGGAGAAGGAGCAGAAAGGGGATGGTGGAGCCTGGAGAAGAGATTGGGTTGAAGAGTCAGGACATTCTGTGAAGGGAATCAGGTGTTAGGGTGCCCTGGACTCAGTGGTTAGTTCACTCTCCAGATGAGGGTGTCAGTCCTAAACACTCACTGCAGAGTCCCTGGAGAATCTATGGAGGTCACCCTTATCCCTGTCTGCTTTTCTTAACCATCCTGCTGTCTGGACTCTATTCTGTGTCTGAATCCGTCTATCTACTCAATCCTTGAGAAACCACAAGAGTCCACTTGGCCACCAACCAGTAACAATAATGAAAGAAGAGTTTTGTTGGAGGATCAGATGTTGAAATAAGCAAACATTTCAACTCATGGTTTGGTTTATGTCTCCTTGTCTCTCTCTACTTTGAGGAAAGATATTTAACAGTTTACACTGGCTGGATCCCTCTCTCAAATTGCAGAAGGATCTGATTTCTGCCCACTCTTTCCTCTACTTCGGGGGCCTCTTTAACTGTCTCCTCTGCACACTGTACTCTGTTCTGGACTCTTGGATCAAGCCAGATTGATAGGACCTGGAGCTGCAGTTCTGTAGCCATGTGCTGAGTCAGCTTGGCAGCTGGTTCTTCTATGGCTTTACTGCACGCCTCAGCGCCACCTGGGCCTGAGCTCCAGGTATGGGCTTCTGATATGCCATTTCTACTTTGATTCCCTAAGTCTCTGGGACTGGGTTCCTCTATCTTGCTCCTCATGCTCCGTCTGGCAGCCAACTCTTAGTCTGAAGTCTTATCTTTGCGTCCCAGTACCTGTTCTTTGTCCTTCCTTCAAATTACACCTAATACCCCCCCTCACTCCAATATAGACCTTCTAGCCTGGATCCACCTGGCTAACCAGGGGGATGTCCCCTGGTTACCCCCAGACTTCCCTTAGGCCAGCCCCATCTCTCTGGACCTCTAGAACCATCCTCCACCCCAACCTGCTTAGGTAGACCTCTGTGTCTTGGCCAACCTTGTGTGACTTAGCCCCTGCTCTCTAAGCCATTGTTATGTTCAGTGATCATTAAGCCAACAAGTACTTATTCATGGAGCACCATCTACATGGTTGGTGCTATGGGAACAATGTTCCTCAGCCAAGGACAATTGCGAGGCAACAAACATTAGTTAATAATGATATGAGAACAAATCTGGTGTTATTTTCATTTACCCTTTTGGAAGAATTATTTGACCAAGTGTATTAGTTATCTATTGCTGTGTAAAAAATTACCCCAAAATTTAGTGGCTTAAGACTAAATAAATATTCTCTCTCTCACTTTCTGTGGGTCAGGTGGTAAGAAGTGGTTTAGCTGGGCATCTAAGGCTCAGGGCTTCTCATGAGGTTGTAGTCAAGGTGTCAGCTGGACGGCAGTTATCTGAAGGCTCGGCTGGTACTGAAGGATTCACTTTCAAAGCAATGAAGGCAATTTGGTGCTGGGTGCTATACATGGCTTCATATGTGTCTCCATGACATGGTGGCTGGTTTCCTCCAGAGCGAGTAATCCAAGAGGCTAAGGATGAAGCAGCCATGTCTTTGTGACCTAAACTTGGAAGCCACAGATGTCACTTCTACCGTATGCCATTGGTCACCGAGGTCAGATTCATTGTGGTAGGGACATTTGAAGGGCACAGATAATAGGAGCTGAGGATCATTGCAAGCCGTCTTAGAAACTGACCACCAGGCCAAAGAACCTTTCAGCTTAGAGGCCAGGAAGAAAACCAGTTTTATCTATTAAAAAGATAATATTTGTTTAATGCTTTATCTCCAAAGCTGGAAGAGTGTCTAGCATATAGTAGGTACTCAATAAACATTGAGTGAATGTGTGATTGAGCAAACAACATATATGACTTTCAGTAAGTACTTTGTAGTTTATAAAGTACTTTTCTAGATCTTATACAATTTGATTATCACCTCTGTGAGGTAGATCAGGATAGTCTTTGGAATGCTAGTTTAGAAGTATTAATATGCAGTGTATTAATACTGTTTTATTTCAGATATGTAAAGTATCACCTAAAGTCACCCAGCCTGAATCTGATGCCCTTTCTCCCTTGATCCAGTTATATCATGTGATCATACTGTAACCCCAGTTCAACTGGCTTCATCCATCTCATTGGTTGTGAGGTGGGCTTCTTGAAGTATAGGTGAAATGACCCTGGGGATGCTGGGTCACTCCCTTTTATGGTTTACAGGACAGATTTACAGTAAAGCTAATGATAAGGCTCCTTCCTTGCACTGGCCTTCTAGGCGATTCCAAACGTTTTGGCACATGAGAACCATCTACCTGTGACTTCATTCAACACACTGAAACAATTCCAGAAGATGGTAACCTGCTACTTAACTACAGTCACAGTCACTTATGACCACACAGCTGCAAGCATTTGTGAAAACATCAAGTGGGTTCTCAGAATAGGTGTCACGTCCAGGTGGCTTCCTTAATTTCCTGAGAGAAAACTCTCTTCCATGAGATCCAAAGATGCTGCTGTTCAGTGTTTCCAACAGTTATATTTTTCCTTTTCAGGTTTGTCTCCTAGGCGAAATATTTTAAATATAGACACTAATTTAAATGTTTCCTTAAAGAAAACTCATTTTTCCTTTTTTTTTTTTTTGATTTTCAGGGCTGTACCTGTGGCACATGGAAGTTTCCAGGCTGGGAGTCTAACTGGAGCTACAGCTGCCAGCCCATGCCACAGCCACAGCAAAGCAGGATCTGAGCTGCGTCTGCGACCTACACCACAGCTCATAGCCATGCCGGATCCTTAAACCACTGAGCGAGGCCAGAGATTGAACCCTTATGGATGCTAGCTGGGTTCGTTAAGCCACAAAGGGAACTCCAAGAAAACTCATTTTTCTTTTGCTAAGTAACTGAGAATATTCAGGTAAAAGTGAATAGACTACTGAATCAATGAAATGGACATAAATTAATCTGATATCAAGAAGCAAATTGTAAAGAGAGAAATTTCAGTGCCCAAAGCAGTAATTCATTAAGAAGAAGTACATTTTGAAGATAAGGAATAAATAAATGAATAGGGTCTCAGAGTGTTGATAATCCCATCTCTAGGGAGGGGCGCATCTGGGTGGTTGGAGTTCTCCCCCAGAAGAAACATCCCCTTCT
The DNA here is from genome assembly GCF_016906955.1 of Phacochoerus africanus. NCBI lineage: Eukaryota > Metazoa > Chordata > Mammalia > Artiodactyla > Suidae > Phacochoerus > Phacochoerus africanus. Next base: position 111,104,486 of record NC_062545.1, read on the forward strand.
CAGCCCAAGGTCTAAAGCTGCAGTTCCTAATGGCCATGGCTAGGTGGGGTGGGGGGTGGGGGGGTGTTCCAATGAGCTTGGGCTTCTCCTGCAGTCTCATGACCTCCTCCTATGACCTATGTGACCCAGCCCCTCACTAAGGAGCCAGTTAGGATGCTTAGGTGTTACCAAATTAAAAAAAAAACCCAGAAGAAACATTTGGGTATTCACAAAGTAAATATTTGCTTTGCCTGACTACCCGATCCTTCATCAGTTTCAGAAGAACCTTTGTTTTTGGATTAGTCCAGCTGAAGTTATTTTTCTTGCCATCTGTAAGGGGGATTTTCCATTTTTCCAACAAGAAAATAACCCTTGGGCCAAAGGAACTGTGAAAATGTTTAGTCTTGAGAAAGGCATGCAGACTCTCAGGGTGGCAGAATCCCTGCAACTCAGTTTTGGAGAGTGTCATTTTGTCATATATGAAATAGCCCTTTTTGCTTTTCCTTTGCACACTCAGCACCACATTTCCAGCCCACAGTTCACAATCGCTGTTCTTCAGGATGTCATTCACTGGGGTGGGGGGCTGCTGGAATGCACCACTATCTAACTTGGTGGTGTGGGGCATGAGAACGGATGCCAGACTTGGAGTGTGGAGAGTTGGCTCTAGTCCCAGTTTTCTTGCTGTGTGATGACGTGCAAGTCATTTCCTCTCTGTGTGCCTCGGTTTCCCCTGCTGTAAAAACAGTATGATGAACTGGATGATCTCCTCTCTAGGTTTCATGATCTATGAGTTATCCTCAAGGGGGCATAGAGGGGCCAGGATCAGAGTGGTTTGTGCAATGATTTACGTGAAGTGAGTGATGGCGGAGGCCATTCTCTGTGTATTCCTAAGGGGAAAAGAGCAATTTTAATGCACATAACAGTATTAGTGAACTGTATCACACCAGGCCGATGGATGTGAGGGGATACTTGTTGGGAAGGAAGCAGGGATTATGACGATCAAAGCAAAGACCTAGATCAGGAGGACAGAGCTAAAACTATCAGGCCAATCAGGAAGCCAGGTACCAGGAAACAGTCAGCAAGCCAAGGTCAAAGCAAGACAGAGGAACTGAGCAGTGTATATAGCAGCAGCTGAAAGAGCTGGTAAGAGAGGCCACTCCTGCCCCAGTCAGGGGGACTTTTACATGCTTCCTGTTGAGCCAGGTGCTGACAACCAGGCTCCACACTTGGCCAAACCACAGGCCAAGTGGCCCGCAACCCACTTGGCCACCCCCTTTCTAGCTCAGAAAGGGTAGTGGGGAGATAAGTGAGTGTGGCTGGAGTGGGGGTGGGCCCATCAAATGTTTTTATGTGACTAAATAAATATACAAAGCAATCTACTGAAATGGAAGCCAAAATATAAATGATAAATGTTCAAAGTCACAACAACTTTGAAAATCAACATTACGTAAAATTGCTACTTAATCTTCTAAAAACGCAATTAAATCTTTAAAAATATTTCTATAAAAATAAAACTATGACACCTGAACTAAAAGTGTGCAGGCTGAAAAAAAAGATATACAATTCTAGCTTTCCATGTCTATCTGTGGTCAATATATATAATTAGTATGATGCCTCTGGTATGTGATGGATAGGCCTGCAAATATATGCTTTAAAGTATTATGATTTGTTTGTTTGTTTTTTGTTTTTGCTTTTTTAGGGCTACACCCGCAGCATATGGAATTTCCCAGGCTAGGGGTTGAATCAGAGGTGTAGTTGCCAGCCTACGCCACAGCCACAGCAATGCAGGGTCCGAGCCGTGTCTGTGACCTACACCAAGCTCACGGCAACACCAGATCCCTGACCCCAGTGAGCAAGGCCGGGGGTCAAACCTGCATCCCCATGGATACTAGTCGTATTTGTTTCTGCTGCTCCACAAAAGGAACTCCAAATATTATGATTTGTTTACTATTGCAAAATATTCCATGTGTAACTTATGAATACTGCATTAACTTTTTTAGTTGAGGTATAATTGACATATTGCATTATATTAGTTTCAGGTGTACAGCATAGTGATTCAATATTTGTGTATGCATTAATTTTTGAGTGTCTCCAGAACCACACATTGGAACACAGAAAAAAGAAACAGACATTCAGCACTACAAAAAGGGCGACTACACTCTGTATGAACCTGCTGTATTCATATCTGAGAGAAAGAATATAATAATGACTTTGCCTTTACTCTTATATAAATGTATCCGCTGTTCAAATCCTGCCTACTCTCTGCAAGGAGGAGTTCAACTCCAGTATTGGCAGCAGCACAACCCCAAAATCTTCGTGACTTTTGGACAGAACTCCCTTTTGAGTCACAGACACAAGACAGAGGTGTGAAGTGTTTTCTGGGAGCCTGCGTGGTGGTGTTACCCCTGAGAGTGGATGCTTAGGGTTATTGGCTATGCTCTGTCAGTGCTCTGCTGTGCATTCCTTAGTGACAGAAACCTCGAAGGTTGTTTGGTACATTCATTTACTTAGTATGTGAGACCTCAGTGGTTAACGAACCCAACTAGCATCCATGAGGACATGGGTTTGATCCCTGGCCTCACTCAGTGGGTTAATGATCCGGCAGTGCCGTGAGCTGCAGTGTAGGTCACAGATGCAGCTTGGATCTGACGTTGCTGTGGCTGCGGTGCAGGCTGGCAGCTGTAGCTGATTTGACCCCTGGCCTGGGAACCTCCATATGTTGCAGGTACAGCCCTAAAACAACAAAAGCCAAAAAAAAAAAAAAAAGTCATATTTGTTTCCCTGGCTGGGTTGAAAACTTGGGAGTCAGTGCAGTACCTTAAGTGTCCCTGGATTCCCTGTACAGCACAGAGACTGGTGTAACACGGGTGTGTGGGCAGAAGAGGACTGTGAGTGGTCTGAGCTTGTGCTTTGGAGCCAAACACTCCTGAATTTGAAACCTGGTCTCATCACTTCCCAGTTGGGTGACTCTGGAAATTTCTTAACCCCCTTAAGCCTCAGGGTATCCCTCTGAAAATGGGAATAGCGACTTTTCTACCTCCTATGGTTATCCTGAGGCTTAGTTGTGACAGTGTTTGTGAAATGTTTAGCACAGTATTAGTTGTAGATATTCCATTATTTATCTGAACAGAACCACATCCTTGTCCTGTTTCATGGCAATGACCTGCAGACACACCAGGTGGTGTGCACTGGGACACTTGCAAGGTTCTTGCAAGGTGGTGTTATGTTAAGTCAATTTCTAAACTTAAATTAGACACACTGTGGAAGGCCCTCAGGTCCCTGAGCTGCCTGGGAGGGAAGAAGGATTAAGGAACCCATCTAAGCTAAGAGACTTGGAACATATGAAACGGAGACCTTCAACTGTCATTCTCCTCCTGGACGGTGATGCCCTCTGGCAGATATTTCCTGCACTAATAGGGTGGTGGTGATGGCCCTGTCCTGAAGCAGCTTCCATCAAAAGCCCAGGAGCCTGAGCTGGGGCGGGGGCGGGGGGGGGGGGGGGGGTGTGTGTAACCTGAGCCCTGGCTCCTGCTAGGGAGAGAGCACCAGCTTTGTGAGCAGATACCCTGGGGCTCAGCTCTGCTTGGGAATGGCCTAGAGGACAGGTCCTGCCTCTGCAGCCTGGAGAAAGTGCATGGGCTGTGGTGGGCTGGTGGTTCGTTCCTCTCTGCCCACTGACTTTTTTTTCTTTTTTCTTTTTTTTTGTCTTTTCTAGAGCCGCTCCCACGGCATATGGAGGTTCCCAGGCTAGGGATCGAATCGGAGCTGTAGCCACCGGCCTATACCAAAGCCACAGCAACGCTGGATCCGAGCTGCGTCTGCAACCTACACCACAGCTCACGGCAACGCCGGATCCTGAACCCACTGAGCGAGACCAGGGACCGAACCCGCAACCTCATGGTTCCTAGTCGGATTTGTTAACCACTGAGCCACAACGGGAACTCCTGCCCACTGACTCAATTATCTTTCCTGGCCCCGAGAGGCACCTCAGCTATGCACTGCCCCCCTGACCACAGCATCTGCTACATGGGGCCCTGGGAGGCAAGGTCTACAGCCTGTATTCCATGCCATCAGTGGGGCAGCCACTCGACAAACATTATTAAGCTCTGATTCATCTCTGGGCACCGGGCCAGATGTGCAGAGGACAGGAAGCATGTAAAAAGTTCTTCATTCCACAGTCTACACGCTAGCGGGAAGAGATATGATTGCTATTCAGCCGTTAGTAAATATATGTCCTGAGTGTTAAATGACTGCTTGAGAGGGCACGGGAGGGGCCCCTAGAGTTGACCGAGATGGTCAAGGAGGGAAGCTCAGAGCAAGCGAGGGGTCTTTCTACGTTAGGCTGATTCCCTGCCCTTGCAGGTGCTCATCTATCTGCCAGGTCCACACAACCAGCGCTGGTGCCACCCCCAATTGCCAGGGTTTGGAGGGGGCAGGGTCAGCCTCTTGTCCAGACTAATATGAGGGTGTAGTTCTTTGAGCAGCCTGGGATGAGGTTTGCAGATCACATCTCATGAACACCCTAGGCTCAAGGGCAACCCTTAGAAAAGGCAAAACAGCATGGAACAGCTTCCCCAGCTCCAAGAAGAGAGAGGAGAAAAAAAGGTGGTTCCTGCTTGGGGCAGGGGTAGGGGAGGGATGGAAGCCACCTATCAATGCCCAACAGTGACATGCGAAGGAGCTACCTTGAAATCACATCTCCCAGCCGCAGTCAGGCCTTCAGCGGACTGCAGCCCCAGCCAACATCTTGACATCATAAAAGACCCAAACCAGAACCGCCAACCTAATCCACTCCTAGATTCCTCACCCACAGAAACTGTGAGAGATAATAATTGTTTACTGTTATACGGCACCAAGCTTTGGGGTAATTTGCTACACAGCAACAGATAATTAATGTAGAGGGGTACACATCGATTGGCTCATGTGTGAGGGCCGGTGAGAGTCCCCTTGACATTTTTACTATCCATCCTGATGGAAAGTCCTTCATCTTGAGAGAGACAAAGGGAGAAGTCACAGTGCCTCTCTGCCCTCTGTAGAGCTGGGAACAGAGAAGAGACAACCCAGGTTGCCTCGGCGGCTCTCAGCTGTGCTACCCAGCAGTGCTTTGACTGTTTCTGCCAGGAGTCAGCACACTTCCTTAGAAGCCCAGATAGGGGAGTTCCCATTGTGGCACAGCAGAAATGGATCTGACTAGTATCCATGAGGATGCGGGTTTGACCCTGGCTCAGTGGGTTAAGGATCCGGTGTTGCCATGAGCTGTGGGCTGGGATCCTATGTTGCTGTGGCTGTGGTGTAGGCCAGCAGCTTTAGCTCCGATTTGACCCCTGGCCTGGGAACCTCCATATGCTGCTGCTGTGGACCTAAAAAGCCAAAAGGCCAAAAAGCCAAAAAAGCCAAAAAAAAAAAGAAAAGAAGAAGAAGGCCAGATAGTTAAGTATTTTAGGCCTGTTACAACTACTCAATTCTGTCCTTGTAGCACAAAAACAATATAATACACATAAGAGTAGGTGTTGTTGAGTTCTAATACAGCTTTATTTACAAAAACAGGTGAGTGATTCATAGGATTCATAGAATTCATTTGTATTCTAATCCCAGGTTTGTACAAAGGAAAAAACAATAGCGAGGGCCTGGAAAAACAAGTCACTTATACAGATTTGAGCAAACAGGTGCTAACAGTCCCTTCCACTTGCTGCTGCTCACACAACAACCAAATTTAAGTGGGCAAGCTTTACAGTGACTACTGTCAATGTAGCACTAATCTCAAGACCCACTCATTCTACCCAGCCTCCAGATGGCCCCCAATGGTTCTTACCTCCTGGCATTCTTGCTCTTGTATAGCCTCTTTCACATTGAATCAGGACTGACCTAGGTGAACAGCAGACTACAATGAGGATGGCAATGTGCAACTTCCACCGCTAAGGCCTAGAGGCATCACCGCCCCTTCCCTGGTCTTCTCAGTAGGTAGCTGTTGGGGAAGACAGTTGCCATGTTGTGAGGATGCTCAAGGAGCCTCATGGAGAGGTTGGTGTGAAGAGAAACCACCTTGCCAGCCATGTGAAAAAGCCATTGAGTCTGGGGGTAATTCTCTGCACAATATTTGGAGATGTGAAAAAAAGGGAGGTGATATCTGAAAGCCATCACCACTGGAGCAGTGCCTGGATATTCTGTGACTTGTTTTTTCCAGGCCCTCACTATTGAGGGAATCAAAGCTTAGGTACAAATGGTTGCGTTTTTTTAGCTACTTGGACCACAAATTGTCGTTTTTGGGGTTCCAATATTACCATTCCTTTAAAAAGCTATTTATTTTATTTATTTTTGTCTTTTTAGGGCCACACCATGACATATGTAAGTTCCCAGGCTAGGGGTCAAATCAGAGCCTTAGCTGCCGGCCTACACCACAGCCACAGCAATGCCAGATCCAATCCAAGTCTGTGACCTACACCACAGCTCACGGCAACACTGGATCCTTAACCCACTGAGAGAGGCCAGGGATTGAATCCATGTCCTCAGGGACACTAGCTGGGTTTGTCACCACTAAACTATGACAGAAACTCCAAATATTACCATCCTTGATGCTCTCTGGCATTCCTAAGAGTCTGCACTATGTATCTGTCATTTTGTTTTGGCTGCCCAGCATCTGAATACCTTCCTAGAGGAATTTCCTATTGTGTGAGTCTTGGTAGGGGCAAGTTGTTGCCTAATTCTTCAGTCTGTCAGTATTTCATTTACCCTATGTCTCTCCCAACCAGCCCCCCCCCCCCCCAACCGCTGTTTAAATTAGCCATTTGGTTTCTGTTGCTTGCTTTGCTGGTCCTGCATCTCTAGCAGACATACTCAGAGGAAGCTTATTTGGTGCCAAAACCACTATCTCTGCCACTATCATAGTAACAGTTGACAAAATAGAACATAGACCTCAGAATCATACAGACCTAAGTTTGAATCTTGGTCCTGTTCCTTTAATGCAACAAGCTATTTTTTTTATTTTTTTCGTTTTATTTATTTGTTTTCCACTGTACAGTATGGGGCCCAAGTTACACATACATGTATACATAATTTTTCCTCCCATTGTCTTGCCATGTAAGAATCTAGACATAGTTCTCAATGCTACACAGCAGGATCTCATTGTAAATCCATTCCAAGAGCAATAGTTTGCATCCATTAACCCCAAGCTCCCAGTCCACCCCACTCCCAGTCCACCCCACTCCCTCCCTCTCCAGCTGGGCAGCCACAAGTCTATTCTCCAAGTCCATGATTTTCTTTTCTGAGGAGATGTTCATTTGTGCTGTATGTTAGATTCCAGTTATAAGTGATATCATATGGTACTTGTCTTTCTCTGACTTATTTCACTCGGTATGAGAGTTTCTAGTTCCATCCATGTTGCTGCAAATGGCATTATTTTTCATGGCTGAGTAGTATTCCATTGTGTATTTATACCACATATTCCTAATCCAATTGTCTGTCGATGGACATTTGGGTTGTTTCCATGTCTTGGCTATTGTGAATAGTGCTGCAATGAGCATGTGGGTGCATGTGTCTTTTTAAGGAAAGTTTTGTCTGGATATATGCCCAAGAGTGGGATTGCTGGGTCATGTGGTAGTTCTATGTCTAGAATTTTAATATACCTCCATACTGTTCTCCACACTGGCTGTACCAGCTTCCATTCCCACCAGCAGTGCAGGAGGGTTCCCTTTTCTCCACAGCCCCTCCAGCACTTGTTATTTGTGGACTTATTGATGATGGCCATTCTGTCTGGTGTGAGGTGGTATCTCATGGTAGTTTTGATTTGCATTTCTCTAATAATCCAGGATGTTGAGCATTTTTTCATGTGCTTGTTTGCCATCTGTATATCTTCCTTGGAGAAATGTGTATTCAGGTCTTTTGCCCATTTTTCCATTGGGTGGTTGGCTTTTTTGCTGTTGAGTTGTATAAGTTGCTTGTATATTCTAGAGATTAAGCCCTTGTCGGTTGCATCATTTGAAACTATTTTCTCCCATTCTGTAAGTTGTCTTTTTGTTTTCTTTTTGGTTTCCTTTGCTGTGCAGAAGCTTGTCAGTTTGAATAGGTCCGATTGGTTTATTTTTGCTCTTATTTCTGTTGCTTTGGGAGACTCAACAAATTATTTAACATCTCTGAACTTGAGTCCCCTCACCTGTAAAATGAGGAAAGCAACATATAGCTTGCAAGAGTGCTATGAGGATTAGCACATGGCCTTGTGCCTGACACATAGTAAGTGCTTAATCACTGCTCTTACATAACAGATGACAATGGTGATATAGCAAATGATAATGGCTCTTACACAACAATGGTGACAATGATAGACATGTGCTCTGGTTCCTCCTGATGTAAATCCCTTTCACGTTTTCTTGAAGAGGCAGATACTCCCTTCTGATGACAGGTCTTTTGAATTTTAATATCCTGGTCTCTCAATAATAACCCCTCTTTAGAATTCTCTAGCTTCCCCTAGAGCAACTTGTGGTGTTGAGTAGACTCTTCCAATAAAGAACTTGATGTAGGTCCTCCGGGAACTAGTCCACAGCGTGATAAAGAGATACCTCCGACTCCTACCTGCAGTGCTTTGCAAATAGAATCCTTTGTGGTCTGCCCTGAGATCCTGGATCCAAGATGGACATGCTATTTCGAGACCTGCTGTGGTCCCTGAGATGTGGTCCCAGGTCACCCAGACCTTTGGCGTGGGCTCCCAGCCTGATACAGCCTTGAGGCTACTAGAGACATACCAGATGGAAAGCCACACTCAGAGATGCTCTGCTCCAGCAGGAGCTCTTGTTTCTCCCATTCCTTATTTGAGCTGGGGAAGCTGTTCCATAATGTTACCCCTTCCCATCATGGCTTCCAAGTCAGTGCTGGTTGTTAACAGGTGGCTTTGATCCCACCCCATGTGGACTTCTCCACAGGTTGCTTGAGTGCTGCTACAACATTCTCCAAAAGAAAACAAACTGCCTCAAACCTCATACTTTCTATAACATCCTCTTAACTACATAGGGGCAAGGAGTGATTACATACAGGATGGACGCTTAGAATCATACGTGCCATTTTGGAGGATGGATACCATACATCTCAACCCAAATAAAGACAGTCATAGATGGTAGAAAGTGTCCAGTGTACAGAGAAAGAGATGGATGTTCTTACTGGTCTCTGTATGGTGGGGTGGAGAAAACCATGGCTTGGCAGTCAGGATCCCTGGGCATCAGTGCTGGCTCTATCCCTGGCCTCCTTTGTGTTCTTGAATGAGTCATGTCCCTTGGGGGACCTGTAATTTTCTTAACCATGGATAAGAAAGTCTTTTGAACTTGGGTCAGTGTGGCATAGGGGTCCAATACCTACCACCTGGTCAGTTCCTCCATCTCTGTGGATTTCCATTTCCTCTTCTGTAAAAGCGAGAAAAAGAATCACTTCCTTCCTAAGGTTGATGTGAGAAATAAATGAGCTGGGTTGTGTATTACGCCCACCACATAGAAGGCGCATTGTAAATATTAACTGCCATTATTAGCAGCAGAGATAGCAGTATCACGTCCAGCTGTCGTATCTCTGATTCCACAATCTGCTCTGAGAACAAGGGGTTCCTGCGTCCTCCCTCCTCCCCCATCACTTCAGACTCCTGATCCTTTGGGCAGCTGTGCTCAGGCCTCTGGGGTAGACTAGTGGGGGGTGTCTGTTTCCTTTCTCAACATTTGGTGGTCAAGGCACTTGCAAACCTGTTACAGCTGAAATCAGGAACCAAGCAACCAGAACAGCCTCATACTGAGAGCTGGGGCCAGTCCTTGGGACAACTGTGAAGTATGTGGTCACAGGGTGGCAGAGATGAAACTGGCCTCAAACCTCATCTAGTCCCTGATCAGACCACTCCTTAGCCTATAGGGCCACCATCCCTGCTCACTAGCCCTGTATAAACAGCTATGTGAAGACCTACCATCCACTGTTTGGGGTCCGTGGAAGTGTCAGCTCGAACCCTACCTGCCCAAACCCACTTTGTGACCAAGCCATTGTGTGAAGTCTTCAGATCCAAGTCCTTACCCCCCTACTAGACCACAGGGATGACATCCATCCAACGCAAACCCATTCTCTTCATGCTGAGCCAGGAGTCAAGGCCTTTTCAGGTATCCTTTGTCTCCCAAGCTCCATCCACATACTGCTCTGTTCCTTTGCTGAGCTGGCCTGCCCCACCTCCCCTACCCTCCTCATCCCTTCCTCTCCATGAAAGCAAACTCCTCTGCATCCCCAGCCCTTTCTTGGAACATTCCCTTCTCTTTGCCTGCTGTCCTTCAAGTGACAGCTGCTTTTTCTTACATGCCCTCCTCAGGGTCAGAGGATAAATCTGCAATCATAGCTCCCCACTTTTCTTCATCTTGTAAAACCCTCTGCTTCTTCAATCTCACACCATTCACTCTCCTCTTCATCCCTGATGCTTGCCCGGGCCTTCTGGCCAACCACTGGCTCACTGACAAGCTTGGCTCCTGGGTTCCTGGAATCCTTTCCACCTCAACTCTTTCACAATTTCTGGGCCCTTTGTCATGCATGAGCATGACTTCCAGGATCCCAATCTTGACCTCATTGCCAGGAACACTTTTGAACATCCACTACCCATTCCTTTCCCATCTCCAAAAGGGGAGAACCTCCCATATTCCAAACCCAAATATCTCACTTTCTGGTCACCATTGCCTATCCTTCCAGCTTACTTCCTCAAGACCCCCTATAACTAGTCTTGGACTCCCATCATGAACCCAGACCTATTGGGTCTAGTTCTTCTCCACTTCCCATCAGTGTCCTCCTGCTTCATTTCCCTTTCTTTCTGGCTCCGATTCTATGGTCCTTCTTTGGAGTCATTCCCTTGAATACACCTTCAACTCCTTTGTCCCTCTAGGCCTCTTTTATGCTTTACCCTCCTTGCAATAATGCTTGGCCTTAGTACAGGGCTCTTGGGTTTGCAGAGCTTCTAAAGACATGTGTTTGCCTTTGGACATCTGGGTGGTCATGTATGATGTAGGGCAGGTAGGATGGCAGGAATTTATATTTCTGTCTTATGTATGAGCTACTGAGCTTCAAAGAGGTAAAGTGGCTTTTCCAGATTTATCCAAAGCTGAGACTCATGTCTCCTGGCCCTAGGTCCACCTCACCTCTCAAAGGCAGCACTTCTAGAATAGGTCGGGATTTGGACACTGGGTAATGAGGATGTGAGTTGGGGGCAGGGCACCCCAACAGACGGGAGAGTGTTCCTTAGCGATGATGGGGTCAGTAAAAGTGGTGGTCCAGAGGGAGTGGGACTGTGGTGTTCCTCACAGGCCCTGTAGAGGCTGAGAAATTCTCCCGGAAGCTGCCTTGCAGACGTACGCTGGTTGTGAAATGCAAAACCAAATGCCATTGGTAAGGCAGAATTCCTCCAGCTTCCCCGCCTTCTGCAAATCCCATTTCTTTCGTTCTTGGGGCTCAGAGGTTGAGGGCTGTGCAAGACTCTGCACATCAAAGACATCACCAGCTTTCCCAGCACTGCTCTCTGAGGCTTTTAACCAGCCTCTTACAATAAAATCGCTCTTAAATAAAAACCAAGACTCAATATTCGGCAGAAAAGGGATTAACGGGATCAGTCAGGGGGATGACATCATGCTATTTTTGTTGGCACCTCTCCAGCTCAAGTGTGAGGAAGTAGGATATATATATATATATATATATATATATATATATATATATATATATATTCTTTTCAACTGCTTTTGGATGCTCTGAGTCTAGGTCTGGAAAATCTGGGGAGCCAGAGGGAGGTGGCAGGGCTCCGGGTGATCCTCCAGCAGGTCAGTGCAGCTGCCAGCTCAAGGAGGTGAGCACACTAGTCCGTGGGGACAGAGCAGAGACTGAGGTGGGCTTTCTGCTGTGTCATTTTCCTGGGGCCTCAGGCAACAAGAAAGGAAAGGCCCTATGTGATGAGCAGGCCCTGTACATAGAGAAAGGTGCCCTCCAAAGTGGGCAAACGTCCTGGTACAACTAGTGGTGGAGCAGACTGACTTGCACAACCAGGCCCCACCTATTCATGCACAGCCCCCTGGGGGATGCCTCTAGGCCACGCCAGAATGGCAGAGCACCCAGGGCCTCAGAGGACACCTGCTCCACTGGTTTCCACACTTCATCTTTTTATTTCATTTTTTTAAGTTAAGGAACTTGAGCTTCAAGCGAGATGTTAAAGGTAGCCCACTGTATACAGAACATGGGGAGGAGACCAGCTCCACAGCTTGGAGTCTCCTGGCTGCAGCTCCCTGGCTCCCGAGGCTGCCTTGGAATCTAACACCAAATGTACAAACTGAGCATGTGTGGTCATCCATTCAGCGCACACTTCCTAAGTGCCTGCTCCATGCCTGGCACCGCCCTAGGTGGAGGGGGTACTCTGGTGAGCAAAACCAAGCACAGTCCCCCCTCCTTCATGGGGCTTATGTTTTGGTGTTGATGAATACACATTTATTAAATAATGACACAAATAAACATTAGCTCCCTCTTCCCCCAACAAGGATGAAGAAACTGATTTGGGAAAGTGCCAGATTCTAAGTCAGGCACTTCAGGCTCCGGACTGCCAAGTCTTGCCAAGTCTTCGTCCCACATCCCCTTCCCACCTAACCTCCTGCACCATCCAGACCTCAGGGCATTTTTCCAGGTCTAAGTTGTCTTTTCCCTCCTCCAGGGCTGCCTCCTCTTCTCTTCCCTTCTTTCTCCCCAGCAGGTATCTCCAGCACCCCTGGAAAGCCTGGGACAGTCCTACATGCCTGAAATCTTCCCCACTGGAGGTGACCCGCTGGGCCTCCTCAGCACCGCTGCCTGACGAGGCAGAGGAAGAGGGCCAGCAAGGGAGGAGGGGAGCAGCCAGCACTGGCTGAGGAAAACCTGGGCAGGATCCTCATCCCGCTGCTGAGACTTTAGATGAATCACCCAACCCCAGAGAGAAGCCCATCAACTCACCTCAAGCTCAGACCTGTATGACCCCCCGCCCCTTCAGGTGTGCCCAGCTCTTCACCACAGGAGACTCCCGGAAGGCCAGGGTCCTTTCTCCCCTTCTCTGTCTCCTCCTAGTGCCTCCAGCTCATGAGGAGCCACATACGGTTTATGTCCATTGACTTTGTATTTTGTGGGGTCTCTCATTGCTCATTGCTGCTTCTGGCTGCTCGGAGCTTTCTTCTCCCGGAAGACTGAAGGCATTCCTTCTGGGATCTCATCCATACCCCCAAACATTTGCTGAGCACCTCCTGCTCACCAGTTCTTTTGCCAGGGACGGCCTCTTCTCGTCCCTGAAGAGTATAGGATCTAGGAGAGGAAGCAGGTAGGTAAGGCACATGTGCCTGTGCTGTGTGCGAGGTGGAGTCAGAGATGTCACCCAGATGTGGGGCCGCTCCCTCCCCCTTTCAGAAGGTAGCATTCTGGAACCTACAGGGGTGAGCAGAAAGTTGGGTTACCTGCCTGTCCTCTGGGGGCCTCCCCTGGTATTGGTGGGTTTGCCTCCTGGAACCCCAAGTCATCAGACACTCGGAGAGGCTGTGGGTCCCTTTGTTCTGAGGCCAGTGAGTAGATGAATGTTCCTTTGCCGCCCCATCTTGTTGGGCTCCCTCAAACAGCCACGGGAGGCTGAGCAGGCATAAGCTGAGTTCCCTACTGAAGAGGTTATAACAGAGAATGGAATTGTAACACAGGAGAAGAAAAAGTCACATTTCCTATTAACTTGGACTTGCTGGTGAATCTCAAAGGCAAGGCACTTACAACTGAGTCTATCACAGGCAGGGGTCCCAATGACATTCTCCTACACTTGACCAGGCTTGCCAAACCCTGAGTTTCTCCCACTATTTAGCAAGGGTTCAGGTCTTCCCATCTGCACCCAACTCCTTCAAGAAACCTCTCCCCCTTACCACTCACTGAATCCATTCTTTCCAGCCTCTCCTTCTGATACCCCTGCCCTGGGATATGCATCCTAGAGTACTGCCTCATTGTGTAGCCAGCCTCTCCTCTCCAGTCCCCCTCCTGGACCCTCAAATCCTAGGGACTAGCAGGGGCCAAGGAGGGAGAAGTTCCACATCCTATGGTCTGTGGTCACCAATAGATATGGATTCTTTGCTTTTGATTTCTTCTCAACATTCCCATCAGTGTGAGCTGCAGGTATGTGAGTTCTATGATCTAATAGCACTACTAAATTATCAATATACTCTTCTCCCCAAAACAGCAATTAATGTGGGGAGATAGTACTTCTTAAGCCACAGAAGAGAAATTTAGCTCTTCAGTGTGTGCTGGAGATAGACTACACTGGCTTGCAAGAGGTGAGTGATAAGTTTTCAGGAATTGTGCAAGTCAGTTCTTAAAAAGTGCCATTATTAAACAGTAAATTATATAAATTTATAATTAAATACATTCTATTAAAAACAAAATCTAATTACTCAGTCATAAAAAATAAAATAATGCCATTTGCAGCAACATGGATGGATCTAGAAACTGTCATCCTAAGTGAAGTTAGTCAGACAGTGAAAGACAAATATCATATAATATCACTTATATGTGGATGCTTAAAAAAAGGATACACATGAACTTCTTTGCAGAACAGAAATAGACTCACAGACTTTGAAAAACCTATGGTTACCAAAGGGGACAGGTTGGCGGGGTGGAGGGGGGATGGACTGGGAGTTTGGGATTGGCATATGCACACTGAGGTATATGGAATGATTAGCCAATGGGGACCTGTTGTATAGCACAGAGAACTCTATCCAATAGTCTGTGATAATCTGTATGGGAAAAGAATTTGAAAGAGAATGGATATGTCATGGATACACACCTTGAAAATTTGTTACTGCCTAATTGTTTTATGACACTTGACTCTCATCTGTGTTCTTGAAGTTACACCCATGGCATCTATCTGGTGGAACACTGTAGTGGGCTTTTGCAGGTCACTAACCAACTCCACCATTAGTGACGTCATGTTGGTAGCTTGAAGTCAGATGTGGTGAGTATTTACACCATGGGAATTGGCAAAAACTCCAAGTCAGGGCTTCCCTTTTCTCATCCAGAGCTGCTACATAAACCTTAACCTTTACCAGCTCTGCACTGAGAAAGGTCATGTTGCCTAGCTTGGCTTTGCACAATCCACCTTCCTCAGTATAACTGTCACTTTTTAGGATCTCTTTTTTTTGTAGAGGGGTCATTTTGTGGCGTATCAGCTTGTTTCTCGCTTGCTCTGCCTGGGGCATATTGGAGCTAACAACTCTTAGCGGCAGCTGCCTTAATTACTCACAGAAGGACTGAAACGCTATCTTAGGGGATGGGAGATTGGTGATTCTTTGGCAATGAGGGGTGGGTGTTGAATGCTTGGTGAGCACAGGCTCTAACTCAGCTTGGTGGGGTGGAGTCAGGGGAACGTTTTGCTGAGGAAGTGGTACTTGAACTAAAGCGGGCTTCACATTCCTGGAGGAGGTGGGACTTGAAAGATGGGGTGGGAGAAGCCAGATGATAAGTCCGGTGCCTCTTTCTAGAGTATCGGTTTACTCAACGGTAATTAATTAAATACATTATTCAAAAAACAAAACAACATGAAAATAACACAAAATTTGGATGACTTTTTAAATTAAAGTAAGAGACTGCAAATAAATATGACAGACCCCCCAGGAATATCTATTCACCTTCCTCTGACATTAAAAGCCCCTCAGAAGAAAAATGGGAGTAGCCCTGAGTCCAAGCTCATTGAGATATTCATAGGAATGAATTGAACAGAGGCTGGGGAGGAGGTATCTAGGGCATTCCTAGAAAGTAGAATTCAGTAGAAAAGAGCAAGAGCTTGGATAGGATTCCTTGGGTTTGAATTCCTGCTCTGCCCACTGATGAGCCATATGAGCCTGGGTAGGTTATTAACTGCTCTGGGGCCTCCATCTACCACAGTGGTAAACTGAACGTGGTAAGAGTACCTATCAAACAGGTCATTTCAAAGATGACACAGGCTGTGTGATCAGCTCTCAGAGTACTGTCAGCACTTGTTCTTTCGGGTTACTTCAAGCAGAGAGCAAAGCTCAGGGCCTGGATAAGGATGTTCAATAAACAGCGTTATGCGGGCGGGCATGTGTGCACAGGGGTGGGGGGGAAGGTGGGGAGCTTTCCTGCCTCATCTGCAAGGAGACCTAGAGCGCATCACACCCAGTCACCCTGGGAAACTCACTTGCCCTCTTGGTTCTTCCCTGTGCAGGGAGGAGTGGCCTTGCTGACCTCCAGCAGCCCTGCTGGCGCCCACAGCCTCCACTTCGTTTGCTCCTTCCTCCATCTCCGCTCTCTAAACACCCACAGGGAACATTCAGATCTCCACGGTGTAGTGATTAAACATCCTTTTATATTGCTTGAAAGTTCCTTTATGAATTAGTCTTTCCACCCCCAAACAACAAAGAAATGGACATACCTGACTTAAAAAGCTAAGCTGAAGAGAGAATTCAGTTTTACAAAATCACCTTTTAAAAAGATAAACCTTGCTAACTTCATGGCAGGTTATGGCTTACCACATGGGAACAGAAGAACGCTATGGTCCATGGAGTCAGAGAGATTTGGGTTCAAATCCTGGCCCAACAATGACCAGTTTGGGAATATGTATTAGGAATCTTATAAAATTTAACTTTATACTTATATTTCTAGAAAATAACCCCTGAGATTGTAATTTGCAAAGCAGAAAAAAACTTGATTTCATAATTCCATTTATAATAGCAAACGCTGGGGCAACAATCGAAGATTCCAGTGATTGGGACACATAAATTGTGGTGTATCCTTCTTTACAAAACGTGCGCCACTACTGAAATGATGCTTATTCTATAAAATTAAATGAAAGCAGGACACACACGAATAGATATTAATACGCGAATAATCATTTCCATATAAAATAAAATATGTATAAAAGAAAAACTTGCAAGAGATATTGCTAAATGTTCACACAGGTTTATAGAGAGTGGGACTATATGTTTCTATTTTCTACCTTTAATTATTTCCATGCTTTAAAAAGTAAGCTTAAGGATGGGGGAATTAAACTACTGATAAGATTATGTATCTCTGATGTCACACTCTGAACAGGTGGATACTACCACTGCTGTGAGGGCCCCAAGTCATTCAGTTCAAACCAAAGGCTCCAATAAGATAAGGAGGCATAAAGCTGTGTGTGTGTGTGTGTGTGTTCGTGCATGTAGGGGCATGTCACACGAGTGCCTTGGGAGAAACGCTACAGATTGATGAAGAGTCCCCTGGGAAGGGAGAGCCAAGCCCAGTCCCCGAGTGTCCCATCCCAGCATGCAGGCTGTCACCCTGGCAGTGCCTGGAAACACATTGTCCTCTAAGGGCAGTGCCCAGCCTGGCATCTCAAATTACTTCCCAGGGCCACAGGAGAGCGTGGAGAGATTCCCCGGGGTGGGGTGCCTCCTCCTGGATGTCTTCAGGACAGTCCTTTTGGCCACGGAGGTTCTGACAGGCCCTAGTCAGCAAGTACCACAGGCACCCTAAGGTGGGTGCTGAACTAGGCACGTGGGAGCTAGAGAAGAAGCATTGAGGGAGTTCTCAAAGTGGCTCAGTGGTAACTAATCTGACTAGTATCCACGAGGACATGGGTTTGATCCCTGGCCTCCCTCAGCGGGTTAAGGATCCAGCGTTGCCATGAGCTGTGGTATAAGTCGTAGATGCAGCTCACATCTGGCATTGGTATGGTTGTGATATAGGCCTCAGCTGTGGCTCTGATTTGACCCCTAACCTGGGAACTTACATATGCTGCGGGGGCAGCCCTAAAAAAGACAAAAAAAAAAAAGCAGCATTGAGATGAAATGAACAAGTGAGACAGAATAACCATAACAACCAAGTAGCTACTATTCAGTGAAGTTAAGTAAACAGTTTAAGGTCACATAGCGAGGACTCACACGCAGGTCTGGCTGACTCCAACTATTTCAGGGATGCTGCCCTGCTTCCATGGAAGGATCTAGTGCTATTGCCCCCTGCCCCCTCCCCTGCTTCACAGATCTGTTAAAGTGTTGGGTAATTGGGGATGTGATATAAGTCAAGCAGCGGCTCCTGGGGGATACAAAGCACAAGTGCTGCTTTCACTTGTTTAAGTCAAGGTCACCTTGGCCTTCTACAGGCTGCCACAATGCTCAGACAAGGGGAGAGCCAGGATCCATGGGACATGCTGAGATGCCGATGTGTACACATGAGATCTCTTGTGGCCTCATGTACCAGCTTACATGTCCTTTATTAAGCAGTCATGTTGATTACTTTCATATTAATAAGAAGTACGGTTAGGAGCCCAACTTTCTCCCTGGCTCCTCTCACTTATCAGGTTTCAGCCTGGAGCACATACTTGTGGTTGAATATTTAACCCCTGAGAACAGAATAGAAATGATAACGTCGGCTGTAATCCCAAACACACATACACACACTCTCTCTCTCTCCCCTTCATGCAATAACAATTTGCTGAAAATGCTGACTTAATCATATTAACCTAATTGCTACACTGAAATAATGATAATGATGATGATAGTAATAATAAAAGAATTGCTCTCAAATGGTTCTGAGCAATGTTGCCACATCAGCTGCCATACTCATTCCCCAAGAAAGAATTTGCATGTTAGGATTCAGTTCACATGGGCCAAATGCTTCCCCAGGAAGCTAAATGAGAGTCTTTAACTAGTTTTTCCCTGCCTGCAATGAAATCTTACTTCTTTATGTAAAAGCAGATGAACATCAACTTCTAGGCAGGATTTGGGCCAAAAATCCAAATTTGCAGACTTTCAGACCATGAAATGAAATCTGCTAAAAATCTTGGGCTCTGACTTAGTGTGGTCTCCTTAATGTGGTTTCCTTTGGGGTGGCATTGCATTTTAGCTGTGGTTTCAGTGGGGGCCATTACCTGGCTGTGGCTCTCTGGCTGTCTCTGGCACAGAAATGGTCACACCTCTGGAAAGCAGCTTTGTAGAGGTCTTCCCTCCAGCCAAGGCATGCAGGCCACACTCAGAACTACTCCAGCTAATTAAAGACAGAGCCTGCAAATGAGACAGTGGTCGCTCAACAAAGACTTACTGAGCATGTACTGCGTGTGGCTTTACGTGCGTAAGACCAAGATATAGCCTCTACTCTCTAGAGTTTATAGCTATTGTGAAGGAGAAACATGTACACTGATAAGTACTTGTGATCTAGAAAAGAGATGTTTGGGAGCCAAGGGTAAGCTGAGTCAATGACACAGAACTGGGTCTCGACATGTGAAATGACGTTCACCAGTTGAGGGTCAGGGTGGGGGCAGGTTGGAGGGTATGCGGGGTAGGGAGGCACTGCAGACAGGCAACAGTACGAGAAAAAGCAGGAAGGAATAAAAGGTGTTTGAGAAATAATCTCATCTAGGTAACTCCACTTGCTCTAGTTTTCAGGGCTTTCATCTGCTGTCTGAGCCATATTCTCTGGGCACATCCCTGTGCTATGGAGGTGTCTGGGGGGGGGGGTAATTGTATTTATGTTGCTCTTTGCTATGTAATACTTTGTTGTCATTCAATTATGAAATATTTAGAAATTTCCATGCTTATTCTTTCTTCGACGCATTAATTATTTAGAAATCTACTTAGAATTTTTCTTAACACTTGGGTTTTGTGACCTATACCACAGCTGGATCCTTTAACCCACTGTGTTAGGCTGGGGATTGAACCCCTGCCTCTGCAGCTACTTGAGCCACTGTAGTCGGATTCTTAACCCACTGTGCTATGGAGGGAACTCCCCGTCAGCCTTTTTATAATGACCTCTCAGACGTGACCACTTACTGTCTGGGAATGCTTTCTCTTCTCCTAGTGGATGGTTGTCCACAGCAGACAAAGAACACCATTCTTAATAAGCAAACATAGAGCACTGTTCTTCTTGTCACTATCTCAAAACACTGCCCTACAAGTATGGGTTCCTTCTTCCCCCAGTTTGCTCTGCTTTAGTTTCCTCCCTCTGGGAAGAAGGGCCACATGGTCACTGTTGTTGGAAAGTTAGGACTGGGGCTTCTGAGGCAGTATCATATGCAATGGGCCATTGATGAAGTCACCCACAGAGAAGGCAGGTGCCATGAATCAGATTACCCATAATCCCCCTAGCTCCCAGCTTTCCAATCACAGTAAACAATGCCCAGTGGAATGATAATCCTGGTGCTGAATGGTCCAATGATTTTGCAGGGGGTACAGGTGCATCATTGTCTAAACGAGTGGCAGTTCCTTTTGAGAATGAGAGTATGAGAGAATGTGACCAAATCCCTGAAATACTACTGAGAGACCTCAGCCATGCTCAGTAATTGCACTGGTGTGGGTGGTTTCTGAGAGGGCAGCCCAGGGTGGCCAGAGGACCTTACTGGGTGCCCCCTGCCCTGGAAGTTCATCTTCAGTGAGGCACATAAGGGAGATTGGCTTTTTTTCCCCCTTTCTTTTTAGGGCTGCACCTGAGGCATATGGAGGGGTTGAATTGGAGCTATATTCGACAGCCTACACCACAACCACAGCAATGCAAGATCAGAGCTGCTTCTGTGACCTATACCACAGCTCAGTGAAATGCCAGATCTTTAACCCACTGAGTGAGACCAGGGATTGAACCTGCATCCTCATGGATGCGAGCCAGACTAGTTTCCACTATGCCATGACAGGAACTCCCTGAGAGGTATTTTTCAAAGTGCAGACCACCTGAATCAGAATTACCTGGTAGGAGGAAGGGATGCAGGTGTGCTTTTTAAAAGGCTCATTTGGGGCTCACCCTAGACTTACTGGATTGGCATCCAATAGTGGACCTCAGGAATCTGCATTTTCTTTCTTTCTTTTTTGTCTTTTTAGGGCCACACCCATGGAATATGGAGGTTCTGAGGCTAGGGGTTGAAGTGGAGCTGTAGTAACTCGCCTACACCACACCACAGCACAGCAACGCCAGATCTGAGCTGCATGTGCGAACTACTCCACAGCTCATGGCAATGCCAGATCCTTAACCTACTGAGCGAGGCCAGGCATCGAACCTGCGTCCTCATGGATACTAGTCAGATTTGTTTCCACCAAGCCATGATGGGAACTCTGGCATCTGCATTTTCAATAGGTGGCCCAGGTGATTTGGGAACTGAATCTGAATTGCACTTCAAGGACTTTCTGTAGGTGCCCGAAGCTTCTGTGGGCTCCCCTGGCTGGTAGGAGCCAGCATGTGGGAAGTGGCTTTGAGTCTTGGGCCCCAGCTTTCCTTTTGGCTTGCTGTGTTACCTTGAGCAAGTCACTTCATCACTCTGGGCTTCATTTCCTTGGCTGTTAAATAAGAGCCTCCAGAGTTTTTTAACAGAGGGATCAGGCCAGGTCTCCATTTCAACATATGAGTTTGAAGTGAGAACAGGACTTCTGGAAGGAGATAATAATCACAGCTAACTTTCATCGTGTGCTTACTGTGTGCCAGGCACTGTTGGAGAGCTCTATGTATATGAACTCATTTTCTTTTCACCACAGCCCAATGAGACAAGTACTCTCCTAGCCCCATTTTACAGATAAAGGAATTGAGGCCAAAAAAGAGTTAAAGTCACGTAGGCAGTGGAACAGGGTTCCAAACTCAGTCAGGCTGCAGGGCCCTTGTCCTTAACAACAAAGATACCCAACTCTCAGCCCTAAATGTCCTGCTGACAGTTGGAAATACCAGACACAGCTAAAAGGCTTGGTCATCAGGCAAATGTGGCAGTTGTCTAAACAGAGGCGACAGGTGCAAAGCTAGAGCAGTGTGGATGGAGCACCAATAAACACCTGTGACTTATCAACCCCAAATGACACAGCGTTACCTTCTCTACAGGATTGTGGATGTGACTCAGATGGTGGGAATGTACAGCATCATGACAGGTGGGAAGGGGGATGTAGAGGGAGCAAGCCCATTCCAGAGTGTCCCGCTCCCACCTGCCCAGCACACTCTAGGGATAATGGCTCTTTCCTTCAGACATTTGAGGACTGACAGGTCCCAGCTTGTTCCAAGGCTTAAAAGACACATTTGGGAAGTCACAAAATGACCACAAAACCACAGTCCCTTCCCCAGAGGAGACTTAGCTAGCAGAAAACCAGGGCCTAATTTGGCTTCAGAGGTTGGGCCCTCCGCAGGTCCTTGCAGAGGGTTCAGCTACGGTGAGTGCTGCTTGCCGCTCCCGGGTGAGGCAGGGGCTGCACTTCCCATGGAAGTGAAGGACCTTTCTGGGGATGGATGCCATCCTGGGGTGTCTCATCTTGGCTGCTTTCCCTGGGGAGGGAGGGAGGTTCCCTTTTCTGTCCCAGCATCCACTCTCACCTTCACGACAAGGAGTCCCCAGTCTTTATTTAGAGCCTGGGCTTCTGGTTGGGGACCCAGAATGTTCTATTCAATAGTCTCTTGGACATCTCCATGTGGAGACACTATGGGTGACTCAAACTCAATTGGTCTAAAATCAAATTCAGCCCATTTACCTCTACCCTGCCCTCTTTTGCTCTTCTTTTGGTTAATGGAACTTATTCACCAAGTCTACCAGTGGTTTCCATCACCTTCAAGGTGAAGCCCAGACTCCTTGCATGGAACCCATGGATCTTTGGAAGCCAGAGCCACCTACCTTCCTAGCCCCAGGCCCAGCCTTTGCATTCTTGCCACACCTGTGCCACTGACACCTCTGTGTCTTTCTTCCTACTAGTTTTTGTGATTAGAATATGTCTTCTTGCTCCGGCAGTCTGAAGGCACTTTCTTCTTCTTCAAGACCTCAGCTCCTTGGAGAAGCCTTCCAAGATGGCAACACTCCTCCTCCAGAACAACTCCCTGTCCTCAGAGCTCCTGTGACAGACGTGGACTGCTAGCACACACTTGTCACTTTGCATTGCTAGTGTCTTTTCATATGTCCTTCCCACTGGACACCAAGTTTCTGAGCTTCTCCATGGAGACAAATCTGTATCATACTTGGAGGGAAGTTCCCTGTCATTGACTCACAATTTTGTGTTCCCAATGCCTGGTGAATGCTCAGGACATGTGGCTCAATCAATGAACACCTGATTCAAGAGCAGGGGCCAGAATCTCTGTGAAAATGGGCCTATAGTTTATGGGGACTCAAGATTTTATCCTTGAAATAGGGAGTGACGGGTACCTGGAGAGACTGGCCAGATGCTGTGCAGCTCAGGACTGTGTACAGCTCAATGTGTGCAATTCTCAAAAAGGTGCCAGGCTTGGGTGGCTCAAGGCACCCCTGGTTCACCCTGTCATGGCCACCGCCTCTCCTGCGGGATATCCCCAGTCCTGCAGCAGCTCACCATCTTCCTGTCTGTGAGACCAGGTCTCTCCCTTTGCTCCAGTCCTGAACTCCACTACTTCTAGGAAGCCTCTCTTGCTGAAATGGGATGGGGGAGACAATGTGAGCTTTCCCAAAGCTCACAAGTCAAACAGCCTTCCCCTCCCTGGTGCCTCAGATTAACTGGCAGAGGGAGGACGAGGCAGCCCGTAAGAGGCCAAGTTTGGGCCTCTTAATACCCCTGCAGTGGTTGATGCCTGAAACTCTTCACTAGGGTCACCTGGGCCATTTGTTAAATTCACAGCTTTTGGGCTCCATTCCAGACCTAATGAATCAGAATCTTCAGGGCAGGGGACTGGAAACTTTGTTTTGCACAAGTACCTTGGGTATTTTTTTTTTAAGGTCATCAGACAAGTTAAAAAAACACTATGTTAGGAGTTCCTGTTGTGGCTCAGCAGTAACAAACACGACTCATATCCATGAGGATGCAAGTTCGATCCCTGGCCTTGTTCAGTGGGTTAAGGATCCGGCATTGCCGTGAGTTGCAGTGTAGGCTGCAGATGTGGCTCACATCTGGCGTTGCTGTGGCTGTGGTGTAGGCTGGCAACTGCAGCTCTGATTCAACCTCTAGCCTGGGAACTTCCATAAGCCACAGGTGTAGCCCTGAAAACAAACAAAAAAACACTCCCACACTATGTTAGAGTTTAGGTGCCAAACAAATAAATAAGCTTCTGTGAGTGCATTACATACAAATTCTATGCATTTTTTTAGGGCCACACCCTCAGCATATGGAGGTTCCCAGGCTAGGGGTCAAATCGGAGCTGTAGCCGCCAACCTACGCCACAGCCACAGAAACACCAGATCCTCAACCCACTGAGTGAGGCCAGGGATGGAACCCACATCCTCATAGTTACTAATGAGATTCATTTCCCCTGAGCCACAATGGGAACTCCCCAAGTGCTATGTATTAATCATTAGCTTCATAGTGAAAATTTATTGATCACTATGTGCTTGGCACAGTTTTATGCCATTTATATATATGAACTCATTCGTTCTCTATAACAACCCTGTGGGGTAGGTACTATTATTACTTTCACTTAACAGACAAAGAAACTGAGGCACAGAGATTGGAAGTAACTTACCAGGGTCACCCAGCTGGGAAGTGGAGAGCTGGGGTTAAAATTCAAGCAGTCTGGATCCTGTGTTTCTGCTCGTAACCTATGACACACAGAAGATTAGTATTACTAGAGCAGGGGCAGGCTGCTACTTGCTATAGACAATGAGCAAACATTCATTGAAAGGAAGAATTGAAAACAGACATAATGGAATGTTTGATTTATCGGCCTCTTCACTCAGAGACTGCCAGTTCTCTGCCGTCAATAACTTGTTCGCTTTGACAGCATCCCAGGGGAGCAGCTCTGGAGTCAGCACTGCTCTTTTGGTTTTGCAGTTGGAGGAAGGAGGCCAAGGAGGACCACTAGGCATACTTTGGCCAGGACATGGGCCTCCAGCCAGCTGATGGCTGGGGAGTCTACAATATAATGCCCTGCACCCACAGGCAGGGTTTCTTCCCTGGGTCTCTTTTCCCACTAGACCATTGACTTAAGGCCACAGGGATCTAGTGCAATAAATCATTTATGGGGAGTTCCCGTTGTGGCTCAGCTGGTTATGAGCCCAACTAGTGTCCATGAGGATGCAGGTTCGATCCCTGGCCTCACTCAGTGGGTTAAAGAACTGGTGTTGGCTGAGCTGTGGTGTAGATCATAGATGTGGCTCAGATCTGGAGTTGCAAGCTGGCAGCTGCAGCTCCGATTCGACCTGTAGCCTGGGAACTTCCAAATGCCACAGGTGTGGCCCTCAAAAGCAACAAACAAACAAACAAACAAAAATATTTGTGGAAATCTCTAAATCAGATAACAGTTGCTATAACCAACCAACAGGATGATGGCCTAGAGCGGGCTTCTGCTGCCATGACAATGGCTTAATCAGATGGCATCAAGTTAGCTGGACTGCACCGCTCTGGGACCTTCAGTTGGTGCCCCTGTCCACCTCCTGTCATATCCCTTGGTGGATCCAGATG
The DNA here is from genome assembly GCF_016906955.1 of Phacochoerus africanus. NCBI lineage: Eukaryota > Metazoa > Chordata > Mammalia > Artiodactyla > Suidae > Phacochoerus > Phacochoerus africanus. The sequence continues at coordinate 111,129,793 of NC_062545.1, forward strand.
AATTCCAGCACATGTTCCAGTGGCTGCTGGCTGGAGGGAATCGCCCCTCCCTAGGAAAGTGTCAAGGGTTTGGAGCAGGGCAGGCTCAGTTCCACAAAGGTCCGTAATACCATGAGCCTGGACAGACACTGCAAAGGCTGCTGTCCCTTCTCTGGATCACTGAGAAAATGCCTGAGTGAAGGTGCAAGGTGGGGAGGATGCTGAAGGGGAATGAGCTCCCCAGCTGGGCTGGCACCTGCTCTGCTCCAAGCCCTGGCCTCCCTTGGGCTGTGCATGTGGGGCCACTCTGGCCATGAGCAAGAAGCAGGAGATGCATCTCTCCTGGCTCCCCTGAGACCTCAGACGCAGGAATGGGGAGAAGGAGGGTGGCCTCCCTGTGAGAGCTGGCTTATCTTTGTGCACCAGGCCCATCCCTACAATTCAGCCCAGCAGAGGGCTGCCTCTGTGGTGCAATTGAACAGAGTCCCTAAGGCCCACTGCACCTCGGCTCTCTCTGTGCCTTGTCACCCTTATGACCATTAAGTCCTCCTCAGTGCATCTTTACGATCTCAGAGTGAAGCCTCGGGTGGTGATGAACCCAGGGGCACATCTCACCCTGTATTAGGAAGGTTAGGAAACTGGGGGTGGGGTAAATGTAAGCGCTCAGAATGGGACCAGGAGAAGCAAGCAGCAGGGACAGAGGAAAGAGGCAGGGGAAGAAGCAAAGAAGCAGAATCAGAACTTCACAGCTGTGTCGCTACATCCACCCCAATCCTTCTGTCACAATGCCATCTAGTCTACAACTCTGGCTGCACATTGCAATCAAGTGGGACACTTACGAGTACCCATGACTGCCCCTCCCACCAAAACACAGATCCTGACTTCAGTGTTCTGTGGCAGGCCTGACATTGGTGGTGGTGGTAGTGTTCTTCTTTTTAGTGCCACACCCGCAGCATATAGAAGTTCCCAGGCTAGGGGTCTAATCAGAGCTACAGCTGCTCGCCTACACCACAGCCACAGCAACACGGGATCCAATCCACATTTGTGACCTATGCCGCAGCTTGTGGCAATGCTCGATCTTTAACCCACTGAGTGAGGCCAGGGATTGAACCTCATCTTCACATGGGGTTCTTAACCTGCTGAACCACAATGGGAATTCTGACATTTGGTATTTTTTTAAGGCTCCCCAGGAGGTTCAGATGTAAGCCGAGGCGGAGAGCCCCCACCACCTTGAGGGTGTCTGCAGCCCTCACACTCTGGCTGGTGCCTCATTTACTCCTAGGCTAAATGGGGGTCCAGCTTCAGTCTGTGGATAAAGCAGTTTCTTTGGTTGTCTCGCAAAGTGCCAAGCTATAGACTTCCACATGGAGAGAATCTGTAGTCCTAATGGTCTGTCAGTCTAGCCTGTGAGATCCCTGAAGGCAGGGACTATACCTGCCTTGTTTTCCTGGGACCTCAGCACCTTGTCAGAAGGACTCTTCCTTATCAAGAGTGCTGATAATGTTCTCCTGAAATCTTTTGAGGTAGGTAGCCTCATTGCTGCCAATGATCCTTAGCTTCCTAAGTAGTAAAACTGGTTTGCAGCCTTGAATTTACCTCATGGTGTGGTAAAGATCAGGTGGGGTTGGTGTGCCAAAGAGCATTAGAAAGTCCGACTCAACTGCGAATAGTGACATATGGCCTCTGCTCTGCACATGAGCTCCTATTCAATGCAAACTATTACATTTAGAATGGATAAACAGTGAGGCCCTACTGTACAGCACAGGGGACTATATCCAGTCTCTTAGGATAGACCACAATGGAAGATAATATGAGAAAAAGAATGTATATACATGCATGGCTGGGTCACTTTGCTGTACAGCAGAAACTGACACAACATTGTAAATCAACTCTACTCTAAAACAAACCAAAAATCAACCAAGCAAATAAAACCCTGTTCAAATGCCAGTCCTCTGAATTCTTCAGGAGATTACCCACACATCATAACATCACTCTAAATGGCACTTATCACTCTATATTCAGCGTGATTTTACATACTGAGCTCTTTCTCTGCCAGGCACTTGGCAAAAGACTCACTGTAATGACTGGATACTTAATCAGGCCCAGCAGGAGAACTGCAACTCCTGAAGGAGACCACATGTTGAAATCTATCCATCCCCCTCCTAGAGAGGCCTGTGCTTCTGGCAACATTTTAGCAACTAAGATTAGGTGAGTGCTTTTGTTTCTGAGTCTTGAGTTACTGTTGGGGATTTATAGGAAAAGTGGGATTATGGAGTTGGGAGGGGAAGAGAGAGCAAAGGGGATGGTGATTGAGCAGATGGTTTTAGGATGCAGGATGAGGGATGAAGAAAAAGGTCACTTGAGTTGAAGAGTCAGGCTGCTCTGGAATGAAGACATCACTGGTGGAGGGCCAAGGCCATGGAAACTCATCCATGGAAACTCATGGAAGATTGAGGAAGAGACTCTCAAGCGCAGTGGGAAGGTCTCAGAAAGACAAGCCCGAATTGGATCCATAGGGAGGTTCAGAGTTTCTCTGCATCTTTGAAATCCCAAAGTGACCGGAATCCTGAAACTGAAAGGCATCCACTTTAATTGGAAGAAACAATAAGTATCTTACTGGGGAGGGTAGCAGCAACAGAGTTTAATTGGTTGTAAGCCTTTGATTAGAACTTTTGATGGAAGAGGATTTGCAGCGAAACCAGCATCAATGCTGACAAAGAGTTTTCAAAGTGCATGCCTCTCACATGAGCTCTGCCAGATATTAATAGGAATTATGTCAAGTAGCGACTCATGTGGTCAATCAGTGTGAGAAGTGCTAGGACATACAAGTTTAAACAGAGGTTTCTCTCTCTCTCTCTTTTCAACTCCAGCTTGTCTCAGAATCTTGAAAAGTGGGAATACACCTTGTGACTCTCCAAGAGGGATACATAGTATTTTACAAGCTAGTTTTCACAGAGCTCCCCTTCCCCTTCTCTTCCCTTTTCTGGTGGCACAATTCATAGCCATAGTGTTCCATTCAATAGACTGTGGGACATGCTGCTGAAAACTAATCTTACTTGTACACTTGGCGGCTATAAAAGTGCCCAATAGGACACTGATGAATCAAATTCAATAGTTCATTTAAAAATTCCTCCAGGAAAAAATGGGTTTGGATTTAGAAAGGTAAAGCTCTTTTAGTATTAGGAAATTGTGAAGGTAACTTCTAATATCAACAGAAATTGTCAAAGAAGAAAAGATATGATAACTGTGAAGTCAGAGAAAGACAAGACAAAGATCATTGATATTGGAATCTAATAAAAATGATATAAAAGAACTTCTTCAGAAAAGAGAAACAGACTCAAAGATTTTGAAGCCAAACTTATGTTTACCAAAAAGGAAATGGTAGAGGGAAAGATAAATTAGGAGGTTGGGATTGGCTTATACACACTATTATATACAAGATTGATAAGTAATAAGGACCTACAGTTCAGCACAGGGAAATCTATTCAATACTCTATGATAGCCTATATGGGGAAAGAATCTGAAAAAGAATATATGTGTGTGTATATATACATATATGTATGAGAGATTTATTTTCTGTGCACCTGAAACTAACACAACATTGTAAATCAACTATATTTTAAAAGAAACATAAAAAACAAGTCATGGAGTTCCCGCCGTGGCGCAGTGGTTAACGAATCCGACTAGGAACCATGAGGTTGCGGGTTCGGTCCCTGCCCTTGCTCAGTGGGTTAACGATCCAGCGTTGCCGTGATCGTTAGGTTGCAGACTGGTGTAGGTTGCAGACTCGGCTCGGATCCCACGTTGCTGTGGCTCTGGCGTAGGCCGGTGGCTACAGCTCCGATTCAACCCCTAGCCTGGGAACCTCCATATGCCGTGGGAGCGGCCCAAGAAATAGCAACAACAACAACAACAACAATAACAACAACAACAAAAAGACAAAACAAACAAACAAACAAATTCTATTACAAAACAATAACAATGTAAGCAGTTCGGTATTGGGGGAGAATTGGCAGGCACAGCAATGAAACAAGAGAACCTTGAAATGGACCCTAGAATGTATATATGTATGATATATATCCATGCATGCATATTCACATACACACTAAGACAAAGAATGTAGAGGGAAATGTATTAAAGAGTTGATGGAGGTTTGTCTGGGTGGTTAGATTATGGGTTTTGACTTTCCTCTTTATATATTTTGTATTTTTCATATTTTCTATGATGGACATGTGTTAATTAGCTCATCGTGACAATAATAAGCCTTGCGTGTGTGCACAAGCACACAGGTGCACACTTAAAGAATGCACTCTCTTCAATATGGAAATCCCCTGGGTAAGAGTCCCCCTTTTGCTTCCATGCCAATCTCTGCCTCTCTAGTGTGAGCTGCTTTGAGTGAGGAAGGGATGGTAATAAGGGGCAGGGGTGAGGGTGACAGGGCCTCCCGAGGGAGGAAAGGGTGCAGAACAGAGAGCCAGCAGGAGTGGTGGGATGCAAGTTACTTGCTTTGCAGTTTTGCCCTGAGCTGGGAATTATGAAGTCAAGCAAATGACAGAAAGCAGGGAGCTAGTCTCCTTGGCAGAGGGGCTTTGCTCTGAGGTTATGACACTGCCCTGGGGGTTAAGTAACGGTGAGTGGAAAAAGAGATATTGATTTGCAAAATTTGCACCCTGTGATTTCAATAAAAGACCCACCAGGCAGGATTTAGTGGGATGTTTGTAGAAAGGTTGATTCTAAACCTGGGGTGGGTTCTGGAGTTGCTGGCGAGTACCCTGTGGGCATCTGTGGCTCCCTGCCTGAGGAGTTGCTCCAAGAGCCAGACCTGGGGATGAAGAGATACTATAGGACCTTTGCTACTATGGCAGCTGCTCAGAGGACCACCTTCCATCTGCCCAGGGAGTGGCATGCTGGGCTGAGGCCGGGGCACAGCTGTAGAAGCAGAAGAACCTGCATTCAAATCATACCTTCTCCATTTGCTGAGTGACCAAGTTCTTGAAGTTTTGCTGGCTTCGATGTCATCCTTTGTGGAATGGAGACAGTCACTCCTATTTCCCCTTACCCCTCCCCCCAACTAGGACTTTCTAGTCTGGAAACTAGAAACACTAGTTAGGAATTCAAATTTGGGTCAGAGTGAAAGGGAGAAGAAAAAATGAAAACCATACATAGTATTTGAGCAACAATTCTCTCTATGAACCCAAAAAAACTTTGCTAAGTGCTATAATTTCTAGAATGGCAATACTAGAGGTGGCATCTGGGCAGGGAAGGTTTGAAGGCAGGGTTAGGGAAGAAGCGGAACGCTTGGGACACCGCCTCAGGATCACAGGACACTGGGCTGCACTGCCCTTTGGTTAGAAAATCACAGGCTTTCAGAATTGGAGGAGGGGGATCTCAATCTAACACGGAAAGATGAGCAGGTCAGTAACTGGCAGCCAAGATCATGCAATGAGTTAATGCAGATTCTCAGAGGAGGTCCCAGCAGAGGGTTCTTTCCTTGTCTACCATGTGTGATTTTGGAAAAGTCACATAAAAGATGATGCCATCACACTATAGCTTCCTATGTCTTTCTCTTGGTTGCTCAGGGCTATTATTTTTAAGTGCCAAAGGAAATATTCATGAGAACTTTGAATCTACCTTGGTGGCCCCGATGTTAGACCTGGTTGTGAACTGGGGCCACTGGGTCAGAGCAGAGGCGACAAGGCAGTAAGGAGGAGGGGAGTGGTAAGCACAGAGGGAGGAAAAACACAGCGACACACAGCAAGCTCCAGCTCCAGTGGCACCTGCAAACCTCAGTTCCAAACTAGGAGGCATAGGGGTGCCAGGAAAGACGGTCACCAACATCAACAAACTGGAGAAGCATTTCAGAGAGATACAAGGAGAAATCAACCTGAAAACCAAGACAAAATTGGTTAAGGAAAATGTAGTTATTGATCAATTCAATAATCAATGTCAAGTTCACTTGGGTATAGTTGAAGAAAGAATGAATGAGATGGAAGAGAGTATGGAGGATGTCCCCAGAGGACCACAAAACACCTTCAAAATGTGAAAGAGAATGTCTGAGACATTAAGCTTGATTGAGAGATGCTAATATATATCCAATTGTGTAGGCATTCCAGAGGATGAAAACGGAGGGAATAGAGGAGAATTACTTGAGGAGATCACTGCTGTGCATTTTTCAGACTTGAAATAGACACATATTGGGCAACACAGAGCCTGTGGGGCAACCTCACATTTTCCCTTCAGTGCCAGATATACAACTGGATGTTGTCACAGGCACCATCTCATCTAATGCTCAGAGCCACCTTCTGGGATAGAGGTGATCATTCCTGTTTGCAGGTGAGGAACCTGGGAGAGCGGTGGGGGGCAAGCTTGCCTGATGTCATATGGTCCCAAGTGGTGGAGCTGAGCTCCCGTCTCAGGCAGAAAACACCATGTTGGGACAGGGTGACCAGCTTGTCTCGGAGTGCCCAGGATTGTGCTGGTTTGGGCACAGAACAGGCCATGTGTTATGGAAGCTCTTGGTCCTGAGAAAGCTGGGACAGATGGTCACTGGAGGTCAAGTGCATGGACTTTGAACTTTGATGGACCTCAGTTTGAATACCATTTCTACACTTTCTGACCATGTGTCCTTGGACAAATGATTTAATCACTCTAGACCTCCATTTATTAAAAAAAAATTGTCTTTTTGTCTTTTTCAAGGGCCACACCTGCAGCATATGGAGGTTCCCAGGCTAGAGGTCCAATCAGAGCTATAGCCACTAGCTAACACCATACCAGAGACACACCAGATCTGAGCTGCATCTGTGACCTACACCACAGCTCATGGAAATGCCAGATCCTTAACCCACTGAGTGAGGCCAGGGATCGAAGCTGCATCCTCATGGATACTAGTCAGGTTTGTTTCCACTGAGCCACAATGGGAACTCCCTCAGCAGTTATCTTTTGATGCTGAATTTCATGGTTATTTGTTTGTTTTTTCCCCAGCAAAAACTCCTATATATACTTCCCCCTTACCTCCTGGGAGCAGTTCTTCAGAGCTATCTGAGAGGCTGATTCCCAGGGATAGCCCTGAGTAAGCTCCCTGAATAAAACAGAACTCTCAACGTTTAGGTTGTGTATTTTTTTTCAGTTGACAATGACTACACGATGTACGTGTTTCCCCCCTATGGTGCTCCACCTCTGTAGAGCAAGGCCAGCTCCCAGAGGCCTTGGATGCCAGGAGTAAGAGAATAGAGGTCATCCTTCAGGCCAGCAGTTCGGCCAGGCTGCTGCAGCGACAATGCCGGAGACTTAACCCACCGCTCTGCAAGGGAACTCCTTAGGCCAGCAGTTCTAACACTGACTCTATATCAGAATCAGCAGGGAGTTTTGTTTAAAACCTAGATACCCAGGACACATCCTCTAGAATTCTGATTCAGCATGTTTGGAGAAGGGCCTGCTGGTTCACAGTAAGAAGTCTCTGAGAATTGTTTATATACCACCAAAACTTTAGAAAAATTACAATCCGTGTATTGGCCAGTTTGTGCTGTCTATGAATGTTTTGAGTTGAGGTAGGCCTTAGCTGAGGTCGGATGGGCAAAGTTAACTCCAGGTTTAGCCCTCTCATAGCCAGGAGAGGACAAAAGCCTATTTTTTTCCCCTAAGGCTTGAGCCTGCAGGAGCATGAAACTATGAAGCAACCTGCGGAACCCCCCCACCCCAAAGACTTCTAAAGCGCCGGGCAAGTGTACGGCTCCTTTTCTTCTGTCCCAGGGCCTTTGCCCCAGGCCACACTCCTGGCTGCTGTCCCCAGCTCCCACCTCTGCTGAGGAAGGCATTCTTTCCCCATGACCCCATCACAGTCTGGCCCTTCCTCAGGCCAGGGCTTTCCACCACCAATTCTTTCCAACAAAGGCCCCTCTGGCAAACAGAGTACGGGTGCAACACTCCACGTTCTCCAATTCTAAAGCAAGCTGGGGACCTTCTCTGGCGTGTGACTCATCCTCAGCAACAGTCTGGCCTAGAACAGATTTCTTAAATGCTTGGAAATTGCAAAACAGCGAACAATATACTTTGATCAAGAAGGCCTGTGAATGTTTTCTTAAAACAAATGAACAGACCACAAAAGCAAAGGAATTCCTGCTTTTACCCCTTGCCCTTCAAACTAACCTAAGAAAAAGGAAATCTTTAAATCAGACCTCGCTGAGATGGAGAGATAGCGCCTTATCTGGGTTTACTAAGAGAACATTTGCAACTTTGAATGATTTCTCCTCTCGTGGCATACCTGTGCATTGTTCAGGGAACGAGCGTTCTGCTAAATGACAGGTTAGAAATGCTGCATAACTAAGAAAAGTCCAAACTAGGAGGGAGATTTGGAATGTGGTCTGGGTTTGCCACCATTGAGTCCAATGGCCCCTGGCAGAGGCCATCTTTCCTTAGATCCAGGTTCCTCCTCCATGAGAGGGGGTGGGGTGGGTGGGAGATGACTGGGGTAGGTGTGTAGGTGACATTGACATTGATTAAGAGCTGTGTTGTCCTATGTAGTAGCTGCTAACCATTAATTAAAATTAAATACAATTAAAAGTTCAAATTTCAGTTGTAATAGCCACATTTTAAGTGTTCAAAAGCCATGTATGGCTGGCAGCCACCATATCAAACAGTGCAGAGAAAACATTTCCATCAATGCACAAAAGTTGTATTTGCAGCACTGGCCTAAATTGGAAAGGAGGGAATTCCATTCTACCACCTCTTTCATATGGTGCCCCTGCCAGATGTTGCTAATCAATCACGGTGTTCTTTTCCTATGCATCCTGATGTGTCTTCACTACCTTTCCCAGAGATTTTGGAATATGGTATAAGACAAATCTTGTGCTTCCACAGACTAGATCTGAGGTCCATTTTTTTCCCCCCCATGACTGAGGCATGTGGAGGTTCTTGGGCCAGGGATCCAACACAAGCCACAGCACTGCTGAATCTTTAACTGCTAGGCTACCAGGGAACTCCTAGATCTTTTTTGTGTTGTAGCCCCTTTGGCAATCTAATGAAACTTATGGATTCCCTTCTTAGAAGGGAAAATGCATAAGACAAAATACCACGGATTACAAAAGAAACTGATATGGTGATACAACTTTCAACATAATAGAAATAAAGAATAAGTACTTGACATAATAATAGATATGCTTCAAGGGAGTTCCTGTCATGGCTCAGTGGTTAACAAATCCAACTAGGAACCATGAGGTTGTGAGTTCGATCCCTGGCCTTGCTCAGTAGGTTAAGAGTTATCGTGTAGGTCATAGACACAGCTTGGATCCCCTGTTGCTGTGGCTGTGGCGTAGGCCAGCGGTTACAGTTCTGATTAGACCCCTAGCCTGGGAATCTCCACATGCCATGGGTGTGGCCCTAGAAAATACAAAAAACAAACAAACAAAAAAACAGATATGGGAGTTCCCGTAGTGGCTCCGTGGTTAACGAATCTGACTAGGAACCAGGAGGTTGCAGGTTTGATCCCTGGCCCCACTCAGCAGGTTGAGGATCCCACGTTGCTGTGGCTTTGGCATAGGCCAGCAGCTACAGCTCTGATTAGACCCCTACCCTGGAAACCTCCATATGCCACGGGTGCAGCCCTAAAAAAACAAAAAGACAAAAAAAAAAACCAAAAAACAAACAAAAAACCCCAGATATGCTTATTTTTCAGTGCATCAAATAACAAGATCTGGTGGCAGGTAATTTTTTACTTATAATACTATCATTTTATTGTTATTTTGAAGTAGTGATTAAAGTAAATGATATTGTGAGTTTCCGCAAATAGCTATAATGAGATATAAAAATGAGAAGGATTTCTTTGATGAGAAAGTCGCAGGTACGGCTGACACTATTGTGGGATGTTATCTTTATTCGTAATGGAAGGAGATGCTAAATTTCAGTTAGTAGTGAAAACAAAGACTTATCCTTTTTCCATCCAAACTGCATGGGCTCACTGAATGCTATCAATAAATCCCTTAGAATTCCATGGACTCTGATGAGGCATCTCTGAACTGATCATGTCCCTTCCAGATTTGCCATTTTGTGTCCGCATAAAATAACTCTATCCAGTGTGTTCATGAATTTATGGAGGATCAGTGTTCCAAGACTGTGGTCCTTCATCATGATCTCCCTTCCTCAAGAACATTCTGGGAGTTCCCTGGTGGCCTAGGGGGGTTAAGGAACCAGTGTGTCACTGCAGTGGCTTGGGTCCCTGCTGTGGCATGGGTTCGATCCCTGGCCCAGGAATTTCTGCATGCCATGGGCACAGCAAAAAACAAAAACCAATATAAACCCCAAAACATTCGGTATAGCTGAGAAGATATGGGGAGATGGGGAGGTCTGTTTGGAGTGGGAGGAGAGGGCAGTGAGGAATGAAGAAGGGGATCGGGGTATGCCGGAGAGGTCCCTGTCACCTCTGTCACTTCCGGTGGTGAAGCCAGGAGAACAGGGGTTAACTGCCACTGCTGACGGAGGCTGACCGCAAAGTCAGAGACTCCACAGGGAACGCAAAATTAATACCATGAACTCGACGTATAAAGCTCGAAAACCAAACAGCATCTGGAGATAACACTCCATCCACTTAGCACACCCCACCTCCCCAAAGGCCTTTTTATGTCCTGACCTTCGGTGCTTTTTGGATAGTTTTATGTCTTTCTCAAAACAAATGGAATGACCATTAGTGACAAAGGAGTTTCTACAAACACCAGTGACAGTGAGGGGATAAATGTTTATAGCCTGGCCTCTGAAAGCAACATATTCTCATTTCTTACAGCACCCGGAGCCAGGTCTATGCCAGTGAAAAATAATTTACACAAGAATTTCTTTCCAGTTTATAAGAAACATGTGCCTGCTACTTTTCTTTGGGGAATTTTGACAGATCGCAAATTTAGTCAAACTTACAAAAACTAGCCGGCTGCAGCAGAGATTTCCAAATCAAACTTGATTTCCCATTAATCAACATTTCATGATCCTGGAGCCAAGCAGGAAATCTATCCTGCAGTTCATCCTCTGCCAGAACGAGCTCCCATGCTAGCCGAGGAAAGCCCCTCTCTTTCTCTGACAGGGCCACTCTGGTGTGTTTAGAATGCATGATTTCATTCCTACAGCCCTTTGTCATTCATTCACTCACTCATTCATTCATCATTTTGTGAATAATTACATTTAGATACTGTGTTTTCAACTCAGGATTAGATGTTAGGGGGATGGGAACTAACATGGATTGTTAGCCAGGCACACAGATCATTTTCTCATCTGTTATCACATTTAATTCGCACAACCACCTTATAATGTTGGCGCCATTATCCCTTCCTTGATATGAAGACCTTGAGGCTCAGAGAAGTAAAATAATTAACTAGTTGATTAACCAGCTATTAGTAAGTAATTGCCTACTTAAGTAAGTCCCTAGAAAGGAAAATAAAAAATATGATTCTGATGTGCCAGGGGTTTAAGTCTAAACAGGGAGATAGTATTGATACAGCTGAGAACAGCTATAGTTAGAACTGTAGATATGAGAAATAATTAAGCAGCAATGCCAGATAGCTTGATTACATTTTGAACCAGAAGAAGAGGTAAGAAAGGTGTAGGGATCATCATGGACCAGGATGCCAGTAAAGGTGGCCTTACATCAATAGATGGGAAAGACTTGGCAGTTAGGAAGGGAATGAAAGAGGACATTCCAGGTAGCGGGGAGGGGATGGATGAGCAAAGGTGCAGAATCAGAAATCAACTGCAGTTTGGAGCATGCTATGAGGGTGCAGACCTGTTAGAGTCATGTTATTTCTTAGCATAACGCCTTATACATACTAAATAAATATTTGATGGAAAGACAGTCAGATGCATGAGAGAATGGAAGAGTGTGTGGCTGGGAATGCGGCTGGCAGGCTGCGGTTGGCCTGGGTTTTGGAGGACTTTGTCAGGCTGAAAGATGGTGTGTGCACTCATGGGAACACACTGATATCCGTGTGTGGAATCTAGACCACACAGGATTTTGGAGTTAAATTTGGTCTGGAATAGAAGGGGATCCCATGCTTATTCCTGATTCTTTATTTGTCAAGCATACCTTAGAGTCAAATATATTAATATCATGAAATCAAAACCAATGCAACAAAGAATTCAGGTACCCCCCCCCCCAACTTTTTTTAAAGTATAATCATGTGCAAGAAACGAAAACATCCCATGATGGATGAGTGGTAAATTCTGAAATAAGACTGGAGACAGGGGATCAGTTACAAGCTACTAAAGTGGTAACAGGGAATAGTGTTCGAGAGCTGACATCAGGGAAGGAGAAAAGTGGATGGATCCTAGAGATAGATTAGACTCCCCAGGACGTGGTGACTGGTGAGCACACGAGATAAAGGAGAGGGTTGTGTCAGAGATGATGAAGGCCTGCGTTTCCGGCTTTGGCAACTGGGTGGATAAGGTGCCATTTACAGAGATAGGAGGACACTGGCAGAGCTGGTGTGTGTGGGGAAACGATAAATCTGGTTTTCAACAGTTTGAGTTTGAGACCTGACCAGAGAGACTCATCACGCAGTTGGTCATAGGGGTCTGAAGCTAAAGCACTAACTTGTAGCTGATAAGTGACAGCGAGGAGATGGACAAGACTGCCCTGGCAGCACGTGCAAAATGAGAAGTGGGTCTAAGACAGAGGCTTGAGGAACTCCAACATTTAAGGGGTGGATAGAAGCATAGGAGCCCGGAATGGAGACTGATAAGGAGTGGACAGAGAATAAGAGAAAAACCAGGGAAGGGAGATTTGTGGTCAAGCATCAGTGGGTGCTAAGAGGTCAGGTGAGAAGGGGACTTAACAGTGCCTACTGGATTTAGCAGTGAGAAGGTCCTGGGTGACTTTGACAAGGACAATTCCCATGTCATGGTGGGGACTGAAGTCAGATCAAGTGGTGTGAGGAGCAGCTGGGAGGGGAGGTGAGAAGCTGTTGAGGAAGCTGGGCTGTGAAGGGGATGAGAGAGAGAAGATAACAGCTGAAGGGGACAGAGAATAAGGAAAGGTTTGGCTAAGGTGGGACAGCCTTTAAATGCTGTTAGGAGGGCAGCCAAGGGAAAGAACATAGAAAAGACCTGGAAGGACATTCACTGAAATGTTAACAGTGATCATCTCTGGATAGTGGAATCAAGAGACCGCTGAAGGTCCAAAAACCATCCAAATGGCATGCTATGGAGTTTTGACATTGTCTATTTTATTACTACAAAATTCTCTCAAGCGTGACAGTTTACACATAGCTTCACTCAAACATACTGAGATTTGATGGATGGGAACATCTGCCTGCCTTTGCTCGGGTGCAGAAAGAACACTGGTGATGAAAAAAACTGGGGGTGCCAGCATCCAACATGGCCCCTGATGACCTGCCCCTCCTGGAATTCAAGCCTTTGTATGAGCCCTTTCCACACTGAGGCGGGACTGCCCGTGTAACCAATAGCCTACTGTAAACATGCTGTACAGTGAGGACCAGGGCTGGGTCCTAAAAGGCACTGCTACTCCAAACTTGGTGGCTTATATTGCTCACTCTGGAGGAAACCAGCTGCTATAGCTTCTGGACACCTAGGATGCTCCAGTGAAAGGCCCACTTGGAGGGAAAAAGACACCTGGCCAAGAGCCAGAATCAACCAGCCACTACGGATATGGATCCTCTAGCTATAGACAACTGTTCAGGTGACACTGGACTGTAACTTCAGGAGACACCCTGAGCCAGAACCTCCAGCTGAGCTGTTCCCAAATACCTGACCCATGGAAATGGTGAGAAATGTGAAATGATTATTTTAAGCAGCTATGTTTTGGGCTGATCTGTCATGCAACAATAGACAACTCATGCACGCAATTTGCACACTTTATGGCATCCACAAGGGACTTCATCCGTGAGACAACAATCTGGACACAACAGCATTTCAAAAAGGATAGACAGTGTGAGGAAAAGAACATATATATATATATACACACACACGTATGTATGTGTGCGTGTATATAGATATGTGTGTGTATATAGATATGTGTGTGTATATATATGGCTGGGTCACTTTGCTATACAGCAGAAATCAACACAACACTGTAAATCAACTCTACCCTAATTTTAAAAAATAAATTAAAAAAAACACACACACAAAAATTGAAATGTACTGGCTGTGTGTCAGATTTGAATCTTGGGCAAGACGCTCACGCATCCTTCACCCCCTCTCCTACATCGCACCCACACAAACAGACAACACTGGCTATTCTGCAGATAACATTTAGTACTGAAGTGTTGTATGTGATGCAAATATGAGTCAAGGGTGTATGGAGGCTTTCTGAAGCCAAAGTGTCAGGATGCAATTTTGGTGGAAGTGGACCTGAATTGTTTCAAACTGTACAATTAATAACATTCCATTTCCATGACATCTACCAATTAATCCTGCCTGTTAGTGTAGACTTTTAGCCCTTGGGAGTTTAGATCCTCCTGGCTGACATGGGAGAACAAATTACGTTAGGCTTTCATTTTATAATAAAACGAATGGCAGTGGAAGGAAGGGGTGGGTTGGGGCTGGGTACTGTTCCCTGAGAACCGGCGGGCCATGAATGCAGCACCTAAGCTTAATAAATCCCCTAAAGTTAGGGCAGAGCACTTTCACACCTGTTTTCCCATTGCTGCCCACTTATCTGGCACATAATACTGGCTTATTACATATATCTTGAAAAAAAAGCTGTTGATTAAATAGTAGTTCCTCCTTGGAGTTCCTGTGGTGGCTCAGTGGTAATGAACCTGCCTAGTATCCATGAGGACGTAGGTTCAATCCCTCGCCTCACTCAGTGAGTTAAGGATCTGACGTTGCTATGGCTGTGGTGCAGGCCGGCAGCTGCAGCTCCAATTCGACCCCTAGTCTGGGAACTTCCATATGCCATGGGTGTGGCCCTAAAAGTCAAAAAAAATTATTTTTAATTAAAAAAAATAGTAGTTTCTCCTCCCCTTCCTTCATTGCACTCTTAGATTTTAATAGGAACCCTTTTGGAAGGTTCAACCTGTTCCACTTCTGCAGGGGGGCATTGAGGAACAGGGTTTCACATGGGAGCTGAAGCATCTTTCTGGGGCCAGTGTGACAGTAGCAATCTCCCTTTCCCCTCCCACCTTCTCATGACCAGGAAGTGAAACTGGAGGGTGTAGTGCTGGGTTCCTCCCACTGACCTCTCTTCTCTCCATGAGCACACACATCACTGCCTGAATGAACACACTGAGTATCCCTGGGAAAGTTGGTTACCAACAGCCACGGTGGCAGAGGCTTGCGGGTATTTGCAAATCTAGTGAAGAGACTCAAGTGAGACTCATTCTTATCCAACAGGCTCTCCTGGCTTCATTCTGTGGCCTGAGTTAGGCTGTGGCAGCTGCGAGACACTCTGGTTTCCTACATAAGCTGGACCAAGTCACCTACTGACCTTTGAAAGGAGGCAAATCTCTCTCAGGGACAGGATTTGTGCCTGGCCCTGGTCAGTGTGGTCACTTCCACAAGGAAACAAAAACAATTTTCCACCCCCACAGCCTGGCCACTGTAGGGCAGGGAAACCACTTGCCAAGCTGAACAAAGACATTGCTGGCTCGCTCCGGGGCATTCTTTGAGCTCATCACCCTGAGGACACGAGCAGGAACTGTTGCTGTAGAAGGGTCCAGATCACGCTGCTGTGGCCACCAGCAGCTCTTTCACATCCATGATGATGTGTGGATCCCCTGGAGAGATGGATGGCTGGGGACTGGCAGGAACACCTGTCCTGGATCTGGGTAGAGTGGGGACACTAGGCAGCCTGTTGCTGGAATGTGTGTAGCAAGAACACTTGTTTCTGAAATGAGATACCTTCTAATAAGCAGCTCTTCCTGCCTCTCCATTTATAAATGATGGAGGCAGCTGGTCTTGAGAGAGGACAGTATAACACAGGAACGGGAACAACGGTGTGTCCAGACCAGCCCAAAGGCAGCGGATGGGTCAGGCAATGTGTGTTTCTGAGGTTCTCAGGCGTCCCTCCGATGGAGCACATTTTGAGCCCACAGAGGCTCCTGTGCTCACTCCCTCCTCTGTGCTATCAAATCTCCTCTCAGTAAGGGCTCTGCTATCAGTTGCAGTGAGAATTAAAGTCAGGCAAGGCTTTCCCCTGAATATGGCTCTAAGGAGTTGACGTCTCCGCTCTGAGTGGTGGTCAGCTTTGATTAACCACAGGCCACAGGGCAAATCTTGCTTAATTCAAAGAAATTTTGGGTTTGGTATTTTATTGTTAATTATTTTATTTTATTTTATTTTTTTCATTTTAGGGCCATCCCTGGGGCCTGTGGAAGTTCCTGGGCTAGGGGTTGAATTGGAGTTGCAATCACAGCAACAGAACAGCCATAGCAATGCCAGATGTGAGCCGCATCTGTGACCTACACTGCAGCCTGTGGCAAGGCCAGATCCTTAACCCACTGAGTGACACTCTGTAGGGTTCTTAACCTGCTTAACCACAATGGGAACTCCCTGGTTTTGGTATTTTATAAAAAAAAATATTAAATATTTTTTACTTTTTTTGAAGAACTTTTCAAGTAAATTAATAAGCCTTTTCATCTTGTAAATTTGAGAAGTTTGCTGGATAATTATTTTGATCCTCATGTTGCAGAGAAGAAACTGAGGCAGAGAGCATAAAGGCTGTGTACAAACTCCAGGATGAACTCGTGGGCTGCCACCAGCAGCAAAGTACCCCTAACCCAGGACAGAGGTCTTTCCTGGGAGTCTACTTTCCTGCATAGCCCAAAGACAGCACCACACACTGGGTCTTACTTCTACATGCTAAGTGCTTTATGATTGGCTATCACTTATGTCCTAAGAGGTGGGGACTTGGCCCCCATCTCCCAGATGGAGGCATGGGGGCTTAGGGAATTTAAACCACTCGCCCAATTGCTCATAGCCAGAAAGTGGCAGCACTGAGATTTCAGTCTAAGTCTAACACCTAACTGTGTACTCTGTTTTCGATTCTTAGCAGGTCATTTAAAGACACCCCAGGCCCCTCTCAGTACCTGAGCTGAGGGGGATGGGAGTTATCCCAGCAAGGCTGGAGCTCCCCAGCCTCCACTTCTGATGGGGGTGGGGGTGGGGGTGAGGGAGGGCTTCTGGGGACCTTTCCAAGCCTCTGTGGAAGGGCAAGTACCCGTGGAGGGGAAGATCTGCTAAGCTGCCTGGGGGGGAAAAAATGCACCTTTAGCTTTTTGAAGCCACATTTTAGTGATTTCTCATCCTATAAAGACAGGAGGGCAAAACCAAAATAGTGGTGGTGGGAGGACAAGTGGTTTCCTATGTAGAAAGGGACTAGTCCCTGCTGTGTTGCTTGTTTATATAGGATGGTGGATGGAATTCCTCTCCTGAATGCCTGGGGCGAGGGTCTCCCATCCTCTGAATTCCTTCTCTGTGCTGTCATGAGACAGGGAGCCTCATAAAATCAAGAAAGGGCTTCAGTGTCTTCTGCTCTCCCACCCTCTCCCTACCTCCACAAGCCTGTTGATTAGAAAGGAAGGGTCACAGCCCTTCTAGCAAACCTACCCAGAAATTCACTGAAATAGGCAGTTTCTCCCAGCTCATCTACTTTCATTCATTCATTCATAAAACACTTATCCAGTGTCATTTGTAGGAGGTGCCACTTATATATTCACACACATATATACATATTACATACAAATCATCATCATCATTGTAACTCATTAACATTTGGTGACACCCATGCCTGCAGGCACTGCTTCTGTGTAAGAACATCTCAGCTTCGTACTGTCCCTTTCAGGTAGGTCATTTACCATGCCTCATGTACAGATTTGGAAAATGAGGCACAGAGAAGTACAATATCTTGGCCAGGTTTATACATAGGTTTGAACTCAGTCTGCCTGAATGCAGTGGTTTGCTCTTACCCATCACTGAAAACCACTCCAAAAAGATAGGAAAACCCGACCAGTGGAGGTGTGGACCAAAGCCTGGGGCGTGCAGAGGAGAATGACCATCTGTCCAGGAGAGTGGTCACTGAGGAAGTGGCCTGTGGAGTGAGAGCTCATCTCAGCCTTGAAGATAAATGCTTTCCTGCCTGTAGGATCATAGCTGCTCCTCCGTCTCGGGAATGGAGCAACAACAAGGTGAGAATTAGCAGGAGCAGGACAGCAACGATGGTGTTATTACTAATGAGTCAATGATTAGTTTGGCCAGCACCGTGACAGGGCTCCAACGCTTTAGATCTGCAAGTTTCTTTGATAACTGGAACCTAATCTTTTAAGGGCAACATCTGTGTGGGCTGCAGTCTATGTCATGTCATTGCAGCCCCTCCACAATTCTATAGCATGACTCATACTCTTCCCCTTGTGCCTACAGGGAGGTATTACGTGCACATTTCAGTGGCCTGGTTCAAATGGAGCTGGATTTGAATCCAGGTCTGCATGAGTTTCCCACTTCCCCTTGCTACCACTTTAATGAAAATCTTTCTTTTCTTTTTTTATTTTTTTTGGCCACATCTGCAGCATGCGGAAGTTCTCAGGCTAGGGATTGAACCTGCGCCACAGCAGTGACAGTGCTGGATCCTTAACCACGAGGCACCAGGGCACTCTGAAAAATCTTCCTAAAATCTGCTTCACCTGTACTTTCCTTAGCAAACACGATGCAACACAATCCAGCCTTTTCTTGTTGATGTGAGGCCATCCCTATGGACACGAGCCACCGTCTGTGGTGTGTGCTCTAAGGAAGGACCTGGTAGGTGGCTTGAGCCATCAACTGACTTGACCCAAACTGCTCTGCTGCTCTCCACCTCCCCAGAGATACTTTCAGGGGTTATTAAGTTTTATGGGCTGATGGAGCTTTATAGGCCTATAAATAGCTCAGTCTGTTCTGTCCTCAAAGTTATTGTTTTTTCGGATTCCCACCTATCGACCTTCTTTGTTCTCTGTCATCACTTCTCGAAGCCAGCTGCCTGCCATAACCTCCGCACATCCAAACTGGCATTTATTTCCCCACCCAGTTTGGAATTGAGGGTAGAACCGAATCAAGTTTGCCCAAGGAAACCAAGGACTGCGTTTAAAATGAAGTAAATTATGGTCTGTGCCTACAGCAGATAAAAGGCAACAGCCCTTGGAGTGGGCTTCCCAGGGGGCTTGCTGGTGTATACCTTCACAACACTGTGTCAACAGCAGGGACAGTGGCATTTCCACAGCGTGACAGGTCTGAAAACAGAAACTCAAGGCTATTAAGTGACTTGCTTAGACTCACATGAACTCACAAAGTGGGGTTTTGAAATCAGGTCATTTTCATGCCTAGCCTCCTGCTGCACCCACTGTGTCCACTGGCAGCGGGTTACAATGGTCAGATACTTCTAGCCACATGCCTTTGGCTTCACTGGGACAGTGACTTATCTGACAAGATAGGGTTAAAAAGGGCCTTGGAATCAGGGCTCACAATGTAAAGAACCTCCAAATAACTGTCTCAGCTCAAAAGCATCTCTCTCCTGGACCCTGAAGCCACTTAGTGAGACACTGATGGTCATTGAAAATAGTCTTTTTTTTTTTTTTTGCAGGGGGTGGGGGGACACTAAGCCACTGTAGCCCATTAACATTTTAGCGATAATTAATCATTCATTCATTCTTTCCTGTGCCAGGTATCAAGTATCCTGGCCTTTAAGATTTAAATGAAATAACCTTGACTTTATTCCATGTGTGGTGGGAACCTCCTTCCCCCTTTCCTCTGACTCCTAATTTTTCCACAGATTCTGGGCAGGTGGGTAGGGTGGGTGGGAAGGGAACCTGAGTTTTTCCTCATCACCTCGGGCTTCTGAGTGCCAGCTTCCGCTGAATTAGTTCTGTGGATTCCCCACCCCTCTTCTCTCTGGCTTCACTCCAGATGTGCAACACAGCTCCATTTCTTTGATTTCCCACAGAAAACACGACTCATACAAGGTTTCTATAAGTGCTGCATGCATCACTGAAGATTGAAGAACAGTGAGAGATGGGTCCATCATACTTATAAATCTCAGATTCAAATAGCAAACTCTCCTGCTCTTAAAAAGCCCCTTGGGGAGTTCTCTTATGGCTCAGTGGATTAAGGATCCAGTATTGTCACTGCTGTGGCTCAGGTCGCTGCAGCAGCACAGGTTCAATCCCTGGGAACTTCCATATGTTGCAGACATTCTCCACCCCCACCCCCCAAAAAAAAGCCCCTTGGCTATTTCTATTTACATGGGTTCCTGCCATATACACAAAACTCTCTCTCCTCTTTCTTTCTCCATCCTCCACATATTCTAGTTCATTTCCTCGGCTGAGCAAATAATCCTATTCTCTCTAATCCCTTCTCCTTAGATAACATTTTCTCCTTCTGGTACACATTCATTCATTCATTTATTCAACAAAGATTAAGCAACATCCAATAGAGGCACCATGCCAGGCACAGCTGAGGATACAAAGATGAATTTGACGTGGATCCTGAGCCTAAGGTGCTGATAAAAAAGTAAAGCAGATAGGATAAACACTGGATAAGCAGAACAGAAGATAGAATGTGCTAAGAAGTTGAAGCATATGGGGAGAGAGGCTATGGTGTAAGTGACCTGTGAACGAGGTACAGGTGGGCTTAGATCCTTCCTGGAAGGGGGAGGAAATGGTCAAAAGTCTGAGACAGGGTGACCTGGGTGAAGCTCAATAGCTGGGAACCTAGGGGAGTTTGGTGGGGATTGACTGGGAGGACTTCAAAAGCTAGGATGCTGCACCCAAAGAAGGGATCAGGACACAGAAAGTCCTTGGATTGCTATTTCTCCCTCCTAACCCTATCTCCAAATTCTGGCTTTCCTATCAGGCTGGGCGAGAGCAGGGTGAGAAAGGGAAGCAGGCTCCTCCTCAGAGAGCATGTGTTGGGCCACTTGGACTCTCTGATAATAGCAATGGTCAAGGTCATCACCCACACCTCTGTATGTGTAGAGGAAGCACCTGGCACACAGTAGGGGCTCAGTGGATATTTGCTAAATGAGTGAATGGAGGATGAACAGGACTGACAGTGGCTGTTTGGGTTTCGTATAGGATATAATTTATCCTAGTGAAAGGAACGAAAGATATAAGAACTGGGGTTGGGGGTCATGAGATCTGGGTGTTAGTTCTAGGTTTAGTTCTCTTTTATATTCTAGCTTGGGTAGGAGCTCACTTATCCATTCATTCATTCATTCATTCATTCAATGAGCACTGAAAATATCCATTCCATATCTAACTTTAGGCAGTGAAAACTAAATAGGGAGCTCAAGCGTTATGAGGCAGACAGAAATATACCCAAATGATGAAATACTCCTATGCACTTTAGGTAAGAGAATTTATCAATATTACGATAGATCCCTCCCAGACTGTTGCAGGATTGGATGGGATGAAATGATTGTCTCAGCCTCCCTTTTCCAGCCTGTCTGGGCAGTCTAGTTTAAAAAAATATCTTTGGAATGCATTTAAATTACTTATACCTTATGGTACTGGCAATAGTGAAGTCTGCTTCATTTTGACAAGTATCACTGCACCAGAGTACAATGGAGGACATGAGGGTCACATTGAGTAAAAATAACTTCAACTAGGGTTCCTTTGATCCTGTCCACTTAATAGCCCCCAGGTGAGTTTAGGAGGAGCTTACACCTTGCAGTGGGAGGCAGGCTCCAGTCTCACTGTGAGTCATGCAGCTGTGCTGTGTGTGCACTGAGGGTGCAAAAAGCAAGCTGAGCTCTGCTCCCATGTGTTGGGGTGAAAGAAGAGTGGTCACTCCTTATTTTAGAAATGTTCTGGGACCCGGATTCCAATTTTACTGTATATGTGTCTGTATAATGGATATTTGCCTAGAGGAAAATATTCAATGGACACATAAAGAATGTTATTAACAATAGCTGTCCATTGAGTTCTTACTATGCATCAAATGCATTATAAACATTACTTCAGTTAATTCTACAACAAACTTATACCGTTAAGGATTCTCTCTGGTTTACAGCTGAAGAAAATGAAGATTGGGAGGTGGAGCTGCTTGACTGAGATCCCAGCAGGAGAGTATTGGAGCTTGGCTACTGATGCAGAGCCTGGGCTGCCGTGACCCACATACTCAATAACAATGGGGAATTGGTGACATCTGACCTCTGGGTGGGGTACCGGGTGGTTTTCAATGCTCTTCTTGATCATCCATATTTTCTATTTTTTTTTAATAAGTAAATATTACCCACATAAGAAGGAAAGAGCAAGAGTGACTGATACATCTCTTTCCTTGTCCCATGTCCTTCAGAATCATTCTAGGGGATGAGTTCAGCTTTTCCTGCATCTTTCTTCTCAACATTCCTGAAGTTCCAGTAGTGCCCAGTCTTCTGCCAGCAGTCGGGAATCAGAGTGCTCATCTGGACAAAGCCAGAGTCTCATGGGGCCTCTTCTGTCACAGTGGTTGTATCCCCCCTTCAGGTGAAAAGAGTGAGGACCCATCACAGAGGGTCAAGATAGGATAGTGGCCATATTACTTCAGGTAGTAAAAACATGTATGTAAGAGTTCAAATAGCCAGATTTCAGTGTTAAGCACTATTCCCATTTTTGAAAAGCCCAATGAAAATAGAAAAAAAAGTGGCCAAGGGCAAAATAAAATGCAAACAGACGATCCAGCAATCCTACTCTTGGGCATATATCCACACAAAACTACAATTCAAAAAGATACATGCACCCCTATGTTCACAGAAGTACTATTCACAATAGCCAAGACATGGAAACAACCTAAATGTCCATCGACAGAGGAATGGATTAAGAAGATGTGGTATACGTGCACAATGAAATACTACTCAGTCATAAAAAAGAACAAAATAATGCCATTTGCAGCAACACAGATGCAACTAGAGATTCTCATGTTAAGTGAAATAAGTCAGAAAGAGAAAGACAAATACCATATGATATCACTTATATGTGGAATCTAAAATATGGCACAAATGAACCTATCTATAAAACTGAAACAGATCCACAGAGACCAGACTTGTGGTTGCCAAGGGGAAGCAGGGATCAAGATAGACTGGGAATTGGGGGTTAGTAGATACAACCTATTACATTTAGAATTGTTAAACAATAAGGTCCTACTGTATAGCACAGGGGACTATTCCAATCTCTTGGGATAGACCATGATGGAAGAGAATATGAGAAAAAGAATGTTTATGTATGTATAACTGGGTCATTTTGGAGTACAGCAGAAATTGGCACAATATTGTAAATCAACTATACTTTAATAAAAGAAAATGTGAGAGGTACAGAAGACCAGCCTGAGGAAAGGAGGTGTAGTCATAGGTGCAGACGGAATCGGAGCAATTGTAGTCAAACACAGATGTACCTCTATAGCAACAAATTTGAAAGACTGGAAGAAATGGCAAAGCATAAATAGATTCAATGAGATGAAAAGCTTGAATAGATCGATATCATAAACTTACATATAAAACCTGAAAAAGTTAGTACAGAAACAGAAACTAAATAATCTAACTTGCTAATAGAGATACCAACATATCCTTACATATTTAGGATAAACCCTTGTATCAAAGTATACTATTCTTTTGATATAATGCTAATATTTTACTTAGACTTCTATATTCAACAGATTGAAGGAAGAAAATGTGATCAGATTAATGGAAGATGACAAAGCATTTGATAAAATTTAGCAGCCTTGTCCAATAAAAAAATCTGAAGAAGAATAGAAGGCCATAGCTATACATAATATAAGTAACAAAGGGCAAAAGCAAATATTATGAAATGGTGATGTATGAAAAACATTTCCATTTAAATCAGGAACAAGGTGGAGATGTCCACTATCCCCATTATTGTTAAACATTGTTTTGGAGGTTCTAAAGGGTGCAATAAAACAAGAAAATGAAATTTGTATAAAATTTTGGAAAAAAAGAGATAGAATCACCCCTTTTGCTGATGCTAAAGTTACCTCTAGAAAACCCAAGTATTATAGAGTTAGTTAAAAAAAAAAAAAAAAAAAGCAACTAGGAGTTCCAGTCGTGGCTCAGCAGAAAAAAAATCTGACCAGCATCCATGAGGACGCAGGTTCCATCCCTGGCTGGAACTCAGTGGGCTCAGGATCTGGTGTTGCCATGAGTTGTAGTGTAGGTCACAGATGTGGCTCAGATCCTGTGTTGCTGTGGCTGTGGTGTAGGCCAACAGCTGTAGCTCTGATTCAACTCCTAGCCTGGGATCCTCCATATGCCATGGGTGCGGCCCTAACAAAAAGAAAGACCAAAAAAAAAAAAAAAAAAGCAAACAAACAAACCACCCCTGCCCCCAGAACTAATAAGGAAATTTGGCACTTGGTACTGAGATAAACATTTCATTTTAAAGTACAGCTTTTTTTCCCCCTAAACTAATAGTAGCCTAGCCATAAGAAGAAATGGAAAATAACTCATCCATAATAGCATCAAAGTTATAATGAACTTAGGAATAAATTTGAAAAGATGGGTACAAGAAATATATGAAGAAAATTTTTAATCTTATTAAAAGTCTTAAATAAGGGCTGAACAAATGGAAAGGCATCCACATTCTTGGATAGAAAACACAAGATGAATGTAATATAATTCTAATGAGAATATCAATGGCTTGTATGTCTTCTGGAAAACAAGGCTGAGGACTTTAGAAGATATTAAAACATATCACAAAGCTTCTATATTCAGAGCCAGAATAGTATTGGCACAGGAACAGATGGATGGAACATTGGAATAAAAGAGAAAGTGCCAGAGGAACCACAATGTATATGACTTTAAGATGTGACAAGGGTGACATTTTATTTTAGTTGTAAATCAACATTTCCTTAATAGATGATGGTGGCACCACTGGCTATCCATGTGAAAGGAAATAAAGTTGATTCCTTGTCTTATCCTCTATTTACAAATAAATTCAGGATCAATTAATCACATATCTGGAATCTAATATATGGCACAAATGAACCTTTCTACGGAAAAGAAAATCATGGACTTGGAGAACAGACTTGTGGTTGCCAAGGGGAAGGGGGAAGGAGTGGGATGGACTGGGAGTTTGGGGTTAGTAGATGCAAACTATTGCATTTGGAGTGGATAAGCAATGAGATCCTGCTGTACAGCACAGGGAACTATATCTAGTCACTTATGATGGAACATGATGGAGGATAATGTGAGAAAAAGAATGTGTGTGTGTGTGTGTGTGTGACTGGGTCAATTTGTGGTACAAATACAGTAGAAAATAGACAGAATGCTGCAAACCACCTATAATGGAAAAAATAAAAATCATTTTAAAAATTCAGGATTAAAGGTCTACATGTAAAAAAATAAAACAAAAACTATTGAAATCTAGGAAAATATATGTATAATCCAGGGAAGAGTGATACCTTTTAATCTAAGAAAATAAACCCAAAAGCTTTAAAAAAATGAATTACTACACTAAGTTACTGCATTAAAATAGAAATAAATATATTATACCATAAACAAGATCAAAGGCAAATGTTAAAGTGAGGGGAGGCAGACTAGATGTGCATTGCATATGAAAGATAAAGGATTAAAATCTATAATAGACAGAAAATTCTTACTAATTAAAATTAAAGATGAATATCTCAAAGGAAAAATGAAAGAAAAAATCCAAACTGACTTATAAACATGTGAAAAGATGTCCAGCCTCATGACCAGTCTAGAAAATGCAAAATAAAGTAGCAATAACATAGCGCTGATGACTGGAACTGGGACATGATTGGAGTTTTTGCTCATATACGGCCAATGGAAACATACATTATCAGCTTTTTTGTTTGTTTTTTGGAGGAGAGGGAAGCAATCTAGCAACACTTATTACAAGAGAAAACACACATCTTCTGACATAGCAGTTTCACTGCTGGGTGCGCATCTCATAGGAATAAGAAACAGAACGTCTGACTAGTCATCGGTGCTAGTTTTGGTGAAATGAACTATACTCCCAACTGCCTTATGTGAATGAGTAGGAAGGAAGGTACATGCCAAGCAGGGAGACTGAGGAGGGAAGATCAACCAAACCAAATCAAGCCAGACCACACCAGATGAGAGCAGACTAAACCAAACCAAACCAAACCAGACCAGACCAGACCAGACCAGAGGAGCCCAGACGAGAGGACACTAAACCAAACGAAATCAAATCAAACCAAAACAGATCACAACAGACCACACCAAACCCAACTAAATCCAAGTAAACTCAATGAAACCAGATCAGACCAGAACAAGCCACATCAAACCAAACTAAATCCAACCAAACCAGTCAAGTCCAGACCAGACCAAACTAAACCAAACCTAAAGAAAAACAGACTGTCAAAGTGTCCCTGATTAAGCAGCATGTGTAACGTCCCTCTCCTGCATGTGTAACGTCCCTCTCCTGCTAAGATGTGCGTGCATGTGTGTATGTGTGCAAGCACCCACATGCATCTGCATGTGATGATGAATGAAATGATGGGCACTAAATTATCAGTGATGACAGCTCACTGTGGTGGCAACTCCAGTGATTTTCATTTTCCTTGTACTTTTTTGTGGTGTTCCATTTTTTTAAAAAAAAATATGGAGTATGTATTATTTACCTAACCAGAAAAAAATTAGAAGGCTTTTCCACTTTGGAGGAATGATTTTCAAACAAGGAAAAGAGAGGGGATAAAAGAAACCATTTGATTCCGCAAGATAGCAGAGTGCTCTTCTCAGTGGACTTCCTGCTTATGTTAGGAAGGCGCATCCATCCCAGAGCTTCTGGAACACAGGAGCAGGGCTGCTGGCTGCAAAGACCCCAGGGAGCCTTGTGCCCAGAGTGAGTTTCTGGGCTCCAACCACATTGCGGTGCATCTTCTGCATCAATTTGGCTCCTGCCCTGGGCCTCTTCCCAGGAATTTCTGAGGGAGAGAGGAGCGTGCAGGAGCAGAGTGAGACCGGGGGTCCCCTCCAGGTCAGGAAACCCAGCCCTGCTGTGCCTCACACAGAAACAAAAAGGAACATTTACTGTGGCACAGAGCTGAGTCATACTGATGGATAAGAAGAATCTCCTGTTACCTCGGTGTGATTACTCAGGCTTTTCCCTCTCCAGATCTCAGACCGCTCTGGAGCACATGGCTTTCCAGGGAGCCCATGGGATTGAGAAGAGAGTGGGATCATGATATCGAAAACACACCCTAGGCTCTCATCTGAATCTCTGTGGGCGGGGCCTCTGGTGGAACTTTCTACAACCCCCCAGCTCTAGTAGAGCACATCCTTCACCCTCCTTCTCCTCATATGGTTGATGTTGTAGGGGAGGGCATCCCAAGGCTGCAGCTCAACATTTGCCCCACCCTGCCCGCCTTTTGTGTCCATGCCCAGAACATGCAGAAGTTCCCAGGCCAGGGATGGAACCCGCGCCACAGCACTGACAACGCCAAGGTCTGAATGTGGGGAGCCACCAGAGAACTCTTCAACATTGCCTCTCATTTTCCATGCACAGCTTGGGTTTCTATGACCTCTCTTTGTTCTTGCCTCTGCCATCCTTTTTAATGTATCCTCCTGACTCTGTCCCTGACACCAGGCAAGAGATCTAATGGCTGAAATGTGAAAACATGAAAAACTTGCAAAGACAGACATGAGAACTATGCTCAGGAAATGCCGTTTCCAGTGTCTGTTTCAAGTGACCTTCTCTGCTTTGAGGGACACTGATGAAGTCCCCCAAGGCATCTTGCATTAAATAGCTGCTCCATAAACACATGTGCAAGGAAGGTCTGTGTCCTCCCCATACTGTGTGTGAGAGGCTGTGCATGGAGCCACTTGCCTCACTCACTTGTCAGTATGGGCTCATTTAGCAGATTAACTCACACACCAACCATCTGTAAGAAGAGGTCGCCTTAGAGCCGTGTCAAGGACTCCCCAGGCACAGATGGAATGAGACAAGGGGAGGTATATTTTAAAGCCTGGGACAGAGGGGAAGCTGAGTGGCAGAGGTAGGTGTTACAGAGAAAGGGGAAAGGGAATGGAGTCAGGGAAGGCAGAAGAAAGTCATTCAAGAAGGCTTGGGAGACTTCAAAGATAGCCAGTGCTAATGGCAACAATCATAACCCAATAATGATGACTAGTAAGGGGCTTCCTAAGGAATTGGGCAGTAAATCCCTTCCTCCTGCTCTACAGGGGTTGCTTGTGGGGTTACTTTTCAGTCTCCAGGCCTGGGGAGAGATCACTGGGCCAGCGCCAACATGTCTTCAGCCCAGGTTCCGGGCTGCCATGCGGGGATTGCTGCGGCTTTCAGCAGGAGATTAATGTGGTGGACAAAGCAGAAGGAAGCCTTTGAGGAGAGCTAGGGCAGCAGAGGAGTTAACTATTGCAAAACCAGAGAAATGGACTGAGCCTGAGTCCCAAGCTCTGGGCCACGCCCTTTCAGCCTGGCTCTGAGCCAGCCTGGGGAAGTGAATTTACTGCTGGCTCCCTCCCACGGCTGATTGACCGAGGACTGGGGTGGGTTCAGCATGCTGCCTGCTCTGGGCGTTCCTGCCAGCCCCCAAACTGCACCTGGAAGGGCCAACTGGCCCCTGGTCCTGCAGAGGGTAGACTCACCTCCTCCAAGAAGCCTTCTGGGCTTCCTAGAGATAGAGCTCCACCAACCTTTGGACCTCTGTACATCTTGTCTTCATGACCCAGGTAAGATGTTTGTGGGCAGGGCCTAACATCCATCCCTTTTCTGGTTTCCACAGCACTTCACAAGTTGTCTCTAAGGACATACTGAGGTCCTTAGGTAACATTTGAGAACTGGCTTTGCAGTCAGATAGACTTGAGTGCAAATTGTCTAATCAGCTGTATGATGTGGGTCAAAGGCATTCTTGGAGCCTCGATTTCCTTATGTGTAAATTGGTGATAAATATTTTTCAGGACAGTGTGAGGATTAAATAATGTCTGGGAAGTGCTTAGAGCTCAGTGCCAGACATGTACAGGCCAGCCACCAAGTCTCAAACAAGTTCTATTAGTTTGTCATGTACTGTAATACATGTTTTTAACCAATGTTTGTAGACGAGGCACATCCTGTTGAAAGCCCTCGATCTGTGGCTGTCCATCCACAGTGGTGACCAGGTGGGTGCCCAGATGCTCACTGCCTTCTGGAGCCCAGATTTCCCTTGGTTGTTTCCCATCAAGGCCACCCCCCAGCCTGCCTCCCAGATGGGATTTTGGTGACTGAGGAGGGTGCACAAGAGACAGGCTGGGCTATGGTCATGCCCCAGGGAAAAGCCAGTTCAGGGAGTCAGCTGTTTTATAGGGATTGGACACAGAGCCTGTTAGAGGCCAACAAAACACCTGTTACTTGGCATGCTGCTTTGAGACTCCAGGAATCAACATTTGTACCTAATTGCTGTCTCCTTGCCACACGCAGAGACTTTGAATGTTTAGGATAATCAGGTAAGTGGGAAGTTCATTAGTGTTTGCTAAATCACCAATCCAACCATCTTATAAATATTTATTTAGCATTCACTATAATTAGGATAATATGCTACAAGGGTTGAATGGACACAGAGGTCTTGGAGGTGGTCCCTGTCCTCAGGGAGCTGAGTACCTACATGGGGTGGGGTGGGAGGCGGGGGGACAGGAGAGGATGCCCAGAATAGTATGAGTTGAAGTTTGCAGAAGGAGAAGCCCACCCAGACCTCAGGAATTTAGGGAGAGGTCCCCAGGGCAGGTGTCCAGGTCTGACTTAATTCTTCCTTCTTTAATGGAAACATTACATTTGGGATCATTTGAGAGGATACTGGTGGTGTTGGGGTATCAAAAATCTGAAAATGAGCTCCCCCTTTTGAGGTTCTAGAGCAGGGGGTGGCAAATTTCTACTATAATAGGCTAGATGGGCTCCTCTTCCGCCTTCTTTTTATAACCCCTTTAGCATGTACAAAACATTTTTAGCTCACAAGTCTTAAGAAAACAGACCAAGGACCAGATTCAGCCTGTAGCAGTAGTTTGCCAACCACTGTTCCAGCGAATTACCAGAAGCTTGATATCATTATGAACAATGAGAGTAATAACCTAGCCCCTAGTTTAAGGTACATAGTGCAGGCACTATGGTCTATACTTGACCCAAATTATGTATAACTCTTACAACATCCTGGTGAGCTAGGTACCAAGCCTTTTGCAAGCGAGGAATTGAGGCTCAGATTAAATAACTTCCTCAAGGGCACAGCAAGGAGAGGCAGAGGCTGGATTTAAATCTATATTCAATTTCATTTCTAGTGAGTGGTCTGTTCAACTGACCTATTTTTTCTTGATTCAGTCTTGGTGGGCTGTAAGTCTCTAGAAAGTTGTCCATTTCTTCTGAGTTGTCAGATTTGTTGGCATATAATTGTTCGTAGTATTCTCTTACGGTTTTCTTTGTTTGTTTTTGTTTTTGTTTTTTTTTTTGTATTTCTGCAGTATCCGTTGAGATTTATACTTTTTCACTTCTTGTTGTTCATTTGAGTTCTTTCTCTCTTCTTGGTGAGTCTGGCCAGAGGTTTGTCAATTTTGTTTATCCTTTCAAAGAACCAGTTCTTGGTTTTATTGATTTTTTCTATTATTTTTTGAATCTCTATGTTATTGATTTTCCTCTCTGATCTTTACAATTTCCTTCCTTCTGCTGACTTTAGGTTTTGTTTGTTCTTCTTTAATTCTTTTAGGTGGTGGGTTACATTGTCAATTTGAGATTTTTCTTCTTTTTTTGAGGAAGGCCTGTATTGCTATGAACTTCCCTCTAAGCACTGTTTTTATGGTATCCCATAAATTTTGAATTGTTGTGTCTTCATTATCATTTGTCTCGAGGTATTTTTTAATTTCCCTTTTGATTTCCTCGTTGACCATTGGTTTTTTAGACCCATTATGTTGTTTAGTCTTCATGTAGTCAGCTTTTTATCATTTCTTTTCCTGTGGTTGATTTCTAGTTTCATGCCATGTGGTCAGAGAAGATACTTGAAATAATTTCTATACTCTTATATTTCTTGAGGTTAGTTTTGTGCCCCAGTATGTGGTCAGTCCTTGAGAATGCTCCATGTGCACTTAAAAAGAATGTATGTTCTGATTTTTTTAATGTAATTTCCTTAAATGTCAATTAAGTCTAAGTTTTATATTGTGTCATTTCAGACTTCTGTTGCTTTACTGATTTTCTGTCTGGAGGATCTGTCCATTGATGGGAGTGGGGTGTCAAAGTTTCCTACTCTTATTTTATTCCTATCAATTTCTCATTTTATGTCTGTTAATATTTGTTGTATGTATCTGGGTGCGTCTATACTAGGGGCATATATATTTATGATTGCAACATCCTCTTCTTGAATGGATCCTTTTATCATTTAATAGTGTCTTTTCTTTCTTTATGGCCTTCATTTTAAAGTCTATTGTGTCTGATATGAGTATTGCAACTCCTGCTTTCCTTTCTTTTCCATTCACCTGAAATATCTTTTTCTATCCCCTAACTTTCAATTTATATGTGTCCTTTCCACTAAGGTGAGTCTCTTTTAGACAGCATATTATAGGCTCTTGATTTTTTTATCCAATCTGCCACTTTTCCCCCCCACTTTTTAGGGCTGCACTCGAGGCATATGGAGGTTCCCAGGCTAGGTGGTCAAATCAAAGGTACAGTTATTGCCAGCCTACACCACAGCCTCAGCAATGCAGGATCTGAGTCACGTCTTCAACCTACAACACAGCTCAGGGCAATGCTGGATCCTTAACTCAATGAGCAAGGCCAGGGATTGAACCTGCAACCTCATGGTTCCTAGTGGGATTCGTTTCCGCTGCGCAATGATGGGAACTCCACCACTCTATGTCTTCTGATTGAAGCTTTTGGTCTATTGACATTTAAGGTAATTATTGATAAACATGTATTTGTTGCCATTTTAAATCTTATTTCCCAGTTGATTCTATGTTTATCTTTTGTTTCTTTCTTTTTTTGGTTGGATGATTTCCTTTTATTTTATGCTTGTGTCCTCTTCTTTTTGGCTTTTGTGGATGTAATGTTTGGCTTTGATTTGTGGCTGCCCTCTTTTTCAAGTAAATTAACCCCTCCCTATAACTGCTTGCTTTGGCCTGATAGTCCTATAGGCTTAAACACATTAAAAAAAAAATCTAGATTTTACTTTCCTTCCCCATATTTTATGATTTTTAAGTCCCTTTCTAACATCTTCATATTCGTCCTTTTGCTGTTCCTTGTGTTAATCATTGCTTTTACAAAAGGTTTTCTTTTTTTTTTCTCCTTTTAGATCTGTATACTTTTTTCTTTTTAGGGCCACACTCACAGCATATGGAGGTTCCCAGGCTAGGGGTCCAATCAGAGCTGTAGCCACTGGCCTATGCCAGAGCCACAGCAATGCGGGACCTGAGCCGCATCTGAACCTAGAGAAGCCCTTTCAGAATTTCTTCTGGAAAGGGTTTAATATTGTACTCTTTTAATTTTTGTTTGTTGGAGAAAATCTTCATTTCTCCTTCTATTTTAAATGATGTTCTTGGTGGATAGAGTATTCTAGGCTGCAAATTTTTCCCTTTTAGAACTTTGAATATATCTTGCCACTCTCTTCTGGCCTGTAGTGTTTCTGTAGAGAAATCAGCTGTTATCCTTATGGGGGGTCCCTTATAACTAATTTTTTGTCTTTCTCTTGCTGCCTTGGATTTGAATCTAGGTCTCTTTGACTTAAGCACCCACTCTCTTAGCCACGGTGTCACACCAACCTCAGCACTGAGGCTGGGGTAGTGCTTTTCCTTCTGAGGAATGATTCTGAGGGCTCCTGGGAATACTCATGTGACTAAGGAATGAAAGAAATGTAGGAAAAGCAGTCCTGGAGTTCCCGTCGCAGCTCAGTGATTAATGAATCCGACTAGGAACCATGAGGTTTCAGGTTTGATCCCTGGCCTTGCTCAGTGGGTTGAGGATCCAGAGTTGCCATGAGCTGTGGTGTAGGTCACAGACATGGCTTGGATCCCACATTGCTGTGGCTGTGGCATAGGCCAGCGACTACAGCTCCAATTAGACCCCTAGCTTGGGAACCTCCATATGCTGCAGGAGTGGCCCTAGAAAAGGCAAAAAGACAGGAAAAAAAAAAAAGAAAGAAAGAAAGAAACAAAAGAAAAGAAAAGAAAGAATGAAAAGTAGTCCTGAATTGGGAAGAGAGGGTGATAAGAAACTCAGTCTGGAATGTAAGTAGATGCAGTCACAATGGAAAACAGTATGGAGGCTTCTCAGAAAACTAAAAATAGAATTACCATGGAATCCAGCAATCCCACTCCTGGGCACATATCCAGAAAAAAACATAATTCAAAAAGATACATGCATCCCTATGTTGACAGCATCACTATTCAGAATAGCCAAGACATGGATGCAGACTTAATGTCCAACCACAGATGAATGGATAAAGAAGATGTGGTTGTATGTGCAGTGGAGTACTACTCAGTTAGAAAAAAAAGAACAAAATAATGCCGTTTGCGGCAACTTGGGTGGATTATCATACTAAGTGAAGTAAGTCAGAAAGAAAAAGACAAATGCCATATGGTATCACTTACATACAGAATCTAAAATATGACAGAAGTGACCTTATCTATGAAACAGAAATGGACTCACAGACCCAGAGAACAGACTTGTGGTTGCCAAGGAGGGGGTAGGGTGGGGAGGGATGGACTGGGAGTCTGGGGTTAGCAGATGCAAACTATTATATATAGAATGGATAATAACAAAGTCCTACTGTATAGCACAGGGAACTATATTCAATATCCTGTGACAAACCATAATGGAAAATAATATTTAAATAAGAATGTGCAAAGACGTAGAACCAAATCATTTTTCTGTACAGCAGAAATTAACACAACACTGTAACTCACCTATATATCAATTAAAAAAAAAAAAAGGAAAGAAAGTAACAGATTCTGGCTTTCCTGTGTCTTTCCTGTACTCCCAGGTCCTTTC
Organism: Phacochoerus africanus; assembly: GCF_016906955.1. NCBI lineage: Eukaryota > Metazoa > Chordata > Mammalia > Artiodactyla > Suidae > Phacochoerus > Phacochoerus africanus. Next base: position 111,163,650 of record NC_062545.1, read on the forward strand.
ACATCTGGAAGCCTTCATTCCCTGCCCCCTGCCCTCTCTCCTCACCTACAAAGAGGGCTCTTTTTCAAGCACTTTTAATAGCTTCTGGGGCATTAATTAAATGAGAGTCTGGATTTATTCATTCACTTAATATACACATGGCTCCATTCTAATAAAGATTTGATAGGTATAAAAAGTAGCATATGATCACTCTTTCCTCAAAAAGAGTGGAGCAAAGAGCTATCAGCTCTGAGGATACACTTAACAAAATTTTATTATTTTCTTTGCTATTGAACAAATGCAGAGAGGAAATTAAAATGCAGAGAAGAAAATAAATGTGCTTGTTACCTTCTAGAATGAATGACTTTGTAGTTTTAAAAAAATCCAGTAAAGGAAAACACATACACTCACACATCTGTCAGACACAGCATGAAAAAAAGGGGTAGTTTCTGGATTATTTTCCCAGGTACCAGACCTGACCCAATGGGCTCAGCCTGCAGTAGGTCAAGAAAACTCCTGAGGCTGTGATGCAATATTTGTGATTCTTAGCACAGAATAAGGAATCGAGAAGTGTCAGCTGTTATTAGTATCTCCATCAACTCTCAGCTGGAATGAGCCGAGATCCTGAACAGTTGCTGGGGTCTTCCTGCTCAGGGATGGTGACATGAGCTGACTTGGGACCCCGAGTCCTGGCTCCAGAGGCAGAAAAGAGAGCAGGGAGGAGAGAAACACCACCAAGCTCACACTGGGGGAAAACTCTTTTTCGAAAATGAAAAACAGACTAGGAAAGCTGTAATGTTCCATAGCAATGCTACTTCTCTGGGCAGTCCAGGCCCAGCCAGCCTGCAATTTAGGGGTTACTTGGGGGCCCCCTGACACAGCAGTTCTCATAAAATGTCCTGCAAACCCTCAAGGGCCCCTGACTCTTTCATGGCATCAGACAGGCCCAGACAATTGCCATGGTGACACAGTGACTGCAGGATGCTCGTATGGCTGGTGCAAAAGCAGAGGTGGGTGTGAAGGCAGGCACCTAAGCATGAACAAGTCATTACCTTCATCAGAAAGAAAAGGAAAAAAAAGGCCTCACAGACATAGAAAACAATCTCATGGTTACCAAAGGGGAAGTAGGGGTGGGGTAGGAGGGATAAATTAGAGGTTTGGGATTAACAAAAAAAAAAAAAAAAAAAGAAAGAAAAGAAAGAAAGAAAACGCCAGTTACAGCTCAAAACATCCTTGATGAAGCAGTAAAACAACTACATTAAGTCTCAGCCCTTGAGTAGATGTCTTTTCAACATTCTGGGTGATGAAGGGGGACCTATGCTGCAGTGTCCTCAAGTCCAGGCGTTGTCATCTGCAGGACAAACACTCCTGCCACTCTCTGAGTTGCAAGCTGAACTAGCTGATTTTTATGTAATGCTGTTTTTGTTTTGTTTTTTCTTTGTAGGGCCACATTTGCGGCATATGGAAGTTCCCAGGATAGGGGTCGAATCAGAGCTGCAATCACCGGTCTACACCATAGCCACAGCAATGCCTGATCCAAGCTGCATCTGCAACCTACACAACTTGTGGGAACACCAGATCCTTAACCTACTGAGTGAGGCCAGGGATTGAAACTGCGTCCGATACCAATTTGATTCTTAACCTGCGCTGAGCCACAACAGGAACTCCTGGGACACTGTTTTGACTGCACAGAATGACTGATATACAAGCGCTGGTTCTTTATGCTTGTGTTTGGCACACAGATGCCTGAAGATGGATGAAGTGGACTTTCACTATTGGCCAAAATAGAGCAACAGGAACTGAACTGATTCTCTCACTCTCAACAACTTAAAAAAAAAAAAAAAGCAAGCCAGACAAATTATAGGAAACAATGATCTTCAGATACTGGACAAGAGACAGCTGGTGACAGTGATCTGCAAGGGAAGGGAGTCCCTGCTCACTGGCTGGGAGTGTCTAGGCCACAGTGCAGGGCCAAGCACACACAGAGCAGTGGTCTCCCTAATTGAGAAAACAGAGCTGCAGACTGAGAGGGGCCGAGGTGCCAGGATGTGGGGCAAGGAGCACAGGAGAGGAGAGCTACGGAGGGTCCTTCCGTAAGAACTGAGGTGGCCCAGAAGGCCTGTGCAGAAATCTCTGCTCCTGTTCAAAGGATTCAAGGCAGCAGCAACTTTACCCAGATGAGGTTATGGGGGACATGGGGCTCCTGGCCCCACCCCCAATAATCCTCTCTGTCCTTTTATCCTCCATCCGAAGCCCTCACCTCTCAGGACCTAAATTAACCAATGAGCCAAGTTTCAGGAAAGAGAGGGGTGAACGCTGGATTAAGGAGGGAGGCCTCACCTTGTGCCCCAAAGCTATGCATCAGCAGAGGTGTTTGGAATTCACTCTGGCAGCCCTCACTTAGAACCAGAGTGGGTGGACTTATTAGGAAGCTAATGAGGCTAAAGCTGTAGGCTTCCTTGTGGACAAGTCCTGGGAGTGGCCCATGGACATACTCCCATGTCATGGTTTTGACTTTATTTTTCTTCAAAGGCGCCCCACAATTATATAAGCTTCAGGGTTCACAAAAATCTGGATTCTCCTCTGGAAAGGTTTCCTACCTCCCATCCCAGGGAAATGGTGAATGCTGGGAGGGGTGACTTCCGGGCAGAATAAGCACCCTGTGGCCACAGCTGGGAGAGGGCAGAGCCTAGCCTCACTGAGGAGCCCAGAAAGGCTAAAGTGTGTGCTGGAGCCTGGGTGCAGGATGGGCTGTGGCTGAGGAGCTCAGCAGGGATCAGTTCTATAGGGTCTCGCCAACTGAAGTGAAGGATTTTGACTTTTCAAGTATTTCTTTTCAGAAAGAACCAGGCCAGGCCCCAGACAGCTTTGGCAGGGTTTCAGCCCAAATCATAGGCTCTTTTTACAATTCTCTGTAATTCTGCTCACATCAAAGTCAAAATTGCCTGCATCTGGACGGCCACTCTCTCCAGGCCACATTACAGACACTGATCTTGGAAAGTCCAATAGCAGCTTACCGCTTCCTCCCACAGCCCCAGCCCTGCAGGCTTGGCTGGAGCCCTGTGGAAAGGAGAGTCAGAGAAAGCCAGGGACAAGGACAGGGTGTGGGCTGATGGATGGTGGTACAGAGGTCACCTGGGTGACCACACCTCAGAGGAAGTCATCTGGGGGGTCTGACCTTGCTGAGAGTAGACCTAGGCCTCACACTGCAATGCTGTCTGTGTGTGAATATACCCTCCAACCAGGTCACAACTGTCTGTGAGCCATTTCCTCGGAGCCCACAAAACCTCCAGTCACCCCGTAGTAAAGAGACACAACCTGTGTTATGCAGATAGATCAAAACACAGTTCTCTGGACCAGCTTAGGGAAGGATGGACGTCATGCGATGTGGGAGGAGTCATGGGTTCCGGCACTTAGTGAGCACCTGCCCTTTTGATGCCTGGTACTGGGCTACTGGGTAATTGTTACATGGTCAATTCAACCCCCACCTGCATCTGGTAATATCTGTGTCCCAGAATAACCTGAGAACTCTTGGTTTAAGTTTTAGCTTTCATTGATGAGATACTGCATTCAGAAGTAACACTGGTCCCACATCCAGATATAACTGAAAAGCAATTTAAATTGTTTTTTTTTTTTTCTCTTGAAAAACATCTAAGGGGTCTGTATATCCCAGAAACATAGGGAAATGTTTAGAATCCTGCGCCTTCATGAAAGCAGCTTTTGGCAGGAAAGAGCTCTCTGCAGGGAGGCCCCTTTATCTTGTCATGAACCTTCAACCAGGCACCCCCACCTCTTCTCATCTCTGGCCCTAGCACCCCTTTCCAATCTTGTGATCACACAATACCTTGCCTAACCTGTTGGTTCTTCCCAAAGATCAAAAGGTAGAAATGCAGAATGATTAACAGATGACTAGATCTGTTCCCTAGCTTCCCCTCTGGTAATCTCAGGAACAAACTATGAACAAGACAGCATCTAAGAAAAATCAGGAGAAGTCCGCAAGCCTGCAAGCCTGCACACGGGGGTGCTGGGGGCGGGGAACGGTGATGACTACAACCTACCATCTTAATGGTTAACTTTCCCTTTAAAAATTTTCATGGCCAAGCAGAGTCCCCCAACTAAACCCATTATCTCCTCAGACTGCTGGCATTGTGATTACAAATAACTTTTCTCTCTACCTGAGCCGTGAGCAGCGGGATCTGAACTCAGTAACGCACACACGTCGGCTGCCACCTCCCTCATGAGGGCAGGGTGGCTGCTCCAAGATCCCTCTTTCCTTTCAAAACACCCCCATGCTCTCAGGGAACTTCCCTCTCTCCACTCCGCTCTCCTCCCCAGGACGGTTCTCTGCTCCTCCCACCAGCCATCAATCTAGCTTCCTCCTCCCACTCATTCCGGCAGGCACCGCCTCCTGCCCCTTCCAAAGCTCTCTGCCCCAGGGCTGCTCAATTCAGTTTTGTGACGCCTTTGATGTTTGGAAGGAGGGAGGAGGAGGGTCCTGTAACACCAGAATTGCCATCCGGCCGGCAGGGAGCCCCTGGAGTCTGGCCCTCGTGGCCACTTCAGACCTGCATGCTGCGTGACTGTGGGAAGGGAGGGGACAGAGCCCGTCCACCCTGGCGGGGGAGGCTGGGGTGAAGGCTGGTGGTGGCTGGTGCAGCCTCCCTCCCTCCCTCTTTCTTTACTTCCTCCCTCCCTTCGTTCCTTCTTTTCTTCCTTCCTTTCTTTCTTGCCGCGCCTGTGGCATGCACGAGTTCCAGGACCAGGTATTGAACCCAACGCAGCAGTGACAACACCGGAACCCTAACCCACTGAGCCAGGAGGGAATTCCTAGCCTTCCTTTCATCGAAGTGTGCAAGCTGGCTGCAGATTACAGGGGACACACGGCCCCACCTCTGTGAGCCTCTGCTGGGTGAGCCGAGGGGCTCAGTCCAGATAAAAAAGGACAGAAAAATCCACGTCGTTGATTGTTTCTCCACTGAGGATGAGAAGAAACAACCGGAATCCTTCCACAGCTGCCAGACGAAAGAGGGGGCAGCTGCCACGTGGTGCATCCCCTGTGCTGCTCTAATCACCCTGTTCTCCTCAATCTGATGACCCTTGGGTGTTGATCAGTGGCTCTGGTTCAATTTGTTTCTTTCTTTCATGCCACCCTGCTGACAAATACTCAATCTCTTTATCAATGTCTGCACATTAGACTCAGCTGAGGATTTTTTTTTAAAAATCAATATGGCCCCCCAGTCGCCAAACCAATTAAATCAAAATACCCCAGGCATGGCTAGGGCATCAACATTTTTAGAAAGCTGCCCCCAAGGGCTTCTAAGGGAGAGCCAGGGTTGAAACCAGGAGACCCAGAAGCAGGCAGGACTGGGAGGCTCATCTGGTTCCCTGAGCTGGGAACCCAGCCCTTGGACCTGGGGGACTGTGCCTTATTCGGCAGAGGGGGCTGGCCATGGTGTGAGCAGGAGCCGTAGGGCCTCAAAGCTCTCAGAGCAGCGCTGAAGGCCAGGCTAAGCCGGCAGCTGTTCCTTCCCCACCTCCTGGCCCTGAGCATCCGCTGCCTCCAGAAGGCCTGAGCAGGGAGGCCCGAGGGCTGAGGCCCAGCCTGGTCTCCAGCTCTCCTCAGGAGTATTTTTCCTGCTCTGAGCTGGGCTCCAAACCCGAGGGAGCAAGCTATTAATCCTTGTTAATCTCAATTGACTAGATTGCTTAATTAAGCAGTGCAAAAATGGGGGAGGGGGCAGGGAGGAAGCCAGATGAACTGAAGATCCCTCACAGCAAACAGGCTGTGTGGTCTCTGAGAACCAAGCGGAGTCAGGAGGTTCAGGTTCTGTTTGCCCTTTGCCAAGACCTGAGGAGGCAAGAGTTCACACGGCCACACCAGGGGCTGATGAATGGGCTGTTCCAGTTACAGGACATTTTCTATGCAGATGAGCCATTTTCAGAGAATTGGTGAAAAAAATTTCAAAATGAAAACCATACTGGAGTCTGTAATTTCTCTTTGCTACAAATTGCATTTAGACTTGTGCCCTGTCATTAGTATCACATTACAAACATTGATCAGAATCACACAGCAGTGTAAGTGCAGATAACAGGCACTCAATGAATAATCACTAGATGAAAGTTTTCTAAGATCCTAAGCTGGAATATCAGTGGTTTGCTTTCATTGCTGCTTTATATTAGGGCATGTTCATTGTAACAACTTTGAAAGATGCACAAAACACAAGGGAGTTGACCTGAGATCACCATTGAGAACCGTTTGGTGTATGTATTTCTAGTTCTCTTTTTCTATTTACAGATCCAAAGCTTTCAAAGGTAAAATCTCTGTTATGTAAGTAAGTGGGGATGGGCATTTGGCCTGGAAGAGTTTCAGGCCTCTCTGGTAGACTGTTGCCCAGCTTTCAATACTGTGGAGTTTAACCTAACTTCTTGCTGCTGTGAGTGTTGGATGCTGATGGCTCACAGTTGTAAACATCTGTGGAGACCTGCCCTTGACCAAATGGGAGCTGCCAACCCTGAAAATGCCTGGGAGGTTATCCAGGGAGGTTATGCCCTTCCCCCAGGGGCAGCCCACAGTCAAGGACAAACTGATATTTGGTATAAAAAAGGTGGCTCCTTTGGAACCAGGGCTCTGGGTAGAACAACTTTATAGGCTCACTTATGTTCTGGAGCTGCCCATGGGATGAGGCTAAAGCTAGATCTCAACCTCTGTGCTTAGCTTCTTCCCCTGCCTCCTCCTATACCATTTTACAAGTTTCTCTAGAGAGCACTTCTATGAGAATGGCTGGCTCAGGCTCTGCCTGCAGAGAATCTGACCTTGACAGTCCCTTTCAGCTCTAGCCCTCCAGGACCAAAGCATGAGTCTAGGCCCTGAGTACTCAGAGTATAGTTCACAGACCCGCAGCTTCAGCATCACCTGGGATCCTATTAGTGATACAGAGCCTCAGGCCTCATGCCAGACCTAGTAGTGAGTCCACATCTGCAATTGAACAAGATCCCAAGGACATCTGTATGCTCATTACAGTTTGAGAAGGCTGTCCTAGTTTATCAGTGTTAGAGAGAAAGGGAACTCTGAATAAAGCACAGTGGGGGAAAGTGACTCTTCTCTTGCCTAACTTCCACTGGAGCCTGGGAGGTTGGATGAAGGGGAAAGACTGTGTTCGAAGTTTAAAGTTTTGACCTGAAGAGAGAAAAAAACCAAAAAACAAAGCAGGAGGTATAACTCTCCTAGACTTTAGAAAACATTACAAAACTACAGTAATTAAGACAGTATGATACTACTGGTACAAAAACAGACATATAGATCAATGGAACAGAATGGAGGGCCCATAAATAAACCTAGACACCTATGGTCAATCGATCTTGAACAAAGGAGGCAAGATTATAAAATGGGAAAAAGACAGTCTCTTCAGCAAGTAGTGCTGGCAAAACTGGACAGCTGCATGTAAATCAGTGAAACTAGAACACACTCTCACATCATGCACAAAAATAAACTCAAAATGGCTTAAAGACTTAAGCATAAGACATGACACCATAAAACTCCTAGAAGAGAACATAGGCAAAACCTTCCCTGACATAAACCATACAAATGTTTTCTTAGGCCAGTCTTCCAAGGCAATAGAAATAAAAACAAGAATACACAAATGGGACCTAGTCAAACTTACAAACTTTTGCATAGCAAAGGAAAGCATTAAAAAACAAAACAAAAAGAAAACCTATGAAATGGGAAAAAATAGTTACAAATGATGCAACCAACATGGGCTTAGCCTCCAAAATATACAACGAACTCAACAACAAAAAAAAATCAAACAACCTAATTGAAAAATGGGCAGAAGACCTAAATAAACATTTCTCCAAATAATACATACGGATGGCCAATGGGCACATGAAAAAATGCTCAGCATCACTAATTATTAGAGAAATGTAAACCAAAACTACAATGAGATACCACCTTACACCAGTCAGAATGGCCATTATTAACAAATAAAAAATGCTAGAGAGGGTGTGGAGAAAAGGGAACCCTCTTACCCTGTTGTTGGGGATGTAAATTGGTACAACCACTATGGAAAACAATACGGAGAGTCCTCAGAAAAATTGAATACAGAACTATTAAGTGATATAGCAACTTCACTCCTGGGCATATATTTGGACAAAACTACAATTCAAAAAGATACATGCACCCATATGTTCATAGCAGCACTATTCAAAATAGGCAAGACATGGAAACAACCCAAATGTCCACTGACAGATGAATGGATTAAGAAGATGTGGTATGTGGTACATATATATACAATGGAATACTACTCAGCCATAAAAAGAACAAAATAATGCTATTTGCAGCAACATGGATGCACCTAGAGATTCTCATAATAAGTGAAATAAGCCAAAAAGAGAAAAACAAATACCATATAATATTACTTAAATACAGCATCTAAAATAAGGTACAAATGAACCTATCTAAAAAACAGAAACAGCCTCACAGACATAAAGAACAGACTTGTGGTTGTCAAGGGGTGGGGGGTGGGATGGATGGGGAGTTTGGCATTAGTAGACTCCAAACTATTACATTTAGAATGGATAAGCAATGAGGACCTGCTGTATAGCACAGGGAACTATATCCAGTCTCTTGGAATAGACCATAATGGAAGATAATATAAGAAAAAGAAAGTATATAGTCATATGGCTGGGTCACTATGCTGTACAGCAGAAATAGACTCAACACTGTAAATCAACTATACTCTAATCAAAAATAAATTAAAAAAAAAGATGTGGTACATATATACAATGGAATACTACTCAGTTGTGAAAAAGAACAAAATAATGCAATTTGCAGCAACATGGATGCAACTAAAGATTCTCATACTAAGTCAAATAAGTCAGAAAGAGAAAGACAAATACAATATGCTATTTATATTTGGAATCTAAAATAGGGTACAGGAGTTCTGTTGTGGCACAGCAGAAACAAATCCAACTTGGAACCATGAGGTTGCTGGTTTGATACCCGGCCTCGTTCAGTGGGTTAAGGATCTGGCATTGCATTAGCTGTGGTGTAGGTCACAGACGTGGCTCAGTTCTGGCGTTGCTGTGGGTGTGGCGTAGGCTGGCAACTACAGCTCTGATTCGACCCCTAGCCTGGGAACCTCCATATGCCTCGGGTGTGGCCTAAATAGATAAATTAATTAAATAGGGTACAAATGAACCCATCTACAAAACAGAAACAGATTCACAAACATAGAAGACTCATAGACTATGTGGTTGCCAGGGGGGAAGGTGGGGACAGTGGGATGGACTGGGGGTTTGGGCTTATTACATTTAGAATGAATAAGCAATGAGGTTCTGCAGTACAGCACAGGGAACTATATCCAGTCTCTTAGGATAGACCATGAGGGAAGAGAATATAAGAAAGGAATGTAGGAGTTCCTATCATGGCTCAGCAGTTAACGAAGCCAACTAGCATCCACGAGGACGTGAGTTTGATCCCTGGCCTTGCTCAGTGGGTTAAGGATCCAGCGTTGCCGTGAGCTGTGTGTGGTGTAGGTCACAATTCGGCTTGGATCTGGCTTTGTGGTGGCTGTGGTGAAGGCCGGCAACTGCAGCTCCAATTGGACCCCTAGCCTGGGAAATTCCATTTGCCACGGGTGTGGCCCTAAAAAGACCTAAAGGCCCTTAAAAAAAGAGAGAGAGAGAGAGAAAGGGAATGTATATCTATGGGTCACTTTGCAGTACAGCAGAAATTGGCACAATATTGTAAATCAACTATAATTTTAAAAAAAATTTTTAAAAGAAGTTTAAGGATTTGAGCTGCAGACAGGGTGAGGAATACCTTTTTGAGGAAACTAGAGACAGTGGAAGCTTTTGAGGAGCTGAGAAAAACTGAAGATTCATCCTAGGCAGGCAGGGTGGGGAAGGAGGGCCTGGGTATATCACGAGCCGTTTCCAATCCCTCCTCTCCTGACAGCTCATGGGGAGGCCGAGGTGAGCCTCCCTGTTCTCTGAGCGTGTCCTTTCATATATAACATAAGGGACCTGGACATGATGATTTCTAAGATGCTCTGCAGGTTGTACTCTGTATGGGTCTAAGAAGAAATCAAAACATGACCTCTATAACTGCAAGCACAAGCCTTAGGCAAAGAGGCTGCCTGATTAACTGAAAGAGGCAATTGCTAGGATAAGGGGACCCATAGGGCAAAACTTAGGGCCTGTGAATAAGATCCATATCATTTCATCAAAACTTTTTTTACAGGAGGGAAGAAAGGAAGGAAAAAAGAGAGAAGGTTGAAATCACAGAGTGGGTACCTTCCAGGAGGTACACACAGGGATCAAGGGAAATAATGGAGTGAGCAGCAATTCTCTTGGCCTGTAGGAGCAGATTACATGGACAGAATGGTCCAAAAAAAGATGCAATGTCAAGTCACAGGCCTCCTACACAGTGTTGTGTCTCCCAGAGCCTGTGTAAGGCTTGGAGGTCCATCACACACCCACATCTATCTAGTCAAACTCCAGATGCTGAATGAATAGGACTGTTTCTGGACAACTTGAGCTGGAAGTTTACCTCTATACCCTCCTCACCCACTCTCCTTGCTTTAGAATTTTCCTTCACACCTCCTATGCCCAGAGCTGCTTAGAAACCTCCCCAAGTGATACCTGATCAAGGCTGACCCCATAGAGACAAGGCCTATATTCCAGAATTTTCCCAACTTTTAGGTTAGTTTCCCCTTTTGTGCCATCCAATCAATCTGGGAGCCACGAGTCACATGTAGCTATTTCAGTTTCAAATTTCAATTTACCAAAATTAAATAAAAATATGGTTCCTCAGTCACACTGGCCACATTTCCAGGGCTCATTAGCCATGTATGGCCAGTGGCCACCATACTGGACAGTGCAGATAAAGAAGATCTCCATTGACACAGCAAGTTCTTTCTGGCAATGCTGCTTTAAACTATTCCTGAGCTTTCTTCACTTGGCATTGAACCTGGCCAGGAGGTAAGCATGCAGGAGTGGTAGGTGCTCAGAATGCCTTTCCTGCCCTCTTCCATATGTCTCCTCCATTGGCAAGGCCACACTTCACTCTTTGCCTTCAGATACCATCTGCTGTCCTGTGAACATTTTGGCTCTGGGGATCTCTGTGTCCCTCCCCTCTTGGCCCTTCACCAAATGAGCTGCCCACCTTCAACCACTGTGCTGAATGATACACCCAACAGGGTTTTAGAATTGCTTTCAGAGCAACTATATGGTTGTCTTGGTCTGCCTGAGGTGTTATAGCAGAGCACCATGGACTGGGTAGCTTATGAAAAATGGACATTGATTTCTTACAGTTCTGGAGGCTGGAATACCAGATCACAGTCCAAGCACACAGATGGATTCTGGCCAGAACCATTGTCCAGGTTTCAGACTTCTCATTGTATCCTCATGTGGCATAAATAGGGTGAGAGAGCCCTCTGGGTCTCCTTTATAAGGGCACTAATCCTATTCATGAGGACTCCACCCCCATCACCTCTTCATCTCCCAAAGGCCCCACTTCTGAGGGTGAGGATTTCAAGAAAGGAATGGGTAGGGGTATTCAATCCATTGTAATGGTCATTTTTCAAAACAGTGGAATTGAAAGGAAAGGTTTAAAACAGTCCTGGGCACCAGGTCTCCAAAACCATTTCCCACTTGCCCTTCCTACATGGACATTTCGTAAGGAGGCCTTGGAGTCCTGGAGTTGATGTTGAGGTCATGAGGCCCGGGATCAGTTCCCCTGCATTTCACTTGGCCTGTGGCGGGTCTCTTAGGGCCTGGCTATTTCCCCTTCAAGGGCAACAGTTCTGTAGCAGTGTTCAATAACATAACTACTGGACTCTTAAGTTTATTCAACCTAATGTGCATTTGGGCACAGTTGCCTCAAGGGATTGCTAATTAAATATAGATGATTTGAACTATTTTTATTCAGTGACACTTGCTCTCCAGTTTCTTGTTCTGATTTTGCTTTAACATGCGTTAAGACCCTTTTTGGTTTCCTACTTTCCTGAAATGTGCCAGGGAGCACACGTGGCACAGAAGGCAGAAGGTGAGCTTCAGCATCAGACAGCTCAGGGTGAAATCACTGCTTTGCCACAAGCAAGCTAAGAGCTGGTGGGCATGCTCTGTCACCTCTCTGAACCCACTGCCTCACCTGGAGGATGAGTGCAGAAATACCTGCCTTGTACGCTGTGGTGAAGACTCAGCGAGGTCATGTCCCGACACATGCCGGGAACTCAACAAATACTAGCCGCCCTCCTCTCATCTCCTCTGCTGAACTTCCAGCAACAGCGCTTTGCACTACAACCAAAAATCAAACTCCTGAATTATTTTCCATCTCCTCCAAAGGCTCTGAAAGCAGCAGCTAGCTGTTTCTTCTTTAGCCACTGGTATTTGGAAAGAGATGGCGCCCATCATCCACAGCTCTCTTTTCTCCCAGCTGTGCCAATTTCTCTGCAAACTACCAACCCTTTATTTTGTGGCTGGGTTTCATCATTCGCAAGTTGGTGTGGGTATTTCTTGGAAGTGGTGCAGGAATGATCTTCTCTGGGTGTTTATCAAAACTGCTGAATTTGGACTGTGTTTGCCAAAGCCCTTTCTGTAGGATGTGGGGCAGATGGAGGGTTGGCTGCCACTGTCCCAGCAGGAGGCACGCACCTCTAAAACGAGGGCTCTGCCAGCAAGATGTGCCCAGGCCCCAAGGAGGGGACACTCAGCACAGAAAACTGACAGGCTGGCTACAGCACAGCCCCCCTCCCACCAGGTAATGACGCGGCAGCTCCACACGTGATGTCAATCCAGATGGCCTGGGAGGATGGATGGGCTGGTGGGTAATGGAGCTCCAGCAGCCCGCTCCCAGGCATGGTTAATGCATGAGGAGATATTCAATCACCTTCCAGTACAGTAGGTGAGGGCAGGAGAGCAGTTAACGACGTAGCCGATTACCAGCCTAGCTACCCAACAGTAGCCCTGCACTGGTTCCCAGTACATTGTTGCCAGTGGTAGCTGGGAGGGGGAGGATTTCCCAAGGACTGGATTAAGTAAACCCACTTTCCCCCGTGAAGCAGGAAGAACAGGCAAGAAGTTCCCACTGTGGTGCGGTGCGGGCAGGTTCCACTCCTGGCCCAGCACAGTGGGTGAAGAACCCAACACAGTGTCTGTGAGGATGCAGGTTCCATCCTTGGCCTAGCTCAGTGGGTTAAGGATCGGTGTTGCTACATTCAATACCTGGCCCGGGAACTTCCATATGCTGAGGGTGTGACCCATAAAAAAGGAAAAAATGAGTGAGAGAGAGAGGGGTCAAGAGGGGTCTGTCTTGCACCCTGAAGGATGGCATGGGGGAAGGAGGAGGGATCAATTTCAATCCTGCACAATTTTGGAAAAGGCTGGCATGTGGGAGGGAAGTCAGCACGAGAAACAGGGCCAGGCCAGGAACAGGACTGACTGAGACACTGGTTTTGGCTGAGATGGGACCAGAACCCAGGGAGGGAGGGCAGGCAGCAGCCACGACAGGGAGGACTGAATTTCACTGAGAAGTAACTCCCCAAGTTATGACCCCGCCATTGTATGCACATCTGTTTTAGCATTTCTGAGAGGCTGCTTTTGTTAGCTGGCAGGTTATGTGTGTTTGTTAACCCATTTTTGAGCTTCTGAGGTTGAAGATTCTGCCATATTCATGTCTGTACTGGGGCTACTGCATACAGTTGTGCAGGTTGGACACTGAGCAAGAACATCCTGCTTATGGGGCGGGTGTAATGGGATCTGACATAACCTGAGCATTACTCACCTAACTGTGCTCCCTAGCAAGGGCTTGCGTTGGCCCAGAGGAAGAGATGGCTTTTTCTACTTCACACAAAAATGCTGTTCAGGAGAGAAGGGGTCTAATCTGTGCCCCTCTCAGCACCTGAGTATTTTGCCTTCTAAGTGATGGGAGCTTCATGAATGTCTGCAGGTGACGCTGACCTGTTCTTTACTGTAAGTGTTAAATAGTGCTTTAAGGCTAGTGATGAACACAGGTGGTGAGGGAGTGAGCCAGGTAGAGCCTGGAAAAAGGTCATTTAGGGCAGAAGGAAGAGTCAGTGCAAAGGTCCTGCGGCATAAACTGCCTGACTTGTTTGAGGGCTAGAGAGGAGGTTGTGAGAGTGTACAGGAGGCCATGGGAAGGAGATACGGTCAGAGAGTCAGCTGGAAGCCAGGCCATGTTGGGCCTGCAGGCTATTGCAAGAGCTTCAGCTTTTACTGTGGGGGAAATGGAGCCACTGCAGAGTTTGGAGTAGAAGAAGGACATGCTCTGGGTTACGACATAAAGAGACCATCAACAGGACTCAGTCTTCTTAGGTTAAGGGTCAAAATCATTTGGTTTGGGCCTGACTACAGATCCAGACTCATTTGCTGCCACTTCCATCAGCAACAACAAACACTCTCCTTTTCTCCATGCACCATGATGTTTCCCACTGCTGGGACTTTGCCTCTGCTGCCCCCTCTGCCCATCCTCTTTGGCCTGGCTCACCGCTACTCATCCTCCAGCTCACAGCTCAGAAGCTCCCACCTGTTACAGCCCCTCCTTTAGTCTGGGTGCTGTGCTGCCCCAGCGTCTTCCATGAATGTCTAGCCCAGCTTACTCAATTGTCCTATGACCGATGGGTCAGCTTGCTTTCACATCTCTGACTCCCAGAGGCCCAGGATCTTGCCTCTTGCATCTTTTCCCCATTGCCTAGAACAGTGGTGCATGTGAGTTGAAGATGTGGTGCAGGAAGGGTTGTTGAATCCATGTCGCTGATGAGGACTCAGCGAGACCTAGATCAACAGCCCACGGCCATGCAGCTCAGCGCCCCCTGCTCCTTGCCTGGTGCCCCTACACCTTGATATGCTTTTCCTGGGGCTCTCTGAGGCTTTCCTGGGGGAGGGGAGAAGCACAATTCCCCAGTGTCCCTGGAGGAATTGAATAGATGGGACAAGCTGAGTGGTGGGAGGGGAGGGGTAGGGAAAACGCCTAGAGAGGAGGCAGCTTGCCTAGGATTACAGCGGGCTCGCTGGGCTTGGGGGTCCCCTTGCAGCACCTGGCTCTTCACAGCGATAAGTGTACATGATACTTCCCAGGCCCAGCTGTATCTCTTCTCAGCCGCAGATCCCCTTTCACCCAAAGTGCTTCATCAACATTAGAACCAGAGAAGGGCTGGGTGGGGGGTTGGGCAGGCCATCATCCCCGAGGCCCATGGCACAGACAGTTGTTGGCCTAATTTGGGAGCAAATTCGGGGACTCCCTGAGACACCTGAGGTATCCTGTCCCAGGCTGCCCTGCCAGATCTTGGGGGCTAAGAAGGAAGGGGAGCAGACTTCCCCATAAGGTCCCCCCTCTTGCAGTGAGAAAGACACACATGCTCACAAGGACAGGGCACCACTGAAAATGAAGTCAAATGTCACCTACCATTTCCCTTCTAATAGAATTTCCTCTCTTCCTCCCTTGTCTTCCTATAGGCAACCAAGAACCGCACTTCCCAGGCACACTAAAGTCCTTCTTCCAATAAACTTTGCTGCCTAGACCTACAGTCCTTCCTTCCCAGGTCTGTTTCCTTATAAATATTCCAAAGTGATGCTGCCAGCTGGTGATCCATTTACAAGGGAGGATTGTTTCATGCAAATGGGTGGTGTCCAAGCAAATGGCTAACTGTGCCTCGCCCCAAACTCAGCCCTATTCTCTCCTTCAGAAGAGAGTGGATTCACTCCATCTCGAGTTTCCATTCCAGCCAAGCTAAAATGATTTCTGCTTTTAAAATGTTCAGAATCTTAAAAAATGGAAAAAAAAAAAAACAAAAAAACCCCACAAAACGGAGTTCCTGTTGTGGTGCAGGAGAAACGAATCCAACTAGGAACCATGAGGTTGTGGGTTTGATCCCTGGCCTCGCTCAGTGGGTTAAGGATCCAGCATTGCCATGAGCTGTGGTGTAGGTCACAGACTCAGCTTGGATCCTGCATTGCTGTGGCGGTGGCTGTGGCCAGCAGCTGTAGTTCCAATTCAACCCCGAGCCTAGGAACCTCCATATGCCTCACATGTGGCCTTAAAAGGGGAAAGAAAAGAAAGAAAAGAAAAAACACTATAAAGATGACAAAACCTAACCAGTGGCCATTCTGACAGCCACCACTTCTCATGTTTGGATGCTGTCACAGGACAGGCACCCACGTGTGCAGACAATGACGTGCCACCACTCTGGAGCTTCCACCAAGGTTCCCCAGCCCAGGCCAGAAGGGAGCCTTGCCAAGAAGCAGGGGACAGCCCACCAGGGCACAACCTGGCCAGTCTTGCTAAGGGGCTACTTACCCCAAACCTTCTTAAGCCTCCTTATTCCCTCCCCATAATCTTGTGGGGATCAAAGATTCTTTGGGGGTTTCCCAGAGGATGACACCCACGAGCTCAGGAAATGCAGGAGAGTGAAGGGCAGCAGAAACAAGGCACTGGGTGCTGGAGGCAGCCAGAGGGGACAGCGGTGGCTGGGGTCTGGGCCCTGGGTTGGATCTGGCCACAGAGAGGAAGTGAGAAGTCCTTTTAGACAGGAGAGAGATGCTTCAGATGGAGGAGCTGACACTCAGATGGCTTGTTTTGGAAGGACCATAAAGGGAAGGGAGCTAATGTTTACTAAACACCTGTTATTTTCTCACCACCATGATATATGCCAGAGGGATAGAAACAGGTGTGGTCCCTCACGGAGGGAGCACAGGGTCTAGCAGGCCAGGAGGCATCAGGGAGCAGCCGCATCAAGGTCAGCCTGGAGGCTGCAGAGGGGCTGTGATGGATGAGCCTCACCCCAACCTGGTCCTCATCACCTGGGTGGCTCCCTTCTCCAGACAGGGGCTGGACCCTGGGCTTAAAGGGGTGATGTCTCAGTGAGGGCTTTCTGTCTTCCTGAGGTCCCAGCCAGCTCCAAGCCCTCAGATCAGGCCCAAGGCAGGGCTGTATCTTGTTCTCTGGCGTCATGACTCAGCTGACCAAAATAACTCACGCTAGCAGCAGTTCTTTCTGCATCTCGTGGGCTGCGGACAGGCATACTGGGAAGGCCAAAGCTGACAACCAGTGAAACATGAGGAGCCTCCATGTGACCAAGCCACAGATAGGGCAGCAGAGGAGAGAG
The DNA here is from genome assembly GCF_016906955.1 of Phacochoerus africanus. Taxonomy (NCBI): domain Eukaryota; kingdom Metazoa; phylum Chordata; class Mammalia; order Artiodactyla; family Suidae; genus Phacochoerus; species Phacochoerus africanus. The sequence continues at coordinate 111,180,752 of NC_062545.1, forward strand.
ACAGAGATGCAGAGAGTCAGAGACAGAGACAGAGAGACATACCCAGTGAGAGATGTGCTGAGGAATTGAATGGGGCTTCTTCTAGCACTGGGGCTGGTGTGCTCCTCTGCTCTTATCTCAGCACCTGAGGGAGTCATAGGGCATCCTGTATCCTGGGACTTACAGCGTGTTTTCCCTGGTCTTGGGGCTGTGTATTGCACTGCTGAGCACACCTACAGGGTGGTTTAATGACCTGTAAATGGACTCTTCCCAAAGCCAGTTTAAATGGCAGCTCCCACTCTCACAGGCTCCCAGTGCTCCCCCTCCCCTAGGCTCCAGGATGGTCCCGTTCCCAGGACCCCCTTGTCTTGGCCCTCGGGCACAGGGTCTGAGTGTACACCTAACAGAACCACTTCACAGGTGTCTTGTTCTGTGGGTTGGAACTAGCAGACGGGGAGGGACGTCGTCCGTCTTTCCTGCTCATCCACATCCAGTGCCCCGACCAGGGTGCATCTCACCCCTGCTTCTCCCATTCTGAGTCAGCAAGGGAAGCTCACCATTAAAAGTGGGGCTGGTACTAGGCTAGGTGCTTACAAACATCCTTTCACCTAGACGGCGATCCCAGGACACAGATACTGTTGGGTTGGTGAGAAAACTGAGCTCAAAGAGCATCAGTGACATGCTCAAGGCCACACTGCTGGTTAGGGAGGAGATGAATTTGGATCCAAAGCCTTTGGTGGCACTGCACCCAGTGTCACTTCCTCATGCTTCTCTCCCCAAGTGGGACCACAGTACTCAGAGCCTGGACAGCTCATCTGAAAATGGGCATTCTTTACACACAAGTCCTAGCAAACCTGAGTCCTCTTTTTTTTTTTTTGTCTTTTGTCTTTGTTGTTGTTGTTGTTGTTGTTGTTGCCATCTCTTGGGCCGCTCCCGCGGCATATGGAGGTTCCCAGGCTAGGGGTTGAATCGGAGCTGCAGCCACCGGCCTACGCCAGAGCCACAGCAACGCGGGATCCGAGCCGCGTCTGCAACCTACACCACAGCTCACGGCAACGCCGGATCGCCAACCCACTGAGCAAGGGCAGGGACCGAACCCGAAACCTCATGGTTCCTAGTCGGATTCGCTAACCACTGAGCCACGACGGGAACTCCACGAGTCCTCTTATCCTAATGGATTGGGACTGGCGGTTGGTTGATTAATCAACTAGTAGGGCTGAAAAATCATAAAACAAGATACATATAATCTCATTTTGATGTGGCTTGAGGGCATTTTCTTTTTTTTTTTTTTTTTCTTAAAGCACCCTGATGACAATCCTCCCTGTCTGGCACAAGCCACGCTCATAATTTTCACTGTGTTTATAAAGAGAGAAACTAAGTTGCTTGTGACACAATTTTAGTGCAGATTCCTAGATTTATACAAAGTTCCTGTTTTTTTTAAGAACTTTCTCATCCACATTTTGCATAAAAAGAGTTCTTAGGGGTTCACCGTGGTCAAGTTTTTCTAAAGCAACATGTTTGTCATAAAAGAGCAGTAATTTTCTTTTGTTCTCCTCCTTTCCTTTGGTTTATGTTCTTTTTGGTTAAATTAGTTACAGCATTAGTATAAGTGTCATAAATAGATTTGGGAACAAAAATAATTGATTCCTGGTAAATATTTGGTGGCAACAGAGGATGGAGGCGTGTAAGAGGTGAGCTCTTAGCTGGGAGCAGCACTTGGCATCTTTAAGACAGAAGGTAGGGGCTGCTGACCATGAGTTGAGGGAATTTGATTAAGAGGATTTTCCCAGGACTTGACGGAGGGTCGAGGCGAGGACCAACTCAGACAGTAGGAGAGAGGGGATCCAGGGAAGGGTGCTTGCACAGAGGCCATCATCACGGTGACCGAGCCTTGCCTGTGCTGCAGGCCACACGCACCTCTGCCCCTTATGAATCCCTTCTTTCCTGGAGAACATTCAAGAGCCCTTGACCAGCTGTCACCAGGCCCAGGTCTAGTTCCAACTCTGACCTCTTATGGATGAACAGGTGAGAGCTTTTAGACCTGCTAAATACAACAGCATATTATCAAACAACAATTATTCAGAGACAGTGGCTCTGGAGCAGAAAGGACCCACAGAACAATATAATATATGATAAAGGAAGTGACACAAAACTGGGGAAAGCAGGTAATGTTTGGTAGCAGAAAAGTTGCATAATTATTTTGGGAAAATGTCATTTAGACTCACATCTCAGCTTATATGCTAAAATAAATGGTGGGTTATTCTTAAATGTAAAACAAAACTCCACTGCAGAAAAATCGGGAGAAAATATAACTGAATGTTACAAAGCCTTGGACAGAGCTGTCTTTGAAAGTCTGAAAGCAAAAGATAAATTCACAAAGGGAAAGAATAATTGGCTTCACTCCACAAAAATAGGTAAAAGCAGTTTGTGAAATAAAGAAATCAGCAAACAGGGGAAACAGCTGCAGCTAAGATAGAACAGGAAGGATTCACATATTTACACAGAACTCAAACACACTGGTAAGAAAACCAGTAAGACACCCACCAACAAATGGGCAAAACAACACAGATAAGTTATAAAAGAGGAGATTCAAATGGTATGTTAAAAACTCTAAAGTTTCTAGTTGTTCCATGAATGAAAATTAAAAGAACAAACACGCCATCGAATTAAGCCAAACATTAAAAACTTGACATATTTCGTGCTGGTGAGGATAGGACAAAATTGCTATGCGGAAATATTAATTCCAACTTTTTGGAAACTGATTTCACTCCAAGACATTTTTAAACAGTCTTGTTCCCTTTGATCCAACTTCTAGAAAAGCATCCTCAGAAGATGTTAGACACAGATAAAGCTATTTCTAATGAAGATGTTCATCACAGCATTTGTAATGGAAACATTGTACGTGTTACAGAAGAGGGAAGAGTTGAGCATTATTATACCAAGCCAATAAATGATTTTGCAGACATTAAAATAATCAACACTACAGCAGGGTGGAAAATCACATTATGGAGCAAGTCAGTGAATCTCTCTGAGCTTTAGGTTTCTTATTAATAAAATATGGATAATAATAGTACCTTCCTTATGAGGTATTGTGAGGACTGAATGAGATAATGTGTGGTATGTATTTAACCCAGCACCTGGGCCACAGTAAGCATGCAATAAATGTGAGCTAATGTCTACTGCAGATAATATATGACTAGAATTAAATACGCAATCATTCATTGGGAATTGTCATGTTAGGGTGATGGGCTTATAGCTGATTTTTTAAATTTTCTAAATTTTGCATACTGTTGATTTGGTTTATAATCATACCAGCTTCATTGAGTTTCAATTTATATATCATGAAGCCTATCCATTTCAAATATACAATTCAATGATTTTTAATATATTACAAAGTGGTACAACATCACCACAACCCATCATTCTAAAAAGAGATCCTGTGTGTGCCTTTGTAGTCCTTTCTTGTTTACACTCCAGCCCCAGGCAACAGCTAATCTGCCTTTCTGCCTCTACAGCGTTATTTTTTCTGGACATTTATTTATTCATTTATTTATGGCTGCGCCTGTAGCATAAGGAAGTTCCCAGGCCAGGGCTTGAATCTGAGCCACAGCTGCGGCAATGCCAGATCTTTTAACCTATTACCCTAGGCCAGGGATCAAACCCACACCTCTGCAACCACCCAAGCCATGGCAGTCAGGTTCTTAATCCATGGCACCACAGCGGGAACTCCTCTGGACATTTTATATAGATGGAATTAGGCCATATATGGTCTTTTGTGACCGGTTTACTTCAGTTTATAATTCACAGGAATTCGAAAGAAGAGTATGTTGCTGTCTTACAAATCAAAAAGCCATGGTTGTTCTTTGGCATGATTGTTCTTTACATTTTCACCCAAACTTCTAGTAATAAGCAAGGTCTTAGGTGGAAACAGAGGCCCACTTATAAGGGTCAGAGGAGAGCTGAATAAAGCCACGGTGGACAGGGGGACTGGTTGGGTTAAGGGACCTGACAGTGCAGCGTCCAAAGAAGGCCTCGCCCCAGAGAGATACTTTTCCCACCTCAAGGCCTAAAGGGACAGGGGAAGAGCAGTGGTGCTGGGACCTGCAGAGAGCTGTGGGGGCCTGATGAGCCTGGCAGGCAAGGAGCGGAGAATGGCAGGAATCAACACCCCAACTTCACGCTCCATCTTCTGTCTTGCTCTTCTGCTGGGGCCTCCCTTGGCTAAACCCATCTGGACAGCAGCCTGGGAGTTCAGAGAGGTCTGGGAGTTCAGAGAGGTCAGTCTTTAGGGCAAGACAGGGTGGACGGAGGCCAAGAATGGGCCTCAGAGCCTCTGGAGAGGGGCCACAGAGACAAGGCAGCACACACTTTCCCACCACATCTTCCTCCCTTCCCACCTCCTCCAGCACCCACCTTTTAGAAAAGCATCCTAAGAAGATGACTCAAATTTTAGAAAAGCATCCTAAGATGTTAAACACAGATAACTTAACCCCACTGAAGTGCCTGGAAAGCTCCCCCATGCCACAAACTCTAATGCCCTGATGACATTTACAAGCTGGCACCTGAGCCTGGGATGCTCTTTCTGTCTTCCTGCCTCCAGTACTGCTCTGACATCTCCAAGGGGAGGGGGCTGTTCTTACCTTGTGCTCCCACAAGAGGCATGAGCATATTTTGCTGTAATTATGTGTTGGCATGACTCTCTGTGACAGGAAGGCACCCTGTTCCCCTGGAGGGGAATAGCTGTTTTATTCATGATGCCTGGAATAGTACTTGTCACAGGGTAGGTGCCCAATTAATATTTGTCCAACTGAATCGTGCCCTTTAATTCTTTTGCATTTCTCCTACTCTGTCCCATTAGCGCCAACCCCAGGGCTGTCTACTGGCTTGGAGGATGGATTTCAGTGTGCTGGTGCGGGATGAATAATTTCAGATTTTAGAGATGCTCTCTGTGATAAGCCAAGTTCATTGCAGCCTCTGCTTTTAGGAACGGGCCAACAGCCTAATGAAGGTGGGAGGCAAAGGTGTGAGTGTCCCTTTTGTACAAATGCCAAGTGATTCCCTCACCATTTTAAGCAGCTCCAATGGTTTTGTCTCCTCTAGGGCCTCTGTCCCAGAGGCAGGGATGCTCTCTAACCTTCTTGCTCAGCAATGAGTGGAGCTTGTCATCTCTGGTTAGGGGGGAAAGTAGCCACTCAGGAAGCCGACCCGGCAGAGTGAAGCCAAGACGGCATGAAGGGATGCAGACCCCAGGCATCCACAGACAGCTAGTGAGAGCTCAGTCCAAGGGGGGCCCTGCTGTTGAAACTACCCCTCATTTCTTCTACTTAGCTGGTTCTCAGGCTCCTGCAGAAACCTTTAAAGGAAAGAAAAAGAGACTCAATAGTTGTCATATTCGGGTGCCCTCCTAGTTGAAAGAGAAGCCTCTGCATGCAGCGGTGAGGCCAGCGGCATTTCCTGACTGGGCACTGCAGTGGGCATTCCATTGGGAGCTTTGTCCTACAAAGACTGTCCCTGGCAGGCCCACTCCCAGCCTGCCTGCCCGATAGCCCAGAGGGCACTGGGATTGCTACAGAATTGAGATGAGTGCCACAAAGCAGACCAGAAAAATTCCAAATGCCAGGCCACAGCGCAATGGTAATTCTCTGGAAAGAGGGGAAGGGATGACATTTGGGAGGGCAACTACTGGCTCCTCAGAAAACCACAGAATAAATACGGTGCCATCCGGATAACCATGAAAATGGCCCTTCCAGGCAGAGTCCAGAGGGCAGAGTGGTGGAGGGAGAAGTTGACCCTTTGAGAAGTGGCTCTGATATTTACCAGCAGGTAGGGAAGGGGGCGTGGGGGTTCTTAGGAGTCTGATAAAAAATAATATTCTGTTGGCCTTCTTCCTAGGAAGGCAGCATAATGTAGTGGAAAGGGCGCAGCTTTGGAATCATATAGACCTGAGTTTGAATGTGGGTTCTGTTATTTGCTAGAATGTGTGATTCCATTTTTGCATTAGATTTTTAGCCCAGCACATAGCTTGAGCTAAAAACTGCATTTCCCAGCCTACCTTATGGCTGTGTGTGATCATATGGCAAGTTCTGGGATCATGAGTGAGAGTGCATGTACAACTTACTCATCTGAAGAAGCATGTGCTGCCCTTCCCCTTCCTGCCTTCTCCTGTTTTCTGGAAAGTAAACTTGGTGGGGGAGTCCTCTTGGATCATGCAACCACCTCAGGTGACTGGCAGAAGCAGACACAATTCATCTCTGGAGCAATGACAGTTCTATTCAGGCCTCAAAGAATTCCACAGAGTTCCAAGGCATACATGTTCACAGTGACAGGCAGGACAAAGACTGAGAAAAAGTATTTGCAAATAACATATGTGACAAAAACTTTGTCTTAGTTCATTCCATGTCTTAGTCCATAAAATGTCATAGACAGGGTGACTGATAAACAACTGGAATGTATTTCTTACAGTTCTGGAGGCTAGAGTCCAAGATCAGGAGATAGTATACTTTGGAGTTCCCATCATGGTGCAGCGGAAACGAATCTGACTAGGAACCATGAGGTTGCGGGTTCAGTCCCCGGCCTCACTCAGTGGGTTAAGGGTCTGGCGTTGCCATGAGCTGTGGTGTAGGTTGAAGATGAGGCTTGGATCTGTGTTGCTGTGGCTGTGGCGTAGGCTGGTGGCAATAGCTCTGATTAGACCCCTAGCCTGGGAACCTCCATATGCCACGGGTGTGGCCCTAAAAAGACAAAAAAAAAAAAAAAGGAGATAGCATACTTAGATTCTGGTGATAGCTGTTTCCTTATATCTTCACATGGCAGAGAGAGGGCTGGGGTCTCTTTTTAAGGCCACAAATCCCATTCATGAGGACTCCACTCTTTTGACCTAATCACCTCCCAAAGGTCCCACCTCCTAATACCACCACACTGGGGGTTAGAATTTCAATACAAATTGGTCAAGGGGGTGGGGGCAGAAACACTCAGTCCATAACAGACTTGTATCCAGAATAGGCAAAGAACTCCTAACAACCCAATAATAGAAAGAAAAACAACTCAATATAAAAATGGACAAAAGATTTTAATAGATATTTCATCAAAGAAGATAACCAAATGGTTAATGACTGCATGAAAAGATGTGCAGTATCATTTGCAAATTAAAACCACAATGAAATACCACTTCACACCCATTACAACAGCTACAATCAAAGACAGACAACAACAAATGTTGGCAAGGATGTGGTGAAGTCAAAATCCTCAAGTATTACTACTGGTGGGAAACTGCTTTGGAAAATGTTTGGCAGTTTCTTAAAAACTTAAACTAAATGTACCATATGACCAGCAATTCCATTCTTAGGGATAATACCCAGGAGGAATGAAAACATATGTCTACATAAAAACTTGTATAATGTTCATGGCATCATTAATCACAAAAGTGGAAACAAGCAATTAATGAATGGATAAACCGAATGAGCTATGTTCCTACAATGAAAGACGAGGGGAATGCTGAGTGAAAGAAGCCAGACCGAAAAGAAACATATTATATAGTCCCACTTATATGAAATGTCCAGAAAAAGCAAATTTTTAGAGGTAGAAAGTATACTAGTGGTTGCCTGGGCCTGGGAGTAGGAACAGGAGTTAACTGTAAAAAGATATCTTACTGGGATAATATAAAAATCTCTGAAACTAGATTATGGTAACAGTTACTTTGCGTTACACAACTTGGCAATCTCACTAAAAACCACTGAATTTCACCCTTAAAGCAGGTGAATGTTATGACTGATAAATTATACCTCAATATAGTTGAGGCATGGAATTTGATACCATGAAATCTTTCTTTTAGGAACCAGAGCAAAAATACTTTCAGATAAACTTAAATCAAGGGATTATCATCAATAGATTTTTTTTAAAAAGGAGTTTTAAAGATCATAATTTAGAAAGAACAAAAATAATGTGGGGAATTCCACTGTGCTGCATGGGTTAAGGATCTAGGGTTGCCACAGCTGTGGGGTAGGTTGCAGCTGTGGCTCAGATTTGATGCCTAGCCTGGGAACTTCTATATGCTGTGGGTATGACCACTAAAAAAAAGTAATGTGGAAAGAAAGAAAATGTATTAACCTGATCCAAGGCAGCTACAGAAGCCTAGGGCACTACATGCAGATTACATGACTGTCTTCTCAGAAAAGCCAAAATAATTTATAAGTAAAGTATTAGAATTAATGAGATTTTAGCAAAGCAAATGGATCAAAAGTTAATACACAAAACTTCAACATAACTACAAACAACCAGTTTGAATATAAAAATTGAAATGATAAAATTTCTAAGAGAAACAAAAAATTCAAAGTATAAATTTACTTAGGAGTAAATCTAACCAAACATGTGCAAAACGTCTATGGTGAAAATTGTCAGTTTCCTGAATGACACTAAAGAAAACTTAGATAAATTAAGGACTAAATCATGTTCTTGGATAGGAAGATTCATTATTGTAAAGAAATTAATTCTCCATAATGCTGTTTAATGTAGTTCCAATTAAAATCCTAACAAGATTACTTATGAAACTTGAAAAGCCTATTCTAAAATTTATATTGAAGAGAAAAAAGTCTAAGAGTAGCTAAGATACTTTTGAAGAACAAAGTTTTAGGAATTATTTTGCCATATAGCAAGATGTATTAATATAAATAAATTAGGATGGGGTGGTGCTGGAGCAGAAAGGGATAAACAGATAAGTGGAGTAGAATAGAGAGATCAGAAACAGACCTAAACACATATGGAAACCTGAGTTATTACAAACCAGGTACTGCACATCAGTGGGGAAAGGATGGACTATTCAATAAAAGAAGCTGGAACAATCAGTCATCCATGGGGGAAGGGGAGAAATGAATCCCTATCTCACACTGTGTATAAAAGCAATTTCATGCAGGTAAAAACACTAAACAATTAAAAGTAAATGTAGGAGTTCCCGTTGTGGCTCAGTGGTTAACGAATCCAACTAGGAACCATGAGGTTGCGGGTTTGATCCCTGGCCTTGCTCCATGGGTTAAGGATTTGGCGTTGCCTTGAGCTGTGGTGTATGTCGCAGACGCGGCTCGGATCCCACGTTGCTGTGGCTGTGGTGTAGGCCAGCAGTTACAGCTCCAATTCGACCCCTAGCCTGGGAGTGGCTCAAGAAATGGAAAAAAAGACAAAAAAAAAAGTAAATGTATATGTGAGACTAGGTCACATAAAAACCACACACCCACAAGTGGATGTAAAAACTGGTGAAGACTGAATAAGATCTGTAGTCTATTTAACAGTTACCAATGTCAGTTTCTAGGTTTTTTAAAATCATTTCTTTTTATATATATTTTTTCTACTGTACAGCATGGTGACCCACTTACACATACATGTATACATTCTTTTTTCTCACATTAAGTGTTCCATCATAAGTGACTAGACAGAGTTCCCAGTGCTACACAGCAGGATCCCATTGCCAATCGATTCTGAAGGCCACATTCTGCATCTATTTACCCCAAGCTCCTAGTCCCTCCCAGTCCCTCCCCCTTCCCCTTGGCAACCACAAGTCTATTCTCCAAGTCCATGATTTTCTTTGGAAAGGTTCCTTTGTGCCGTATATTAGATTCCAGATATAAATGATATCATATGGTATTTGTCTTTCTCTTTCTGACTTACTTCACGACATTTTCAGGACATTACATCCAAAACCAGAATATACCTTCTTCTCAAGTGCACATGGAACATTCTCAAGAATTGATCACATATTGGGGCACAAAGCTAACCTCAACAAATTTAAGAATATAGAAATCATTTCAAGTATCTTCTCTGACTACAATGGCATGAAACTAGAAATCAACCACAGGAAAAGAAGTGAGAAAAAACCTACTACAGGGAGACTAAACAACATGCTACTAAAAAACCCATGGGTCAATGAGGAAATCAAGAAGGAAATTAAAAAATATCTCAAGACAAACGATAATGAAGACACAACCACTCAAAATCTATGGGATGCTACAAAAGCAGTGCTCAGAGGAAGTTCATAGCAATATAGGTCTTCCTCAAAAAAGAAGAAAAATCTCAAATCGACAACTTATGAATTAGAGAAAGAAGAACCATCAAAACCTAAAGTCAGAAGGAAGGAAATCCTAAAGATCAAAGAGGAAATCAATAAAATAGAGATTCAAAAAAAAAGATAAAATCAATCAAACCAAGAGCTGATTCTTTGAAAAGGTAAACAAAATATATAAGCCTCTGGCTAGACTCACCAAGAAGAGGAGAGAAAAAACCCCAAATAAACAAGATAAGAAATGAAAAAGGAGAAGTCACAACAGATACTACAGAAGTACAAAAAAAAAAAATCCAAGAATACTATCAACAATTATATGCCAACAAATTTGACAATCTGGAAGAAATGGACAACTTTCTAGAGACTTAAAACCTGTCAAAACTGAATCAAGAAGAAATAGATCAACTGAACAGAACCATCACTAGAAATGAAATTGAATATGTCATAAAAACACTCCCTACAAATAAAAGTCCAGGACCAGATGGCTTCACAGGTAAATTCTATCAAATATACAAAGAGGAACTTATACCCATCCTCCTTAAACTTTTTCAAAAGGTTGAGAAGGAACACTCCCAAAGACATTCTATAACACCACCATCACCCTAATAACAAAACCAGACAAAGATACCACCAAAAAAGAAAACTTTAGGCCAATATCTTTGATGAATTTAGATGCAAAAATTCTCAACAAAATTTTAGCCAACTGAATCCAACAACATATCAAAAAGATCGTACACCACGACCAGGTGGGATTCATCCCAGGTTCACAAGGATGGTTCAACATATCGCAAATCAATCAACGTCATACACCACATTTACAAAAGAAAAGTCAAAAACCACATGTTCATCTCAACAGATGCAGAAAAAGCACTTGACAAAGTCTAACATCCATTCATGATCCAAACTCTTACCAAAGTGGGTATAGGTTTTTTTATATTGTACTACAGCTACATGTGATATCACCAATAGGAAAAGCTGAGGGAAGAGGTGAAAGACCTCTATGTACTATTTTTGCAACTTTCTGTGAGTCCATAATTATTTCAAAATTAAAAGGAAAAAAATAAAAAGGAAAAGCTGTAAAGTGTTTAGAAGACAGTATAGAATGCATTATTGACTTCAAGGTGGAAGACCTTCCTAGCCAAAAAAGAAGATGCAGAAACCATAAAGGAAAAGATTAATAAATATGGTTACACTAAAGTTAGAAACAGTTTCATGAAATGATGCCACAAAGAGGAGAAAAATACAAGAGAAGATATGCCACAAATATAATCACAAAAGAACTAGCATCCAGAATACAAAAATAACTTGATCATCAAGAAAAACAACCCAGGAGTTCCTGTCCTGGCTCAGCAGTTAGCAAACCTGACTAGCATCCATGAGGATGCAGGTTTGATCCCTGGCCTTGCTCAGTGGGTTAAGGATCCAGTGTTGCCATGACCTGTGGGTAGGTCACAGATATGGCTTGGATCCCTTGTCTCGGAAGTTCTGGATCTGGTGTAGGCTGGCGGCTATAGCTCCAATTGGAACCCTAGCCTGGAAACCTCCATATGTCACAGATGCGGTCCTAAAAAGACCAAAAAAAGAAAAAAAAACAGGAAAAAGGAAAAACAACCCTGGGAGTTCTCGTTGTGGCTTAGTGGAAACGAACCTGACTAGTATCCATGAGTATGTAGATTTGCTCCCTGGCTTTGCTCAGAAGGTAAAGGATCTGGCATTGCCATGAGCTGTGGCGTAGGTCACAGACACCGCTTGGATCTGGCTTTGCTGTGGCTGTGGTGTAGGCCAGGAGCTGTAGCTCTAATTTATTCCCTAGCCTGGGAACTTCCATGTGCCGCATCTGTGGCCCTAAAAAGAAAAAAAGAAAAGAAAAACAACCCAATAGAAAGATGGGCAAAATGTGCAACAGACATTTTCACAGAAAAAATACACATAGCCCAGATGTATGTGAAAAAAATTCCCCATCTACTTAGTAATCAGAGATGTGTTAAATAAAATCTTCATGAAATGCCATTTTATACTTGACCATTAGCTATAATTAAGAAATCAGACAGTGTTGAGTGTAGACAGGGATGTAGAGCAACAGGAACTCATAGATACTGAGCATGAGAGCATCAAATTGGTACACCCACTGCAGAAAACTGGTGATAGCTACTAAAACTGAACATACACATGTCATAGGATCCAGCCATGTTGATGATGGGCAAAAACTGGAGGCCAGACAGATGTCTATCAATAACTGAAAAGATACAACGTAGTCTATTTATATGATGGGATACAACGAATATGAAGAGAACATAACTCTACAAAATAAAATGAATTTATCTCATACACACAAGTTTGAATGAAAGAAGCCAGACGCTAAGGCATATATAAAGCATGACTTCATTCCTAGTACAGGCCACATTAATCTGTATTCTTTGGTGATGCATTCATAGAGAGTAAAACAAAGAGCAAAACAAAACAAAAAATTGCTTCCGAAGTCAGGAGAGTGATAATCTTTGGGAGTGAAGATGGGTGGGTTTGCTTTTGATCAGGGAGGAACAGACAGAGGGCTTCTGGGGTATTGGCAAATATTCTCAATCTAGCCCTTGGTCATGGTCTTATATAATTAGACCATGTAATTACATGTCTGCATTGTAATTATTTGTTGGTTTGTATATTTGGTATATGATCTTTTCTTTATGTACATCTCCCAATGAAAGAGGGGAAAAAGTAGAGCCTGTGGCACTATACATTTCTTCCATTAAAGTGTATATTACTGGACTAAAATTGCTCACTTAACTATCAGGTGACCCCCAATACAATGTAAGCTATGCAAAAGTGGGAAACATGTCTCATTGTCCTTAGAGCCTTGCTGAGCATGTGGCAGGCACTCAACTATCATTCTGTCAGTGAACAGTAAGCTGCTAATATTTTTTTAGAGTATAGTTGATTTACAGCATTGTGTCAATTTCTGCTGTACACCATAGTGACTCAGTCTTACTTATATATACATTCTTTTCCTCATACTATCTTCCATCATGTTCTATCTCAAGAGATTGAATATAGTTCCCTGTGCTGTACAGTAGGACCTCACTGCTTATCCTTTCTAAATGTAATAGTTTGCATCTACCACCAGCTATGATTTGAAGTAAAGCCTGAGCTTGTGCAATGGCGTCTGAGTTTACAGCCTGACCTACCCTGTTGCCCGGGAATGACACAGCAGGACTCAACCAGAGCCCTCAGAGAACAGTGCAGAGAAGAGGGACACCTCCAGCTGAGTCTGGCAGGCCTCATCCCAACACATCACAGTATATTTGACAACTTGTGGAGGGAAATTACAGCTCAGCTGGACGGCTCATGACAGAGCGAGGCCACCACTTGAGACCTTCAACGTACTGATCTTGGTGGATGCCTGCATGGAGCCAGCTCCTGTCTAGTGAGATCCCTGGAGAAAACTTCACAACAACAACAACAGCCTCACTAGCATTTGTTTACAATGTATGGTTCTCTGCTTATGACACAACCTCAAGCTACTGAACCCAGCTGGCTGGTAGCTGAGAGTAGTTTGCCTCCCCGACACAGGCCCCAGGGGACAGAGGGATAAGGAGGAGAGAGGTCAGGAGGTCAGACGGCCTTTCGTTGCACAGGAAAATTGTGGTCTAGTGGTTCAGGCAGAAAGTCTGCATTTCTGTCTTCCTGCCTCCAATAGGCTTGGAATGTGGATGCTGACAAAGCCTGAGTCAAGTTAACCCAGCCACGGTTGCATCATTAAGGTCCAGAGAAGGTGGGGCTCAATGTGAAATGGTCTTCAGGGGTACGCATTTGGTGTTCAGATATTCACTCAACAAGCACGCCTTGAGTGCCCACAGTGGGCAGATGCTGTGCCAGGCACCGAGGGTAGTGTGCAAAGGGGAAGGTCATGTCACCTTTCCAGGCTATTCTAGTGGAGGTGTTGTTCAGGAAGCAGCAGATATAGTGGAAGTGATCAGCAGTCTCCAGATACTGGTTCTAGAGCAGTGTCCTTGAGGATGGAAAGAGGTAGTTTTAGGACCAACGAAAGGAAGCACCTCAACATATCACGAGATTTCTCATGGCAAGCACTGGAACAGGCTGGGGAATGAAATGCTTACAACATGATTTTTAGGATGGCTTAACTACAAAGAGAGACACAGATATTTGGTAAAAGACCCATGATTTCAGAAGTCATGTCAGAAGAGCAATTGTTTTGAAAGAGCTGTGCCTTGGTATCACTGTTAGAGGCAGCATGCCTGGCTAGCAAAAACATGAGTGCTGCCTCTCTCCATGCCCACAGCATTTATGGAGCAAACCTGATGCCCAAACCATCCTTGGGTGGTGAGATACAAGCTTACACCTCATCTCTATAATAGAGCAGGTTCTAGCTGTGATGGGGCTACAGGAAACACTATGTCCTTTTTCTTACAGTTCATACAGGCACATTTTAAAAACCTGATCACTCCTGCTAAAGAATAGAAAATATTCAGTGATCCTGAAAGAAGCATGTCTGTTAACCTATATAAATATTGATACTGAGAGGTGACAGGCAAGTATGGAGCTATTTATAAGAATTGTGTGCATTTCTGATCATTTACATAGTTAACTTTCTCAAATGTAAACTTAGAATTCCACTCCATGTGGTGTTTTTTGAACAGTACATAAAAATGTGTGAAATTCAGAATCCCTAAATGTATATTGACTTAATCAAATGATTTTATACATTTTGAACTCTTATTTGTTTAATTATGAATTTGAAAGTTTTAAGAAGTATAAAAATAGTTAAACTCAGGTAGAAACTTTGAGAAACCATGGAAGAAAATTTAATATTAAAAGAGAGAGCAGATAGACTGCAAGACAGATTTGAAACTCTGCCTAGAGAAAATAGATTTGAAACTTTGTAGTAATCAAAGAAGAAAGAGAATAACCATTGGAATGGATAAGCAATGAGATCCTGCTGTAGAACACAGGGAACTATATCAAATCACTTGTGATGGAACATGACAGATGATAATGTGAGAAAAAGAATGTATATATATGTCTGACTGGGTCACTTTTCTGTACAGCAGAAATTGACAGAACATTGTAAATCAACTATAATAAAATAATAGAAAAAAGAAATACTATGAGACTAACAAAACAATAGAAACACCAGAGGTAAGTATTGAACAAGCTGTAAACAATATGGAAAACTTTAATACAGGACACTCATGTTAAGATGGTGAAATGTGTACTGGGGAGTACACTGTGAATACCTGTTAAAGATTTGGGTTTTACTTTTGCAAAGCAGAGGAAACCAAAACCAAAACCGGAACTAACATAGAGAATGGGAGAAAATATTTACAAATGATGTGATCAACAGGGATTAATTTTCAAAATATACAAATAACTAACACAACTCAACATCAAAAAAGCAAACTACCCAATTTGAAAAATGGGCAGAAGACCTCAACAGACATTTTTCCAAAGAAGACATACAGATGGCCAACAGGCACATGAAAATATGCTCAACATCTCTAATCACTGGAGAAATGCGAATCAAAACTATAATGAGGCATCACCTCACACTGATCAGAATGATCATCATCAAAAAGTCTACAAACAATAAATGCTGGAGAGGGTGTAGAGAAAGGCAAACCCTCCTACACTGTTGGTGAGAATGTAAATTGGTGCAGCCACTATGGAGAACAGTATGGAGGTTCCTTAGAAAACTACAAATAGAGACACCATACGATCCAGAAATCCTGGACATATATCTAGAAAAACTGAAAACTCTAATTCAAAAATATACATGTACCCCAATGTTCATAGCAGCACTATTTATAACAGCCAAGACATGGGAATGTTCACTGACAGATGAATGGATAAAGAAGGTGTGGTGTGTACACACACACACACACACACACACACACACACACACATTTATGGCTGGAATACTACTCAGCCATAAAAACAATGAAATAATGTCATTTGCAGGGACACGGATGGACTTACAGGTTACCATACAAACTGAAGTAAGACAGAGAAAGACAAATATCATATGATATCACTTACACATGGAATCAAAAAAGCAATCAAATCAACTTATTTACAAAACATAAACAGACTCATTGACATAGAAAACAAACTTATGGTTACCAAAGGGAGGAGGAATAAATTAGGAATTTGTGATTAGAAGATATACACTACTATATATGCAAGAGATAAACAACAAGGCCTTAGAGTACAACATAGGGAACTGTATTCAATATCTTTGAATAGTCTGTAATGGAAAAGAATCTGAAGAAGAATATATATGTATATATACACCTGAAACATTATAAATCAACAATACTTCAATTAAAGTGTATATGTGTATAAATATATATGTGTGTACATACATATATATATATATAAAACTGTGTGTATTTATATATTTGGGGGGCAGGCCTTAGCCATAGCAGATTTGGCAGCCATGGAGAGTATTGTCAGACCTGAGACTGTATGAGTAATCATGGCATCACTGTGATGTCCGGTTCAGTGGAGAAAGAGACTGGATCCAGGCCAGGATGGAGAAGACCACAATAGTCTAGGGAGACAGGATGAGTCTACAGCAAGATGGAAGGAGTGGGATCAAGAAAAGAGCCAGTCTGCAAAGCATAATGGGGATGGACAACAGACCTTGGAGTCAGGTGCATGATGGAGGAGAGCCAGATTGGACCATGATTCTGGTGAGGATGAGTCCAAGGCATAGAGCTCACAGCTGAGGTGTGGCCCTGAGATGGAGTCAGTACTGGGCACTTTGGGGTCTGTGTAGAAATGTCAAAGGGCTTACTCAGAGAGAAAGTTTAGAGCCAGAAGACACACTTAGGGGAGGACAGAAGAGAAAGACAGTGGAGGAAGCAGAGAGATTAGTTAGCCTAGGAAGGTTGTTCTTTCTTGTGATCTTAGCAATGAAAACAACTCCCCTTCTTGAGAGTCATTAGCATCCTAGGTCCTTAGCCTCTATGACCTCTTTTTATCCTATCTCTGATCTCTCCTGGTCCTGAAGGGAAGATTAGCTCTGGGGCTCTTTTCTTTATTGCACAAGTGGGCCAGACAAGCAGTGGCTCTTGGTTCAGGGGTGGATAGAATGGAATGACCTCTGAATGACCCTTTGGGCCCTACCCAACTTCTTTAAACAATTCAGCTCTGAAGAAATAGACCCCATCATGGGAACCTATAGTTTCCAGTGCCTCAAAGGAGTCAACTTGGTGGGTTGTTTCACATATGAGCCCTCCCCTGAAAATAGTGCCTTGGGACTCTCTTTTGGTCAAAGTGATTTTACAAAGACATTTTCACACTGTCCCTACAGAGTGGCCTTAGAACTCAAGACCAAACTTCTTAGGGGAACAAAGCCAGGTGAGGCTCAGGATTTAGTTAATGGAGTACAGTCTTTGTGTGCAGAGCACATTTTCCAGGTCGCAGCCTGTGGCTGAGGGCAATGTTCCCTGTAAAGACCTGGAAAAGCACTGCCAGAGCCTGCTCTGTGTCAGGCACAGTGCTAGGCCCTGGAGATGGGAAATGGCCTGGCCAGTGATTGCATCAAGGAGAGGAAAGACAGAGGTTTGGAGTGTGTAAGGGCAAGTATAGCCCATCTTGAACAAGTGCTAGGGAGACAGAGATGAAAATCCATTAGAGAGAAATCTTTGTTTGTTTGTTTGTTTGTTTTTGTCTTTTTGCTATTTCTTGGGCTGCTCCGGTGGCATATAGAGGTTCCCAGGCTAGGGGTCAAATCGGAGGTGTAGCCATAGGCCTACGCCAGAGCCACAGCAACGCAGGATCCAAGCCGCGTCTGCAACCTACACCACAGCTCATGGCAACGCCGGATCGTTAACCCACTGAGCAAGGGCAGGAACCGAACGTGCAACCTCATGGTTCCTAGTTGGATTCGTTAACCACTGCGCCTCGACGGGAACTCCCCCGTTAGAGAGAAATGATACAGGTTTTCAACCTTCTCTAAAATCCTAAATATTCACACATTAAAAATAGGAACATCTTGAGGAAGATTTTTTTTTTTTGGTCTTTTTAGGGCCACACCTGTGGCATATGGACATTTCCAGGCTAGGGGTGGAATCAGAGCTACTGCTGCCAGCCTACACCACAACCATAGCAATGTAGGATCTGAGTCACATCTGTGACCTACACCACAGCTCATAGCAACACTGGCTCCTTAACCCACTGAGTGAGACCAGGGATTGAACCCACATCCGCATGGATACTATTTGGATTCTTAACCTGCTGAGCCACAATGGGAACACCCAAGAGGAGGATTTTTTTATATTAATAAAACATAAATCAGGAGCTTCATCTCTGCTTGGATTTGAGAAACAACTTACATTAAGTATTGTAGTAAAAGAGAAGAATCAAAGGTAACACAAAACTTACCATACTGAACCAGAGTTGATATCTCTTTTTATTTGTTACCAAGTCTACATGTTTAAGTCTTATCTAAAATGGCATATTTTGACATAACAGGGTAAAAATTGGTTTTAATTGTTTTTTCTCTATTTTGATATTTTAAAACAATCTTTCAACAAAAATACAGCTTAATAGGATTATTTAGCCAGGTCTAAGGAAAGCCTATCTCTGAGCTTTCAAGATGAGTTGTAGGCACTATTCCTCAGCTGGCAGAGCTTATCTAAACAACAGGAATCAAAAAATAAACTACTAGGAAAACACTAATATATAAAGTGATTATCACAACATTGTTAATAGTAGTAAGAAATTGGAAACAAGATAAATGTACAACGTAGGGAACTGAATGAATTCATCATGGATATAAATATACAAAGTAGTTCTACATGGCCATTATAAATGATGCTCTAAAGTAAAAATCTGGAAGGTTGGGTATACAAATATTTGCATTTCCCCCTCTTTCCTTAGGATTCTGGCCAATAGAAAATCACTAGGCAAATGAGTATTGAAATCATAGCTTTATTACTAACCAGGGAAGAATCTGTAACACCCAAGGCAGGGCTCTCTTGTGTCAGCTGCTGGAAGCACAGAACTGGTTTTGATGCTAAAGTAGAGTCTCCTTCTTCCCCTGGACAGAGACCTAAGGACATGTCTGTGGAAACACCTGAAACCAAAGGTGTCTCTGAGTCCAGTTCACTAGCTGGCATCATGGACTACTGGCCTGTCTCACTTGCCTAGTTACTGCAGGAAAAAGAGCATAAAAGAGGGAGGCATGGGTTTTGTCATGGGTGAGTTTATCATATGGAGAAAGGAAGATAAGGAGATGTCACATGAGCCCACCCACAGGAGCAAGCCTTTAATGCCTTAACTCTGCCCACCAGGAAAATAGAACACAACATTGGGCCTCACCAGAATAGCTACTTGTGCCCACTTGAGAAGAGGGGGTGACTGTGGAGAGAGAAAATAGAAGGATATGTTCCCTCTAATGTTCTCCAAGGGTGAGGGGAGGGGAGGTTCCCTCCTCTATTTGCTGTGATAGGGATACAGAAAGAATAGTATCCCCCTTCCCAATACATATCATCAACATGAAAAGAATATTCATGACATATGATTACTGTGTTACTTATATTCTCTTATATAAATTATAACATTTTAAGTGTATGTTCTTTATATATGGATTTTTTTACCATTAGCATTCATTATTTTATTTATTTATTTATTTTTGCTTTTTAGGGCCACGCCTGTGGCATATGAAAGTTCCCAGGCTGGGGTCAAATCAGAGCTGCAGATGCCAGCCTACATCACAGCCACAGCAACGTGGGATCTGAGCCACATCTGTGACCTATACCACAGCTCACAGAAACGCCAGATCCTTAACCCACTGAGAAAGGCCAGGGGATAGAAATTATCATACTAAGTGAAGCTAGTCAGACAGTGAAAGAAAAACACTTCATATGGGAAATCTAAAAAAAAAAGGTTACAAATGAACTTATTGCAGAAATCATCTACATTGCTGAAAATGGTATTATTTCATTCTTTTAATAGATGAGTAAAATTCCATTGTATACTTGTAAAAATACTCCACTTTAAAAAATACCAATAAAAAATAGCAACATTTGGGGAAGATGGGTAAAATTTGTATTGGAATTTCCTACATCGTATTTGCAAATCTTTTGTAACTTTTAAAAAAAACTTTTACAGCTGCATTTGCAGCATATCAAAGTTCCCGGGCTAGGGGTTGAATCAGAACCATGGCTGCAGGCCTACACCACAGCCACAGAAATGCCAGATCCAAGCTGCACCTGCCACCTAAACTGCAGCTAGCAGCAATGTCAGGTCCTTAACCCACTGAATGAGGCCAGAGATTGAACCCACATCTTCATGGATACTATGTCAAGTTCTTAACCTGCTGAGCCACAATGGAAACTCTATTTTGTAACTTTTATTTTTGACCACACCTGTAGTATGTGGAAGTTGCTGGGTCAGGGATTCAACCTGAGCCACAGCAGCAAGCTGGGCCAGTGCAGTAACAACACTGGATACTTAACCTGTTGCACCATAATGGAACTTCTGTAAGTTTTCAATTATTTCAGAATAAGAAGTTTGAAAGATACTAACCCTGTGAACTATACTAACCCATAAGATGATGGGAAAAAGTCTGATGTCATAAACATCTTCTAATAAACTGCATTTACATGTGCTTTCAGTCCTAGTTGAGATGGAATAGCAGAAACGGAATTTACCCATCAACCTGAAATAACTAAAAACTGAATAAATTATATGAAACAATGGTTTTCAAAACAGTAACAACAGATAATGAAGGTCAGGGATCTTTGAGAGATAGGAAATAAATGAAGCGAGTCTCCAATTACCCAAGCTTCCTGCAGAGCAAGTTTCCAGGCTGCAGTACAGGGAGAGGGGGCTCCAGGGGAGCCTTGATGGTCTCCCTGAATGGAGGAGATAGAGCTGGGAGTTCACTGAGGCCAAGGTGACTAGGTTTCACAGGGCAGAGTACCAGAGAGGTGAAAGTGACACAGAAAGAAAATTCCAGAGATCTGTAGCATGGTCAGCTGAGGACGAAAAAGCATTTTCATATGAAGAAACTACCCAAGGCCGGAAAAAGAACCACCCAAAAGGATTAGAAGGAACAATCCTCAGAGGTCACACAAAACTGAAAATAGTGCTTGTTCCCACAAGCCAGATGGAAAAACTCATAATTCACAGGGCAATGTTAGAATGCACAGGAAAGTTTTGCCTCAGTAGCAGGGAATAATTAACCATAGGTGGAGTCCTCCAGAGCCACTTAACAAATCATGAAAGCAAGGTCTAAAAGTATCAAGTTGTTTCCAAGGAACTGAACCATGTCCCAGAACAAAGCTCAAGAATATTTACAGGAAAAAAAAAGAATATTTATAGGAATACAAAAATATCCAGTGCCCCAAAGAATCTGACACCAAATAAAAAGTTGTCAGGCATGCAAAGAATGGGAAACTAAGGCCCAGACTGAAGTACTAAGTCAATCAACCCAAACTGACCCATTCTTTAAAAATTATGAATCACTACCTTGTACCCTTGTAACTTATATAATATTGTACATCAACCATACTTCAGTAAAAAAATTTTAAAAGACGGTGAGGACAAAAACACTTAAACAAAAGAAGTTGACAGATGCTAAAGGCAGCAGAGGAGGACACTAGAACAATTGGTATAACTATTTTATATAGTCAAAAAGCTGAAGAAAACACTGAACATGTCAAGTGGTAACATGAAAGATATAAAAAAGATTCCAATCAACCTTCTAGAGATGAAAATTACAATGTCTGAGACTGGATTAATGGAAGATTAGATATTACAGAAGGAGGACTAGTAAACTTGAAGACTCAGCAACAGGAAAGATGCAATACAGAGAAAAAAACAGTGGGAAAGAAACGAACAGAGCATCAGTGAGCCATGAGACCACTCCAAACAGCCCAACATATGTGTAAGAGGAGTCCTTAAGGGAGAAGGGGAAAAAATCTGGGATGAAAACTATAAACTCACATGTCCAAGTTCAACAAACTCTGAGCGCAAGAAACATGAATAAAGCTACACCAGGGCATGCCATAGTCAAACTGCTCAAAATCAATGACAAAGAAAAACTCTTAAAAGCAACCAAAGAAAGAAATGTGTTCTGTACTGTGGAACAAAGATAAGAAGGTCAGCATTTAGTTTTCTTTGGAAAACAATGTGAAAAGAGTGAAGCAACATCTTTTAAAGACTGAAGTTTTTCTTTTAAACTTATCGACCTAGAATTCTATACATAGCAAGGACATTTTCCAAAACCAAAAGTGAAAAAAAAAAACACTTTTTCAGTCACACAAAAGCTGAAAGAATACACCAACAGCAGAACTGCAGTATAAGCAATGTTAGAGTAAGTTCTTTTGGCAGAAAGAAAATGACTCAAGAGGGAAATATGAATCTCAGCAAAGGAATGAACAGCACCAGAGATGTTAACTTCATGGCTAAAGAGTAAGATTTTTTTAAAAGTATCTAATTCTCCTTAAATAACATTTGACTGTTTGGAGCAAAACAGGTAGCAATGTATGATTTCACTCATCTGCGGAATGTAAAAAAATACAGAAAAAAAAATGAACAAACAAAAACTAACTCACAGATACAGAGAACAGACTGGCTACCAGAGGGGAAGGGGACGAAGGGGTGGAGGAAATGATTAAAGAGGGTCAATTATATGGTGATGGAGGGAACTAGATCTTTGCTCGTGATCACTCTATAGAGTACACAGACGTCGAATTCTAACACTGTCCACCTGAAATTTATATAGTGCACATACCAACGGTACCTCAATAAAAAATAGAAGAATGTAGTGTGGAGTTTATAACTATGTAGAAGTAAAGTGTGTGACAAGAGCACAAAGGCCAAGAGTGGAGCAAGAGAGGCATTCTGTTGTAAAGCCCTATCCTTAGGAGAAGTGGTAAAATTCCATTTGATGGTGGACGTGGCGAGTTAACGAGGTTACCATGTGCTTTCTGTTGGGACTGTTAGCAGAGAACAGACGGGAGTAGGAGGACACGGGTCAGGGGCGTCCAGGATCAGGGCTGCAAGGGAGAGACCGTGGCAGGATCTGGAAGGTCAGAGGAAGTGGGAGGAGGCCAGAGCCAGCCTGAATAAACCACAGTTTCTAAGACGCAGAACCAAACTTAGGAGTGGCGAGGGGCTGCTTTTCAGGATTTCCTATCCCTGGCTTTCCATTTAGCCGCTGTGTGGATTATTCCTGAACACAACCAAATAAGCTTCCATATTCCCAGTGGATGTCGTGTTTCAGTTACCATTTTTGAGACCAGATACCCTAATGTCATAAGGAGAGACACCCAGATGGAGGCAGTGTTGTATGAGACTGAGGAGCTGGAGAGGATAAAAAGTGAGGAAAAGGCACATTCAAAGACCAAGTCAGGGTCTACAATGAAAAGGCCAGCTTTCACGAAATGAATGTTCGTCAAGAGCAGCTTCCTACCATACAGTGAAATGACACAAAAGCCCACAACATCCTCTTGGTGAACAAGGTTTCTCTACATAAACCACCACATCCAGCTGGGAGCACAGGACGGCAGCCTTCCCTCCATCTCTCTGATGAAGACTCCGAGGCACACAGTGAATGATTTCCTCGAGGATCTGCTCAAAAATCAGAATCAGGTCTACCTCAGGCTGCTGCTTTGTGATTCAGAGTGCTAGCTTTTTTAATTGGTGGATCTTTGAAAATGTTTCATGAAGTATAATACGTAGGCAGAAAGGTGAAGGACCACAAATGGAACACATCAACATAAGTAGCACACAGATCAAGAAACAGAATATTCCCAGCCCCAGCAGTACCCCCTTGCCTCCTCAAACTCACTATCCCCACAAAGTGACCACCAACTTTTTTTTTTGTCTTTTTGCTATTTCTTGGGCTGCTCCCGTGGCATATGGAGGTTCCCCGGCTAGGGGTCAAATCGGAGCTGTAGCCACTGGCCTACGCCAGAGCCACAGCAACGCGGGATCCGAGCCGCGTCTGCAACCTACACCATAGCTCACGGCAACGCCGGATCGTTAACCCACTGAGCAAGGGCAGGGACCAAACCCGAAACCTCATGGTTCCTAGTCGGATTCGTTAACCACTGCGCCACGATGGGAACTCCACCACCAACTTCTTTTTTGGCTGTGCCCACAGCATGCAAAAGCTCCTGGGCCAGAGAGCAAACCTTTGCCACAGCAGTGACCTGAGCTGTTGCAGTGAAAACACTGCATCCTTAACCTGCTGCACCACAAGGAAATGCCAAGTGACCATTATCTTGACATCTAAGAGTGTAGAATGCTTTTGTCTGCTTCTGCGGCTTTCTAGAAATGAAAAAAATAATAATAACCATTTTTGGTTTCTGTTTGCTTTAGCGAAGCATTATTTTTGTGAGGTTCCTCCATGTTTTCACCTGCTCAGACTGCTTCTCCTCCTGTTGTGCAGCATCCCGTTGTTTGATTGTGCCACAGCTGTTCCCTTCTACCAAATGCCAGGGCATGTGAGTAGTTTCCAGAACAGAGTGTTACAAAGAATACTGTCATGAAAAAGCTCTTAGGTGCCTTTGATGAACACACTCACCCAGTTCCGATGGGTACACATTTAGGACTGAAATTGCTGAGGCTTAAGGTAGGTACATGTTAAATTTCAGTAAGTACTGGGAGTTCCCATTATGGCCCAGTGGAAATGAATCTGACTAGCTTCCATGAGGACGCAGGTTCAATGCCTGGCCTCACTCAGTGGGTTAAGGATTCCGTGTTGCAGTGAGCTGTGGAGTAGGTCATAGACAAGGCTCGGATCCCGAGTTGCTGTGGCTGTTGCGAAGGCCAGCGGCTACAGCTCTAATTCAACCCCTCACCTGGGAACTTCCATATGTGGCCCTAAAAAAAAGTCCAAAAAAATTTAGTAAGTACTGTAATTGTAAAATTTAAATTTTGGTTATCAAAGTTTAAAAATCACCTGACTATAGCATGTTATGTTTATTTTCATCTGGGCATCTGTCTTACATTACCAAATAATTGTCTTTTCTGCTCAGCTGGATCACTGACTTGAACTTCCCTGTATCTCCTTGGTGCTGAGTACTTGGGGCAGGGACCCAGTAACTGTTATATAAACAAATATATATATATATATATTCTTCCTTATTCAAACGTACAAAGAATTTCCTAGACATAGGTCTGGTTCCAGGAAAGAATCACTGCCTCAGACACACATGGGAAAGACACAAAACATCTTAATAGAAAGAATAACTAAACCAGGATTGTTTAAAAAACTTCAGAGCAGGGATCATGGCTCATAAATCTTTGCATCCTTCAAGGTGCATAACACCATGCCCCACACAGAGTGGGTGCCCAATGTATATTTGCCAAATACATGAAATCAAGAGAGAAATGACTGTGAATTGCTTTTATAACCTAGAGCTCAAAAGCAAGTGCATTTTGAAATGGGAAAAACAAGAATATAGTACTGGGTCAAAGGTGGAGGAAAACAGGTTTCCATCCAACTCAGAAAACCTTTCATATAAGGAAATTTAAGTGTTTTACCACTGTTCTGGTCATTCCATCCAGAGAGAAATCCTGGATCTCTTGCCCTGGTCCTAAACAATGTAAAACTAAAGAAAAGACATGTTTGAGGGGCTGGAGTTTAAAGCTTATTCCTCAATAACTGGATGCAGTGGGAGGAACAAGATTGGAAAAGTTTCAGTAACACCAAAGACAAGTGTATCTCCCTAAGAGACCCCAACCTGGAAGACTCAATGTAAGACTTGGGGTGGGGGTTGGGGTACAGGGTGGTAGAAGGGCTGGCTGCTGGCATAGGCTCTGGTTCCTAGGAATCAAGGCTTAACTTCTCCATCTATATAGCAACAATGTTCATAAAGACAGGCTTACCTCTTAAGAAACAAAAATGAGATTGTGTGGTTTTTCCTGAAAGGGGTTTTTCCACCAAAGGCAAGCTTTGAAAAGAGATCTGAACATGACAGTGTCTTGAATCCCTTGACAGACCCTCGGGTCCCAGCAGACTGAGAGCAAGTTACACAGACGTGTGCATTTCTGCTGAGGGCGATACAAAGGAAGTGTCTTTCGTCCATTCCAAAACCAAATAGAATGAAAAATAAACCTCTGTGAGTTATGCTCATGGCATGTTTTGACAGGAAATCACATTTCTGCCAAGGAAAAGCTGAGAGTTTTTGGTCAGGACCCGAAGGACTCTCTCAAACTTCTCATTAGCAAGCCAGAGAGCAATGTGAGGGTTCTGACCCACAATGTTAACCGCAACATCTCCCCTTCCATGAAATCAGAAAAACCCAAGAATACTTTCTTTTTGATGAATGTATGTAATTTTGTTTTTCTTTTTACAGCTGCACCTACAGCATATGGAAGTTCTGGGACTAGGAGTTGTATCAGAGCTGCATCAGCCGGCCTACACCACAGCCACAGCCATACCAGATCCCAGCCACATCTTCGACCTCCACCACAGCTTGTGGCAACGGTGGATCCTTAACCCACTGATCAAGGCCAGGGATTGAACCTGCATCTGCATGGAGACTATGTCAGGTTCTTAACCTGCTGAGCCACAATGGGAACTCCCAAGAGTATTTTCTAAATGGAGAGAGAGCTCAAAGAGGAATATTGCAGCTGTCCTGCAGCCAGGATGGGAGAAGTGACACCTCCTCAGGGGGCTTAAGAGAGAAAAGAAAGGGAATGAGGGTGGGGATGTGGGGTGGGAGGGGTGGTGGAGAGAAAGGAAGAGGAGACTAGGAAAGAGCTAGGAAGGGCGGAGGCAGGGATGAAAAAAAACATTTATTGAGCATCTACTCTGTACCATGGTTTTTTGTTTGTTTTTTTTTTTTTGTCTTTTTGCTATTTCTTGGGCCGCTCCCGCTGCATATGGAGGTTCCCAGGCTAGGGGTCGAATCGGAGCTGTAGCCACTGGCCTTCACCAAAGCCACAGCAACGCAGGATCCGAACCTCGTCTGCAACCTATGCCACAGCTCACGGCGACGCCGGATCGTTGACCCACTGAGCAAGGGCAGGGACCGAACCCGCAACCTCACGGTTCCTAGTCGGATTCGTTAACCACTGCACCACGACGGGAACTCCTACTCTGTACCATGTTTTTATATAAAGTATCTCATTTGATCTCCCCCCCCCCCAAAATTCTACAAGTATTACTATTCCTGTTTTTATAGGCAAGGAAATTAATCCTTAACTAAAATCTCATGGCCAGTTCCTTCCCCCCAAGCAAGAGGGCTATAGAGGGCTTTACACTGGCCCTCCTCTGGCCATGCTGCTCTCCAAGATGGCAAGAGGGCTGGTTCAGGGATGTGCCTCCCCAGAGCCTGTGTGCCCCTACTAGGTGATGCTCCAGGTTCCTGGAGCCCAGGAATTCCCTGCCCAGAGGGCCCTAGCCTCTTTCAAGGCCCACACAGGCCTCTTCTTTAGGTCCACCCTCCTGAAGGAGTGATGGGATGTTGTGTGTACTCCCAGGCCTTAGGGGTGACCAACTAACTGCCCCGAGATGCCTGACCCCCCAGAGAAGTCAGGGATGGGAGCAGAGCTGGCAAGTAATTTATGGAAATGTTCTTGTTTTATAGAAACTAGCCCTGACAATTTCCCACCATGGGTCCTGAATGGTTACGAAGGCACTTCAGGGCCCTTGGAAAGCTGCCTACCCTTCTGGGCTCAGTTCCCTCCCTTGGGAAATCAAGGGCCTGTGTGACCTCTCAGGGGTCATTTAACTTGACACTAGGAAGCTAAAGAATAAGAAAACCTGTTTCTTTCTTTCTTTCTTTTTCTTTTTTTGTCTTTTTGCCATTTCTTGGGCCGCACCCGTGGCATATGGAGGTTCCCAGACTAGGGGTTGAATCGGAGCTGTAGCCACCGGACTACACCACAGCCACAGCAATGCTGGATCCAGGCCACATCTGTGACCTACACCACAGCTCACGGCAACGCCAGATCCTCAACCCACTGAGCAAGGCCAGGGATGGAACCCGCAACCTCATGGTTCCTAGTCGGATTCTTTAACCACTGAGCTACGACGGGAACTCTAAGAAAACCCGTTTCTTAACTGTACTGGGGTCTCAGTAATAACAGTAAGGAGTACTCTAAGGACCATGATGGTGAGCACAATAAAATGAACCTATCCCCTCAGACGACTGAGGGGCCTGGCTTTGGCAGCCACTGTCTTGAAAGGCAGGGGACCAGAGAGAGCAGTAAGGAAAGAGGGTGAGAAACTGAGCGTCTCTGACTGACAGGAAATGAGAGGTACAGGGAGGCTCCTGTGGTGGCCAGCAATGCCCAACCTGGGAGCCCGTCTCAGCCCCGCCTGCTCTGCGTCTCTTGGACCTGGGCAGACCCTGGACTGGAAGAGAGTGCACTTGGGCCCCTGGGCAGCCAAAGCCCAGGCTGAAGGAAGGGAAGGGCTAGGTCCCAGGTAGGGTGGGACCCTGCGTGGCTCACCTAGGGGGTCTCAGGTATGGATCCTCCTGTCTTGGGCCTGGGGGCAGTGTTTCTGCCTCTTGACTGTCCTCGCCCTGTTCTTTTTCTTTTTTTCTTTTTCAGGGCTACACCTGCGGCATATGGAAGTTCCTGGGGTAGGGATTGAATCAGAGCTGCAGCTGCCTGCCTACATCACAGCTATAGCAGCACTGGATCCAAGCCATGTCTATGAGCTACACCACAGCTTGCAGCAATGCTGGATCCTTAACCCACTGAGCGAGGCCAGGGATTGAACTGGCATCCTCATGGAGACTAGTCAGGTTGTTAACTTGCTGACCCACAACAGGAACTCCCCGTTCTCTTTCTCTTGGAGAAGACACTGCCTCACTCTCCCTTCAGTTCAATTGGCTGTTTCCTATCCATTAGCCTGTAGAAGCAGCCTGGTGCTGAGATCCTCTGCGGAGGGGGGCTGTCTCCCTGGTGAGATGCATTGGTCTCTTGACCCCTACTCTGAGCCACTGATCATCAGCCCCTTCCCCACAGGCCCAGTCCTGAGGCAGTTTTCAGTCCCCCTTGGGCCTGGGTCCTGTCCCTCGGGAGCACCTGGGAGGGCTGGGAGGGGTAGAGCACGGGAAGAACAGGATGGAAGGAGCTTGGGCTCTCCAGCCAATGGACCTGGGGTTGATTTCTTACTCCCTTTCCTACTGGCTCTGTGCTCTCGGGCAAGATTCTGAAGTGTTCTGAGCCTTGGTTTTTCTCATTCATATAAAGGGGATAATAATTTCCTATCCTAATAGGGAGGTGATGAGGACAAGAAAATAAATTCTAGTCTAGGGCCTAGTCCAAAAGGAGGCCTCTTGAAATATTACTGCCTGATGGAAGCACAAACTGTAAAGGAACATTTCCGTCTCGAGCCCAGTCCTCTGCTCCTGAGAGATTTCTTTGTAATTTCCACGCTGCGGACCTGCAAAGTGAGTAAGACATATTACACAGCCTCTGTGCTCAGTGGCTCAGTCTTGAGTAAGGTAAGGGGTGTAGGGGGCTGAGTCAGGGCAGGGTAACAGGTGAGAGGAGCAATGAGATGAGACTGGCCACTGGTACTGCGGCTGTGGAGGCTGTCCACTGCGCATGCTGAGATCCCAGTCCCTAGACTGCTGGACCTGGGGATGGTCTGTCCCGAGACTGGCCCATGCAGTAGCCCTTGGATCAGAGCTGGGACTGAAATACACATAAAGGGATCTAGAAACACCAGGGAGAAGGCCATGGTTTCTGGCTGTGTGTGTGTGTGTGTGTGTGTAGCATGGAGAGATAAATACGAATATTGATTCCATCAATACCACCTCTAGACCTTCCAGTTGCATCTCCCTCTTCTTTTTCTTTGGCAAAAATCCCCACTTTTTGACAGTGCATCGTAATGACTGGAACAATTCTTGGCCCCATAATTCTTTGACATGCACAAGACTTGGCAGACTCGCAGGAAAATGAGGTTGTTTTACAGAAACCTTGTAATGATGGGAACCTGTGCTGTCTATGGTGGGCAACAAGGCGGGGGATGTGGGGGTGGAAAAAGCTGAGCCACAGTCTCACAGGTCAGCAGTGTCCCAGCCAGGAACTTCTCCTCCCTTGGGGAGCTGTGACGGATGGGCCTTTGTGCCTGAGAAGGGGATTCACGCCATCAAGAGGAAGCTTTTTTGTACCTCTGTGCTGGGAGGAGGCCTGGGTGGCCTGCTTTTCCCAGTTGCTTTCACGTACGATCTGAGGGAGCTTATTTTAGAAAGACATTTAACACTGAATGCCGAGGCACACACATAACTGGGAGCGCTGGGGCCAGTCCATCATGGGCAGTAGAGCCATCGAATGTGTCCCCGTAACATTAGCTGGAGAACAAACGAGCTGAGCTCACCCCACCCTCTGGAGTTGCCAGTTCACATTCTCACAGGACAACGGATTAGCAGCTACACATCTGAGGCCTGTGAGCCATGCTTCAGCGATCTGCTAGAAGAAATGCCTTTGAGAAGCAAAGTTTCCCAGCACTGCAGAACAGGCTGTGCTTATACAACAAACTACTTCTTGATTTAAAAAAAGGAAGGAACAGAGTTCCTGCCATAACTCAGCGGAAATAAATCTGACTAGCATCCATGAGGATGCAGGCTCCATCCCTGGTCTCGTTCAGTGGGTTAAGGATCCGGTGTTGCCGTGAGCTGTGGTGTAGGTTGCAGATGCAGCTCGCATCTGACATTGCTGTAGCTGTGGCGTAGGCCAGCAGCTACAGCTCTGATTGGACCCCTAGCCTGGGAACCTCCATATGCTGTGGGTGCAACCCTAAAAAGACAAAAAAAAAAAAAAGGAAGAAAGGAAATGTCACTAGGGTCTAATCCTTCTCCCTGGGAAGCCTGTTTGCTGGTGCTCTATTTCTAAAAAGCTCCCCTGTGTCTCTAAGAGGTGAGGAGGGGATGTAGGTGTGGATGCTGTGAGGATGCCAAGGGAGCCCTCTTTGAGGGTTGTTCAAAGGTCTCCTATTACAGAGATACAGAGGTCAGCCTGTCTGAGGGCAAGTGAAGGGAGCAGAGTGGGGGCCAAATGTGGGTGCTAGAGACTGAGGGGGTCAGGGTCTGCTTTGTGTTCTGTTGCTCCTGATGAAAGTGCTAAGGTCCTCGGCCACATCACAGAACTTGTCTGCTTTAGCTTTATTTTCTTTTGTCGGTTAACATGGGATCAATATCTGCCTAGCCCTTGAGGTTAAAATAAATAAGATAAAGTACCTGAAGTTACTGTGAAAGCTAAAAACATGATAGGATGATTGTTATTTTGCTGTATAGTCAATGTTGGTCCATCCTTTTTTTTTTTTTTTTTTAAATTTGGACCGTCTTTCTTATGAGCCCTAATGCTAATCAACATGAGACATATAAAAGGTCAGGAGCTCCCTTGTGGCTCAGTAGGTTAAGGACTCAATGTGGTTACTGGCTCACTGTTATGCCACGGGTTCAGTCCCTGGCCTGGGAACGTCACATGCTGTAGGCGTGACTAAAAAATTTAAAAATAAAATAAAAAGCCCAATAAAGTCATCCAAATAATGTATATTAAGAAACTACCACGTGCCTGGAATTGTATTAGCCACTGAGAATATAAAGATGAATATTACATATCTATTTTCAAATTTACTGAATTTTAAATCCTCTGTATGCGCTTGGGGGCTGTATATTTACGAGCTAATCAACTAATTGGCATTTCACTTCCACCTGCCTTGGGAGTCCAGACGATATATAAAACCATGCCTGCACGTGTGCATGGCACATGCGCGTGCGCGCGTACACACACACACACACACACGCATGCACACACTCTCATCCTCACTCCTTTCCAGAACTGTGACCCTATGGTTACTGCTCCTCAGGTTACAGGTGGGGTGGATACAGAGGCCACCTCAGATAGCACAGCTTGCTCGGCATACAACCCTGCAGATAAAAGAGGGTTCGGTGCCGTCAACATGTGAACCTTTAAGGGACTTAGAGAGTTACCTGTATGGTTCAGCAGGTGGAAAGAGAAAACTAGAACCCGTGATACCTGGGTTTGTTCACTGTGTTGCCCTCAGCAAGACTGAACCTCGGATTCTCTGCCTACAAAGGCACCCCCATCAGCATGTTCTCCTGAGAATTACCTCAGGAGTCCCCAGGACAGATCCCCTCTCCGCTGCCTGGATAGCTTCTTGACCTCACTTAGAACTAGTGGAGGTCAGTGACTCATTCACTACACTAGTATTCGCTGGTCACCTCCTATGTGCCAGGCACTGCTCTCCATGTGGAAGGAAGCAAGGCAAACCAGCAAGGGGCCTGCTCTCCTCGAGCCCACCCTCCAGCCTCTTCAACACAGGGTTCTTCCCAAGGACACCAGAGGCCCTGAAGTCCCAAACCAGCATATGGACTCGGCCCCATTCTTCAGATCTGCAGTAGTTGGCTGGGCTTTGTTTTACCGCCTTATTTTAATTGCTGTCTGATATCTGGGCAAGAATAAGTCGTGATTTAGATCTTCATCTGTTCCCAGGGTTTGCTTTCCAAGTGCCATGGTTGCTTTTGAGTTGTCCCCAAAAGAGTGACTCTGAGGGCTCCAGAACCAGAAGGGTCCCATCCATAGCTCCCAGCATGAGGGAATTAAGAAGCATGTGGCCCACAGGCTTCACCTGGAGCTAAGCAGCAGCCCCTGAGATAGGCCCAGGCAGTGCAGCAAAGATCTGGGTTTCCCTTAGATCCCGCTGCTTTCCAGGAGCCCCCTCTCTGCACTTCAGTGGCCTCATCTCCCAATGAGACTGTCATTGGTTCCACTGGCAGTGGGGTTTTTATGAGGATCAGATAAAGTAAGGATGGGCTTCCTTTAATAAACACATACTCACAGAAAACAATTAACAATACCAAAAATGACACCTTTTCATGACTATCTCATCATCTGTATGTTGAAATCACATTTCCCCCTTTAGGCACACTTTTCTCGAAACATTAGTTTCCCCCCCGTAGGGAAAATGGAAGGTACAAAGCTGTGTCTCTGGACCAGAATGTAGCTCTGCCTTTGCATTGATGAAAACAAGGAGAGCAGAGGGAGACAAAGCAAACACGTAGAGGGAGAGAGGGAGAGACAAACCATCAGACTCCCTGGAACAGAAAAGGGACAAGGCCTGTCAGGCCAGAAGTCGTCTAGCCTGGCCAGGAGGCAACGGGGTATTTGCTTCTTACCAGACAGGCCTGGAGGACAGGTGACAGCACCTGTCATCTTCCAAGTTAGTCACAGGACTGGCCCTCCCAAGACACAGAGGGCCTGACCTCCCCTGGAGCCCAAAGGGCCACAGGGCCAGCCTGAGGTGGCCTAGAGTGGGGGGGTCTGCCTCCCTCAAGGCTCTTGGTGTCAAAGAGAGGCCTGAGACATTTCGGGTGAGACAGGCCAACCAAGGTCTTCCATGCTGGAGGCTGGGGAAGCTCCCCAGGCTGAGTGCAGGCCTGGAGCCGCCTGCCACACACCCGATCTGCCTCTCCTGCTGGGGCCTACAGGTGAGGATCTGTGAGCAGAGGTGGAGCCTGCTAAGAGGCAGCCAGCCCCAAACAGCTGCTGGTAAATCACGAGTGGGTAGAAATCAAAAAGAAGGAGCTCACATTTCTGGAGTGATGTTATCAGGTACCTGATTCTAGGGGCAGAAGAAGGTAAGGGTGATGCCTCCTAAGACACCTGGCTACAAATGCTGGCTCTGCTGTGGGGCAGTGAGCAAATTGCTTTACCTCTCTGTGCCTGGTGTCCTTGTCTGAAAATAGAGGGGGAGCAGTTGGGGACTTTTTGTTGTGCGTATCAGAAACAGACTCAGGTTCGCTTAAACATGGATGAACTGAGGGGCTGGATGTAGGCAGCTCAAAGAGGAGGGGAACTGATGCAGAAAGAGGGGGTTGGAAACTTCGGGTCCCAGAGTTACTCCATGGATCCTGGATGCTGGATCCAAATCCAGGTTGCATCTGCCCCAGGGATGGAACAGGCCCTCTCAAGAACCCAGATCCTGGGAGACAGAGCCTGACCAGCCCTTCACAGTCACACGGCCACCCTCTGGCTAAGAGGGGATGTGAGAGAACACACCAAACTGCACAGGGTAGGATAGAGATTGTTCCCAGAACCTAGCTGGGCACAGTTCCAGAAGCAAGCGTGGACGGTGCCAGGGCCAAAAATATCAGAAAAATCCAGTGTGGTGGCGAATGACACCCACTGACTCGGTCGTTGTTGAGGAAGAAATGAGATCAAATAGTAAAGCACTGAGCACAGTGCCTTGTTCTAAGGGGTGGACAAGGATTTGGCTGCCTGAACTCTTACTTGTCTTAATCCTCAACAACTCTGTGACGCATCGTCCCCATTTTCCAGATGGGCAACTGCAACTCCAACCAGTGAAGAGAATTGCCCCAGGTTTCCCAAATAACCAGCAAGATTCAGATCCCAGCACCGTCTGCAAAGTCACGTGCAAAGTGAAAACGAGAGACGCCTTGCTCAAAAGGCAGGGGGAAAAATACCATTAAAGGAACTAAAACACAATACTTTTTTCTTCTTTTCCAGTGTTTCTCTTGAGAGTTTTGGTATTTCTTAGTTGCTATTTAATGTCACTAAATTAAAATTTTAAATTATTAGCCTTAATTTTACTGGTCCTTCTTTCTGCACTGGAAGCAACTTCTGATTCAACTGGAAAGCATGGCCTCTTAGGGTTGTCAGTGTCACGGGCACTTACCTCGTGTTCATGTTGGATCTGGCTGAACCCCTGGCATTGTGTATTCCCTGGAATTCTGCGTTCACAGGTATGTCCAATGTCACAAGCACTTAAAACCAGTCACAGTGGCTGAACTGCAAACTGCTGGGCTCTCCTGTGCCCAATCATCTCTGCTCATGTGCATTCCCATTGTCCAGATTTCACTTGCAAAACACAAACTGAAAGATCAAATTAGTAAGAATTTCAAGACAGGGGCAGCACAGCATTAAACCTGAACCAATCCTGCTTGCTTCCAACCCCAGCACCTTGGCTTGTAGAACACACACCCCCTTGACTTCAGGATCAATAAGCCTCTTCCTCCGTTGGGTTGGCTTTTTGCTCTATGACAGTGAAGCAGGAGTCAGATGGGCTCCAGGATAGACAGCTATAACTAGCCTCCTATTTACACTTCCTGAGGCAGGAGATAGTTGGACTCTAGGCTAGACACTTACAACCAGCCACCTAGCTATACTACAAGAGAGAAATAACAACAGGCACAAGGCAAATAACTGGTACTTGTCTTCTGTGAACTTGTCAAACCATGGTGATGGTAGGATCAGAAGAGGCGCCAAGCCCTGCTTGGGCAGAACAACGTTGGGTCAGGGAGACCCCAACTACACATGTGCAGAGAGGCCCCTCTGGATCAGAAAGGAAGGGGGTGTCAGCCCGTAATAAGTCTGGATCACCTTCCTGCCATGCTCTGCTTTAGAATCCATCTTGGCCAAAAAATGTGCACACAGATCGGGGGAGGGGCCCTAGATCTGGTCAGGCATGAAAGATAAAACAAGCTAATTGGTCAAAGGAAGAAAAAAAAACCCAGAAGAACTGTCCTCTATAAGTAATTTAAATCACCTCTCTGGTGGGCTCCTCATTCAGGGGGATGCCTGCACCCTCACTTCTCCTTTGCATGTGTATAACTGCTTTGCTTCTGTCTTAGACAAATAGACTAATACTCCGTATTTCTGTGCTCTCCCACATGCTGTACTCGGTTTCCAACAATAAACTTTACACCTATTTTTACAGTCTTTGCCTCCTTAAAACATTCTTGCTTTCAACAGGGGCAAGAATCAGGGCAATTCTACTTCTAGCCTCTAGCTGGTCTAGTGGCTAGGATTCCTGGTTTTCATCCAGGCTGCTCAGGTTCAATTCCTGAGCAGAGAATTAGGATGTCACTTCAAGCCATCACCCACTGCAAAATCAACAGCATCCCCGACATATGCCACTAGGGCTCCAAGAGGTGAGAGAAGACTGGGCTAAGGGGAAACCACGCACTCTGTGCCTAGGAATTTCTTTGGATGGTGCGTGAGGCCCCAGGGACTCGGCAGGACCAGTGTCCCCTAGCATGGACTGTAGTGCCCGTCCCAAGCAGAGTATCGTGAGAGACAGACACACTGAGGTCTGCCACTGGAGCCCTCATTTTCTTTTCTTTCTTTCTTTGTTCCTTTTTATAGCTGCATGCATGGCTTATGGAAGTTCCTAGGCAGGGGTCGAATTGGAGCTGCAGCTGCTGGTCTACACCACAGCTACAGCAATGCATGATCGAAGCCATGTCTGCCACCTACACTGCAGCTCACGGCAGCACCAGATCCTTAACCTACTGAGCGAGGCCCTCCAGTTCTATTAAAATATCAGGCCCACATGGGCTCTGACAGCTCAGAGGGGCTCAGCCAGGACACCTCCCTGGCTGCCTATAGTCTACTTCTGGAAAATTCTCCCTCCCCACGCCCCTCCTCTTTGGGATTTCTAGTGGTGGGGAGGAGAGGCTCCCATGCCCCACAAAGCTCCACCCCACCCAGGTGCTTCCTGGGTTTTACCGGCCAGCCAGCCTGGTGTTTCTCTGGTGAGCCACAGGAGCCACCAGCAGGTCCCTGGTGGGGGAGGGCAGGCAGAGCGAAGAGCCATTTCTCCTCCAACCTTAAAGGAGAGAGAGCTCAGGAGACTCAGATTTGTTTTCTGTCCCAAAGAAGCCAGTAAGGACATTGACTCAGTTTTCTATCTGTAAAATTGAGGAAATTTTAAGAGGAGGGAAAATTAGGAATAAAATATGGAGATTAAACTGTAATGGCCGTAAGGCCCCTCGACAGGCCTGGCTCTGCCACGCACCGTCTCCACGACCCCATGCTTGGCCCAGCACCACCCCACCCCTGCATCTGTTAGAGGGGGTCCAGGCCTGCAGCCTCTGGGAGGGTTACAGTAACACAGGGTGTGACGCGCTCAGGCAGGCTCCATAATGGAGGCCCTGCCTTGTCGCTCTTGTCAGAGAGGGTTTGCAGAAGCTCCCGGAAAGCAGTTGCCTCCGTTTAAGGACGCAGAATTGACAGAGACAATAACCTTTGTCTCCACCAGTTTCAGTATTTATATTTGAAAGAAAGAGCCATTGTATCAGAGAACAGGAAATAAGATTTGACCCACAAATATTTCATTTTCCCAGCTGCCTCAGGGAAGCTTTGTGGTCAATGCCCTCCTTTAAAAACTTGTGGGAGTTCTCAGAGCTTCTCCCTCAACCCCTCAGAGCCTCTGTCTGCCTGGAAGAAATAGTCCCTTTCTAGACCTGCAGCAAATGGCTGCTTGGCCAGAGGCCCAGTGGTGGGTGGGTGGAGGTGGCTCAGAAGGCGTGTGGTACATTGTCTTTTAGGCCTGGGGACACCTGATAAACACCCTCCCTCCGCCCACAGAGAAACACCATATACCTTGCAAGTGAGGCCATGCTCCCACGCTCTTCCCCTTTGTCGTAAATGCCTGCTTGGGGCCCAGAACATCCTGCATTCGCTGTGGGCCGGACCTGTATGATTAATGCTCCAGGGGCAGGTCTGGGCCGTCTCAACCTTTGCAGTAGCAGAATAATATTTTGAGAGCTACGTCTGATGTGGAACCATCTGCAGTGACATCATCTCTCTGGCTTGAGTCAGAGGTAAGAGAAGAAAAAACCCTGCTCTCAGGAGCACACGTCTGTTTCTCCCTCAGGCCCTGGAAGCGTGTGCAGTACCGGTGGGCTGCTGGGCTAGAGCAGGTGCAGGGCATCATTCAGCTAATGAAGTATTTAAGTGCTGCCCTCTTGACCCTTCTCCTCGGGGCCCAGCAGCCCACAGGGTTCTTCCATTAAGCAGTGGTGCTGGAGGGGGACGTGGTAGGTATGTTTTGGGCACAGGTGCAGCCATCAAAATCCCCTTTCCTTACAGGTGTTGGCCTTTCCAGGTCAGTAAGTTCAGCTCATTATCCCTAAAACAGAGGCAAAGGTAGGAGGTGAGAGCTGTGCCTGCATCCTGGCCCCTCTGACCCCAGCCACAGCATACACATTTCTTTTGGTAGGCTCTGGGATGGGGGTGGCCACAAGCATCAGCGAGCTGGCCTCAGGAATGTGTCAGGTGTAGCAACCACAGCAGAGGGACAGGGTGTCTGGTTAACATTCCAACTCTTCCAGGAAGCCTTCCTTGACTTCTCCAGAGCAGATGGAATACTCCTTCTTGGAAAGTCACACAGGCCATCCACTGAGCCCCTAGTTGGGAACACAGTCTCCCTGGTCCCAAACCCCAGCTCTGTCATTTACTAGATGTGTGACTTCGGGCAATTTACTTCTCTCTACTTCATTCCTTAACTTATAATCTGAATACAGGGAA
Organism: Phacochoerus africanus; assembly: GCF_016906955.1. NCBI lineage: Eukaryota > Metazoa > Chordata > Mammalia > Artiodactyla > Suidae > Phacochoerus > Phacochoerus africanus. The sequence goes on from NC_062545.1 coordinate 111,219,075, forward strand.
AATGCCTAAGGCACAAAGCTGTTGTGCTAAGTACACAAGTCAAGATACACAAAGTGCTTAGAACAAGCCCTGGACAAGAGGCTGCTATTATCATCATAGAACTTTTTTGTGTGGTAAAGTGTGCATAACCTAAAATTTACCATTTTGCACATTCTTAAGTGTACAGTTCAGTGGCATCAACTACATTCATACCATTGGGCACCCATTGCTACTATCCATCTCCAGAACCTCTTCACCAACTCAGACTGAAACCCTGTTTCATGAAACAATAACTCTCCACTACCCTCTCTCCCCAGCCCCTGGGACTCTCTATTCTACTTTCTGTCTCCAATCATAACTTTGGATATAATATTTTATTTTCCTCACTGAACAAATATTGATTGAACACTTACTTTGCACCTAGAACTAAAGTAGAATCTGAGGACACAGAGGTCATCAGGATCAGCAGAATCCATATCTTCATGGAGGTTTTACTCTAGTAGATTGAGGCTGGCAATGAGCAAATGAATACACAGGACAATCTCAGTTGAGATGCAGGCTTTTGTTGAAAAAAAATTATCCAGAACTTGGAAATAGGCAAACGAGAATACAGTACATCCTTCCAGAGTTATAGTACAGATTAGTGATACTGCCCAAAGATAAGTTAATGCTCCCAGAGAATGTACCTGTGTTTGACCTACCTGCTGACTGTTTGATTAGAAGGCAGACACTGAGTGATACATGTTAACTTATAGATTTCTACCCAGTAGAAAAGATTATCCCAAAGATTATGTTTTTATTATCCTGTAGGACAGTATCCATGTTCGTATCTAACCTAGAAATCTAACAGTAAAAGAGAGCCCAGAAATGAACCCACATTTACATGTGCAATTAATCTATGACAAAGGAGGCAAGAATATATGATGGAGGAAAAGACAGACTCTTCAGTAAGCAGTGCTGGGAAAACTGAATAGCTATCCTGCCAAAGAATCAAACTGGACTATTTTCTCACACCATATACAAAAATTCAAAATGGATTAAAGACTTAAAAGGTAAGACCTGAAACCATAACACTTCTAGAAGAAAACATAGGCAGTACACTCCTTGCATCAGTATTAGCAATTTTTTTTTTCAGATCTGTCTCCCCAGGAAAGAGAAACAAAAGCAAAAATAAGTAAATGAGATGACACCAAACTAAATAGCTTTTGCACAGAAAAGGAAGCTATCAACAAAACGAAAAGGCTTCCTATGGAATGAGAGAAGAAAATTTCAAACAATATACTAGATAAGGGGTTAATATCCAAAATAAACAATGAGCTCATAGAACTCAACATCCCAAAACTCAAATAACTTGATTAAAAAATAGGCAGAGGATCTGAATAGACATTTTTCCAAAGAAGACATATAGATGGCCAACAGGTACACAAAAAGATGCTCAACAACAGCACTCATCATGGAAATGCAAATCAAAACCACAATGAGCTGTCACCTCACACCTGTCAATGTCTATTATCAAAAAGACAGCAAACAACGAGTGCTGGCGAGGATATGGGAAACAGGGAATCCTCGTGTACTGTTGATGAGAATGTAAATTGGTGCAGCCATGATGGAAGACAGTATGGAGAGTCCTCAAAAAATTAAAAATAAAACTACCATATGATCCAGCAATTCCATTCCTGAGTCTTTATCTGAAGAAAACAAAAAGGCTAATTAGAAAAGATACATGCGCCCCTCTGTTCATTGCAGCACTATTTACAATAGCCAAGATACAGAAACAATTGACATGTCCATCAATAGATGAAAGGATATTACTCTTCCATACCAAAGGATGAACTCTTGCTATTTGCAACAATTACTTTATGCAATAAATAACATAATGCTGAGAGATAAATCACAAAGAAAGCAAATACTGTATGATTTCATTTATATATGTACTCTAAAAAAAAACCAAAACAAATGAACAAACACAACAAAGCAGAAACAGAGTCACAGATACAAAGAACAAACAGGTGGTTGCCAGAGGGAAAAGTGGTGGGGGGAGGAGAAAAGCAGGTGAGGGCAACTAAAAGGTACAAACCTCCAGCTGCAAAACAAATGAGTCACAGGTATGATGTGTACAGTGTGGGGAACAGAGTCAGTAATTATGAATATCTTTCATGTTCATCTAGTTACAGATGGTAACTAGACTTATTGTGGTGATCATTTTGAAATGTATAGAAATTTAGAATCACCATGCTGTATAACAGGAGTTAACATAGTGTTGTAGGTTAAATATACCTCAAAAATAAACTCAGAAAAAGAGATCAAATTTGTGGATACCAGAGGTGGAGAGAAAGGAAGGGGAGCTGGTGAAGGTGATCCAAAGCTATGCGGACAAAAACACGTTGCCTTGCCATCTCAGTAAACAAGGAACGCTGCCCCTCATCAAACCATCAGCCACTGCAGCCAGTCCGGAGGCGAATTCAGGATGGAGAAAAACAGATACTGGCCTTAGATAACTAAGGTACACACCAAAGGAATAATTTCAATGAGCAGAGACGCTTGCATCTTCCCATTCATAGAAAAGGGCTATATTGTTCTCAGTAATTTCCCTGAATAGAACATAATTCTCAACTTTGAGGCTGTGTTTTTTTGTTTGTTTGTTTTTCCAGTTGACAGGTACAAACTTCCAGTTAAAAGAGAAATAAGTACTAGGGAAGTAATGTATCACAGGATAAATATAACAACACGGTTGTATGTTGTATATCAGAGTTGCTGAGGTAAATGCTAAGAGTTCTCACCACAAAGAAAAAAATATTTTTTCTGTTTAATTTTGTGTCTATATGAGATCATGGATGCTCACTAAACTGAGAGTGATAATCACTCCATGACGTAAATCAAGTCATTACACTGTATATCTTAAACTACACACTGCTGCTGCGTATCAATTACATCTCAATAAAACTGGAAGAAAACAATCTTAAAGGATTTTTTTATTTTAATACCCTTGAACATGCTCTTTGAACCAGCATTAGGTAATCTTACTGGTTCCTTCATTAACGAGGTAATAACACTCTGATGTGTGTCCATTCTATTTTTGCCTGAGAGCCATGTCTCCAACTTTGAAAAGAATACTTTGATACGATGAAGAACATAAACCAGGACCAGGGCATAGAGTGGCTGGAGCTGAGAGTAGAGTATGTTAGGTGGTGAAATCTGAGCAGGAGGATAATGAGAAGGGAGCAGACACCCCAAGATCTGGGAGAAGAGTCTTCCTGGCAGGGGGAACAGGCAGGAACAGAGAGTGGAGTTCCCGGGCCCATGAGGAGAGCAGTGTGTTGGGGCAGCAGTCAATGGGAGTATGGTCACGGAGAGAGTAGATGAGGTCTGGAAGGGCCCTGCAGCCATCGCAGCACCAGGTCCAGGCTGCTGAGGTTGAGGAACGCTGTCTTCATAACAAGAAGGTAACCACCTGGGGCCAGGGGTCAAGCTTCCTGCCTCATGGGATCCCTCTCCTGCCTATGTCTAGTTCACAGAGGCCAGTTGATAGTGGTTCATCTCGTCTGATGACCCCAAACGACTACAAGCCTGAAGCCAGCTGTTTCTTCCACCGCCTTTGTCCCAGGCCTGGGTGTGAGCCTTCCAGGGAGGGCTCTCCAGATAGGCATGGGGAGAGGGGTCAGCCCTGGGCTGCCTGCTCAGGAACATGTAAAGGGGAGTGTCTAGTGCACCCCAGGAAGTTCCTCCAAAGCCCAGCAGTTGGCCTGTGGCCACTAGTGCATTGGACTCAGGGAACTTGGCCATGGCCCTGCTGAAGGATCTCTCCAGTAAAATGTGAGGGATCTCTTCCACTTTAAAACCCTCCAGGATTCCCTGAAGACCCCCCAGCACTGCCCTTCAAATCTCCCCTCTTGCACAGAAGTCCTTCTGGCAGCTCCACTGAATGGTGCCCTCTAGTGGAACTTTGTGTTCCGGCCATAACCCCTTTGCAGAAAGGGATGACTGGGGTCTGCCAAACAGGATAGGGGGCTTTTCAGCAGAGATCCAGCTGACTCTTGTCCTCAGAGCTCCTACTGTGTTCCAGGCAGGATCAGCTGCTCTTAGGTACTGGCAACAATGCAAGAGCCCAGGCCATGCCTGTCTTGTTCACCAATGGGCCTCGGCACATCGTTTTAGCAGCACATACTAAATATTCCTTACGTGCTTTTTAAGTGAATGAATGGAGAAACAAACAAGATGCAGTGTCTAGACCTTAATGAAATCAATGTAGGGATTGTTCTGTGTTACCTCAGAGCACTCTCATAAGCAGAAGTTAATTTGTGCCTTTTTAATTAAGCTCAGCCTAACAGGCAGATGTGTTTTGTGTTAAGTACAAGAATTCTGGACTCTGCCCAGGTTCAAGTTCCTGGCTCTGCCACTTACCAGCTCTGTGACCTCAAATAAGTTACTTAATCCCTCTGTGCCTGAATTTCCTCCTCTGCTAAGACAGGGATACCTCACAGTGTTGCCATGAGGGTTAAAATAATTAAAATTTGTTAAGTACTTCAGGGAGTTCCTTGCACATAATTTGCACTATGTCAGTTTTGCTTTAAAAAAAAAAAAAAAAAAAGGAAAACTTGCTAAGAAATGGAGCGATATCCAGCAGCGAACAGGCTAAAGATTGAGGTACTAGAAATTCTTGTCGTGGCTCAGCAGTAAGGACTAGCTAGCATCCATGAGGACATGGGCTCAATTCCCGGCCTCGCTCAGTGCATTAAGGATCCAGCATTGCCGTGAGCTGTGGTGCAGGCCACAGACATGGCCAGATCCTGCATAGCTGTGGCTGTGGTATAGGCGGGTGGCTATAGCTCCAACTTGACCCCAAACCTGGAACTTCTAAATGCCATGGATGAGGCGCTAAAAAGAAAAACAACAACAAAAAAATTGAGGCATTGAGCTGCCCATAACCAGAAGTAGGAGGATGCATTAGCTCTTTAAGATAATCAAGAATAGTTATTATCTATTGAGGAGTTCCTGTCGTGGTGCAGCAGTAAAGAATCTGAAGAGGAACCATGAGGTCGCGGGTTCGATCCCTGCCCTTGCTCAGTGGGTTAAGGATCCGGCGTTGCCGTGAGCTGTGGTGTAGGTTGCAGATGCGGCTCGGATCCCCCGTTGCTGTGGCTGTGGTGTAGGCTGGCAGCTGTAGCTCCAATTTGACTCCTAGCCTGGGAACCTCCATATGCCACGGGTGCGGACCTAAAAAGCAAAGGGAAAAAAAGAATTATTATCTATTGAGCACTAACTCCATCCAGTACTATGCTAAGCACTTTGAATTTTTATCCTCTTTTGTTTTTAACCTTTTAAGGCAGGTATTATTGTCACCACTTGACACGGGAAACAGAGGCTCTGTGACAAGTTGAGGTCCCTTGGTGTGGAGCTGTTGATTGAGAGATGAGTCAGGCTCAGAATTCAGGGAACACCTCGGTGTCTGAGCTCATGGGGGGCATGGGAGGGAACCACAGGGAAAAGGCAGGTGAGCAGTCTGTGGGCTGGAAGGAAGGGGCTCCAGGGCTGGCCAGAGCCCACAGCTTGGTGATAATAAACCCTTTGTGCTGGGGCCCAAAGGCAGAGGAAGCGGAGAGGCAGAGGCAGCTTTTGCAGCAATCAATCAATCAGTCAATCAAGCAAACAACCCACCACCCCAGGGACACACTGCTGATGACAATGAAGGGAAGGGAAGGGTCACATGTGGCTCCAAAGGCCCCAGGTGCAAGGCAATGTCTCAGCCTGTGTGGAAAGCTCTCCAAAGCAGAACAGTGTCCCTGCAGAGAAGGAGCTGGAACATCCTGGAGGAAGAAACAGCCAGTGGATGGGATGAAAGAGACAGGTGGGGGACTATTCCTTGGAGAAGAGAGGACAAGGCTTCTACAGCAGTAGCAGGATAGAGGAGGTGAAGAGAGACAGCTCTGTCTGGAGACCAAGAGAAAACCTTTGCCTTTACAGTGAGAAAAACAGGGTTCCAGCTTTGTCTTCATGAGAAAAAAAGGAGCTGAGAACAGCAAGTTAAGGGCATGAGAGAGGCTTGAGAAAGGCAAAGTTTGGCATAAGCCTGAGCGGGGTGTCCTAGGAGAGTAAGAGGGGCAAAGAAATCGTGAGGCCCAGGAAGCCAAGCTGGGGAGGCAGGGCAAGAAATCAGGGGTGCCCAGCAAGACAGTCATTTGCATGTAGGGAGGCAACTGCTACTCAGCACCCCCAATTTTCCCGTGAGAACCCCAAGTTCTAGGTGCCCCAGGAGCTGTCCCGTCCACCTAAGAGTAATTCTTTCTCCTTGTCCAGCCATAAGAGCCACTGCCCAAGAACATATGGAGCCCTTCCACTGGCCCCAAAGGGCTCCTTGGGCTTAAGCTTTTGAGCCGTCTCTACCCATCTATCCATCCCATTCCTTCTCTCCGCTGACTGTCAGGAAAATATCAGGGGCCAAAGAAGGGCACGGCTGCAACCTCCAGAATGCTTTCTTGGGTTGATATGACACCTCGCTTTTAAAGTGTTTCCCAGTTATTTCATAGGCAGCAGACACTGTGACTATATCTTCTAGGTGGGAAAGTGGACCGTATCAGGTCCTGCATCCTTTGCTGGCGCCATCAGGCTGTCAGCAGTTGCCTTGATATCAAGGCAAGAAGTGTCTGGGGCTGTGGTCTATACCTCCCCTCACCTCCTACCCTGCAGGCCACTCCTGCCATTATCCTCACTGTGTGTTGGGGATGGGGGGGATTGGGCAGGGATGGCAAACACTTGAAGCACACATCTCATCTCACCCCACTCTAGCACCAGTAGAAGTCATCAAAAATCCATCCCGTATTTCTCAGCATGGTGCTCCAGGCAGCAACACAAAACAGGTGCAGGTGGAAGTCCAGGTAAATCCTTTTTGTCACCCCATTTGTAGAACAGGCAGCTCCAGCACCCTTCCTTTTATCGCCTGTGAAGGGAGGTGACCGCAAGTCAGGTTGTGAAGGCGTGAGATATGGCTTTGCCTCTCAGCCCCTCTTCCCCTCAGCCCTCCTGGGGGTCTCCTGAGCTGTGTTCTCTCCTCAAGATCACTCTCCCTCTCACCCTCTCTCCTTTGGGTCCCCAGGAGCAAAGGAGATAATAGGGTTATTGATTGGCCATGACTGAGGAGCCATGGGTTCTAATTCCAGCCAAGCCCCCTCAACTGCCTTCATCTCTCTGAGGCTCTTCTTTTCTATAAAGGAGATGAATTATACCCACCTTTGGATCCTTAGCAGTGGACTGAGGATCAGGATGGAAGTGAACCTCTGTATATGTAAAGTTTCTAAATTGAAACAATCTTTGCCAGAGTTCCCCTGTGCCACAGTGGGCTAAAGGATGTGGTGTTGCTCACAGCTGCAGCTCAGATTCAATCCCTGACTTGGGAACTTCCATATATCATGGGCGTAGCCATAAAAAAAAAGAGACAAACAGTGTTTACCAACCTAAGAAAGTCTTACTTTTAATCACCAGCATCTACCCTCCCAGGTATAAGAATGAGGCACCTTGGAGGCACAACTTTTCAGTATGAAAGGAACAATTCTAATGGTGGAATTGTTAACTGGCCTAGATTATGAGGGGGTAAGCTGAGCCTTGTGGCACCCTCAAATCCCACCTCATGCTGCAGCAGAACTCACATTTTTTTATGGTGCTTAATAGTTGATAAAGAAATAGTTGATAAAGGGCCTGGCACATTCTCTTAAGAGCACTCCATTGCTATATTAGTGGCATCAGCGTGGCTATTCCAGCGAGGTTCTGTAACTTTCCTGCCTGGTAGACACTGCAAATTCCTTGCTCCCCACCACCCTTTTTACAATCAAGGGCTCATGGTGGAGGGTGGCTTGCTGGCCAGGGGAATACAGTGGGTAGAGTTCTAGCCAGGCTGAAAACGCCTAAATCTGGGATCATTTCGCCCATCTCTGCCCCCAGGCAGAGAGAGAGCAGCTGAGCCAAAAAGAGGGTTATTTTTAATCCCAAAGATGCAGTGTTCAAGAACAAATAGCCCCAGCTCTGGAGGATCCGCCAGATGAGTGTGGGCCCGGAGGTGTCAGAATGTGGCTGCTTTTCTTTGCCCCTCCAGAAACCAGAGCCCAGCGGCACTGTGTATTTTTACACAAGCTGACTTGCTACGGCCTCTCAGTGCCACTACATCCTGCCAGGACAGGGTGGGAGCCCCATGAGTCATGACCTTTAAGTCCAGCTGAGCCCTAACCTGAGACACAGCCCAGGTCCTGGCTGCCCATCTCACACTGCCCCAGGCTTCCAACCTCTTCACCTGCCGCCCACGTCCCCATCCCAGGCCCAAGGGGCTGAAGGCCAGACTATCACTTTTCCTTCTTGGATTTTTGCCCCCATCTCCCTTCCTGTACTCTCTGTAACAAAAATAATTCACGTTATTATTAAATTAATAATTCAAATGGGATGAATAAAAAGAAAAGGAAAATCCCTATCACCCCCTCCCCCAACTCTCTTCCACTGTGGGTGAGGACCAGCACTTGTTAATACGTGGAAGAATTTTCCCTGACTTTTTTCCTAAAAATATTTTTTACACATAAGGTATTTATTTTTTAAATATACAGAATCCCACCCAAGGCCTGGCTGTGAGGAAGCCAGGACGCCTTCTCATTCAGGAAGAATGCTGATGTCATCTCCCACTGAGGTCCACGGCTCTGTGGTCGGGGTTGTTAGAATGTTACAAGGGAACATTTAGCCCAGTGCCTGGGCCCACAGCAGTGTTCCATACCAGCTACTCTCCTCTCCATCCTCATCTCTCCCAGAAGAAATCATTTTGTCTGTGTCAGGCTTTGTTTGGTTAAGATGGCAGGCTCTGGAGTCAGGAACCTTGGGTCTAAATCCTTGCTCTGCCTCTAAGTAATTGTGTGAAGCTGAGCAGGTGGCTTAACTGCTTTGTGTCAAAAGTTCCCATTTGAAAACAGGAATGGGAGTTCTCATCTTGGCTCAGCGGAAACAAATCTGACTAGTATCCATGAAGACGCAGGTTCTATCCCTGGCCTCACTCAGTGGGTTAGGGATCTGGCGTTGCCATGAGCTGTGGTGTAGGTCGCAGCTGAGCTTGGATCCCACCTTGCTGTGGCTCTGGCACAGGCTGGCAGCTGTAGCTCCGATTCGACCCCTAGCCTGGGAACCTCCTTATGCTGCGGGTGCAGCCCTAAAAACCAAATAAATAAATAAATAAATAAAACAAAACATAACAGGGATGAAGATAGGATATACGTTACAGGCCTGGTATGAGAGTTCAGTGAACTGACACATGTAGAGCCGCTGGAAGAGAAGCTGGCACATAGTAACTGCTCAATAAACATTAGCTCTGGTTCTGCTATAATGATTATCTTCTCAACTCTTGGGAGCACCTCCTATGTTTCAGGCCCTAGTTAAGCTTCCTGAATGATTTGTGATAAGTTAATTAACTGATCTCTTTCTTACTTATTCAGAGAGGTGCTCAAGGCAGGTGGGGAATGAGATGGAGAGTAATTTCAAGGGCTTGGATATCAGTTTAACACAACTGCATTATGGAGTCACTGGAGCTCATTAACACATGGGAAAATGTTAAAAGCCATGTGGCTTTCATTGGAACTCTCATGCACACACTATTCCAGCTGTTGATGGATGATCATGGGTCCAATCACCATGGTATTCGTGCCACTTTTGTGTCTGAAAGCTTCCATGATAAAAAATTTATTATGTATTATGTATATTCATATACACATCTTAAAAAATCCATACCACTCTAATTACTTTCATAGTTTTTCTTCAGTGTTTTAATATACTCTTTTTTTACGATGTTTAAGAATCTTTTTGTTAGTCAAGGCAATGAAACCATTAGAAATGCCTCCCCCTTGAGACACACTGGCGTTGACAGAAGTGGTCTATTACAGCATCCTGACTCTGGGCTGGTCATACTCCACTGCGCTCATGATGAGCAAAATTCCCAGCTGACAGGTGATGGGGACAAAGAGCAGTCACACTCTGGCATCTGGTGCCAGGCTGCCCCCCTTCCTTTGCCTTCCCTCCCAGTATTGGCTTCCAGCTCATATTTTGGGTGACACTTGTCCTATCTTTGTCAATGTCCAGCACTTGGTGTGTCCCATTAATGCTCTGAGAACAGAGGAGGTAGAGCTAGAGACAGCCATTCAGATCAACCACAGACTTTCTGCCTCAAGGTTAAGGATCCCTGACATCTGTCCCCTCCCTCTTCCAGGTCAATCAGCAGGGGCTCACCCCCACCCCTTGGTTTTGACACACCTTCAGACGTTTGGCAGCAATACAAATGCCATGTGCCCTGCTGCTAGGCCAAGCTTACCTTGCTTTTTGTGATCATCCAGATGCTATTGCCTGCTTTTGTTGCTACTGCCATTGGGGGTTTTTTGTTTTTGTTTGTCTTTTTGTCTTTTCTAGGGCCGCACCTGTGGCATATGGAGGTTCCCAGGCTAGGGGTCTAATCAGAGCTGTAGCTGCCGGTTTATGCCACAGCCACAGCAACTCAGGATCTGAGCCACGTCTGTGACCTACACCACAGCTCACGGCAATGCCGGATCCTTAACCCACTGAGCAAGGCCGGGGATCAAACCCACAACCTAATGGTTCCTAGTCGGATTCGTTAACCACTGAGCCACGATGGGAACTCCGCTACTGCCATTGTTAATGTGAATAATTACAACTTCCAACTACTGACTGATTATTGACCATCAACGTTGTACATCCATAGGCACGGCTTCATTTAATCCACACAACAGCCAATCAGGTAAATCTATCATCCCATTTTTCAGATGAAGACACAGAGACTGAATGACTCATCCAGGGTCACAGAGTGACTACATGGAGATTGAAATTCCAGGCTGATTTCAAAGCTCATGCTCTTAATACTATGCTCATTACAGACTCTTTTCCATCTCCAGAAAGAGGATAGGTGTGTAAAAGAATGGGTAACTTTTACTAGGCCTTTTCATTGCTGTTTTTGTGTCTCATGAACAGGACCACCAAAAAGTGGAAGCCCTTTTAGTCTGGGTTTTGGTCTTCTATAAAGAGGTCCTCAGAGGTGCACGTGTGTGTGTACTTCTAAACACAGCAGGCAATCTACAGGTAGAGGCCTGGCAGGTAAGACTCTGCCTTTGGCACACAAGGGGCCTCAACTCTGACACTCAGCCACCCATTCTCTTGAGCAACCCACTTCCCCTTTCTGGGCCTCTGTTTTCTTATCTGTAAACCAGGGGTCACAAAACCTAGCTTACAGTCAGGAAGCACATTCAGTGACGCCCCAAGGGACACGTGCCCAGCGGAGAGCCTAACTAAAGCGGAGCTCTAAAATAAAGGCATCCCAGCCCGTCACTCCCCAGCGCGGGAGCCTGGGACCCACAATGGGACTGCGGACAAGAAAGAAAGTGGGGGTGGGGCCTGGCATCAGCGCCTGTGACACCGTGTGGGGGCGTGGCCCCGCGAGACCCAGCCCTCCTGCTGGAGCCCAACCCATTGTTTTCCAAGCTTCCCCTTTTCCTTGCTAAGGATGCTGATCTGATCCCACACCACTGACCCCAGCCCTGCTCCTTTTTTCCCCACCGCTCTCAGCCAGAGGATCCTGTTTCTTGCCCACAATTCAGGTCACTGTCACATGGGCTGGGCTACAGGTGGTCTGTGAGACCACCTGTGCTGTGAACCACCTCCTCATAGGAAGCTAGAATCAAGTGCATTCCTGACCACATCTCCCTGTCAAGGACAGACGGACACACACACAAACAAACATGCAGACTCAGAGAAACACAGGCACACAGATGTGCGGACACACTCTCTGGATGCTCCCAACCTCCAGGCCCCACCCACTGCCCAGCAGCGGCACCCGGGCAGTTCTGCCACTTTGGTCTAATGTGGGTGAGAAAGGGTCCTGAGATTGCTGAGTTTCCCAGTGCTCTCCTCCCAAGGCCCTTTCAGCTGAACTTTCAGCTCTGGGCAAGCGTCCAGGGCCCAGGGGCCCCAAGGCTGAGTCATGGGTCCCTTGGCCCCAAGTTGCATTTCTAGCCCAGTCCAGATCCCGGGACTTCCAAAAACACAGGTCATCCCTCTGAGTCAGCAAAGGTTCCCACAGAAACTCCATTTTGTGTGGATTTAATCAGAGAATATTTTGAAAGCCTCATCTGGAGGTAATTTGGAATTTAAATTCTCAGGATAGAGGATATTTTTTTTACCAGAACAAGGGCTTGGAATAGTTATATCCTGTCAATTATTGATCAACCATTTCCAAAGGATTTTTTTTTTTTTAAAAAACGACCTGTTTTACCAAATATGTTAGAAAAATTCCCTTTGGGATTTGGTCATTATTAGCGTAACTGATAGAAATTATTCCACGACACTTAGGAATGTGTTCCATGACACATTTCATGGATTTTCTACATCAAATTAAATCATACTCAGACCCCCACCTACCAGGTCCTCAGATAATTCAATCCCAGGCAATTTTCAGGGTCTCTCACTCTCCTTTTTTTTTGTTTTTGGTTTTTTTTTTTTTTTTTTTTTTTTTTGCTTTTTAGGTCCACACCCACAGCATATGGAAGTTCCCAGACTAGGGGTCAAATCGCAGCTGTAGCTGCCAGCCTACACCACAGCCACAGCAACACCAGATCTGAGCCACATCTGTGACCTACACCACAGCTCACAGCAATGCTGGATCCTTAACCCACTGAGCAAGGCCAGGGACTGAACCCGCATCCTCACGAATGCTGGTCAGATTCGATAACCGCTGAGCCACGACAGGAACTCCCTCTCACTCTCCTTCCGTGCAGACCTCTGGGGCCTTCAGGATTCCAGAAACTTGAGGAAGGGCACCGGGTCCATGGCAGTTGCTCCCAAGTTGCCTATTGTCCAAGCCCTAGTGGACCAGTTAGAGGCTGGGGCTGCTGCCCACAGCATACTCCTCAAATCCAGGCCACAGGGCAACAGTTTAGTCCCCATCCACCTCCGGCCAGCCCTTAATGACCTCTGGGCTCGAGGCCCCCTCCCCAGCCCTCTCCATCCCCAACAATCAGTGTTAAGTCTCCAGACCCTTAGACAATCTAAGAAAGGCCTCTAAGTTTTCCCTCGGGCCAGAGAAACCCAGCCCTTCCTCTGAAACATAGAGGCCTCTGGAGAGGAAGAGGGGAAAATACCTCACATTCTTTTCCAGTGAGACTGCAGAAGAAAAACAGACATGGTTAATGTCTCAATCACAGTAGTTCCTGACCTAGTCAATGATTACCTGATTTACTTAGTAATCCATACTCTCTGGGGAGTGGATAGAGCTGCGGGCCCTAAACAAAAACAAAAACAAAAGCCATTCCTTAGTGAAGGTTATGAAACCTCTTGGCTTCTGTCATTTCCAGGGTCTCCCTAGAATACTCCTGCTTGGACAGAGATGGGGTCAAATCACAGAGATACCATCCAGTAGCGTGGTGTCCAGCAGCTAGGTCTTATGGTTGTTCTTCTTCATGGAAAAATTGTACCCCATTTAAGGACAGATGAGGTTGAGATAAGAGGTGACACTGAAGCTCAAATAAACACGGGCTAGCTTCAAGTCCACCCAACACCACATAAGGCAGTAGAGCTTATGGTTAGGAGCAATGGCTGTAGAACCAAATAGACCAGAGTTCAGGTTCTGGCTCTATCATTTTTTTTTTTTTTTCTCTTTTTAGGGCCACACCCCATGGCATATGGAGGTTCCCAGGCTAGGGGTCTAATCGGAGTTGTAGCTGTCGGCCTACACCACAGCCACAACAATGCCAGATCTGAGTCATGTCTGAGACCCACACCACAGCTCACAGCAATGACAGATCCTTAACCCACTGAGCAAGGCCAGGGGTCAAACCCGCAACCTCTTGGTTCCTAGTCGGATTTCTTAACCACTGCGCCATGATGGGAATTCCTCTATCACTTTTTAGCTGTGTGACTTCAGGCAAGTTGCTTCCCCTCTCTGAGCTTCAATTTCTTCATTTCTAAAATGGAGGCAATCAAGTGCCTGCTAGGACTGGGTGAAAGATAAATGACAGACAGCCAAGACAGTGATATAAGTTCATGCTGTGAGGAATACCCTCTGCTTCAAGCACATAACAATGATATATGATAGAGAAAGAAAATTAAAATGTTACAGCCACTTTCAAAAAACATTATCTATGTGGACAAGGCTTCAAAGCATTCTATATACCTCCTTTGAGGGTCTCTAGTGGGATGGAAACCAATTTGCCCATGCTGGTGATCAGCTTACTCTTCATTCCTGTTTCACCTTTCTAGCCCCCTCTTCCACTCTTCTTCCATAAATCATTTCCTAAAATGAGATGCCAACAAGCCTTTATCTCAGTCTCTGCTTTTGCAGGGAGTCTAGGATAGCCGGAAAGGAAAACAACAATGAAGCAAAGAGTTGGTAGACAGAAAACGAAATAGGGCACAAGTTAAAATATGTTAGTTATTATAATAAATGTAAACAGATTATCTCGTAAAAGACAGACTCTCAGGGAGTTCCCATGGTGACACAGCAGAAGCAAATCCAACTAGGAACCATGAAGTTGCAGGTTCGATCTCTGGCCTCACTCAGTGGGTTAAGGATCCGGTATTGCTGTGAGCTGTGGTATAAGTCACAGATGTGGCTCAGAACTGGCTTGGCTGTGGCTGTGATATGGGCCAGGAGCTGTGGCTCCAATTCGACCCCTAGCCTGGGAACCTCCATATGCCAAGGGTGTGGCCCTAAAAAGCAAAAAAAAAAAAAAAAAGACTATCAGATTAGATTTAAAAATGAACAAAGTTTGCAGTTCTCTTGTGGCACAGTGGGTTAAGGATCTAGTGTTGTCACTGCAGTGGCTTGGGTTGCTGCTGTGGCACAGGTTCAATCTATGGCTTGGGAACTTTCATATGCCACAGGCTTGGCCAAAAGAAAAATGAACAAAGTTTATAAGAGGTACGGGAGTTCCCATCATGGCTCAGCAGAAACAAATCTGACTAGAATCCATGATGACACAAATTCAATCCCTGGCCTCGCTTAGGGGGGTAAGGATCCGGCATTGCTGTGAGCTGTGATGTAAGTCGCAGATGCGGCTTGGATCCTTGCTATGGCTGTGATGTAGGCCATCAGCTCTAGCTCTGATTTGACCCCTAGGAACATCCATATGATGGGTGCAGCCCTAAAAAGCAAAAAAAAAAAAAAAAAAGAAAAAAGAAACAAAGTTTATAAGAGGTATGCCTAAGGCAAAACCACAAAGAAAGATTGAAAATGAAATATTAGAGGAGTTCCTGTTGTGGCTCAGCAGGTTACAAACTCAACTAGTATCCATGAGGATGGGGGTTTGATTCCTGGCCTCACTCAGTGGGTTAAGGATCCAGCGTTGCTGTGAGCTGTGGTGTAGGTCACAGATGTGGTTCGGATCTGGCATAGCTGTGGCTGTGGTGCAGGCCAGCAGCTGCAGCTCTGATTTGACCCCTAGTCTGGGAACCTCCATATGCTGTGGGTGTGGCCATAAAAAGCAAAATAATAATAATAATAATAGATTAATTTTTTAAAAAAGAAAGAAAAAGATATACCTGTCCAATGCAAATGAAAAATAAGTTTGTGGTTATGGATTGAATGGTGTCCTCCCAAACCATATGCTAAAGTCCTAACCCCCAGCACCTCATATAACCTTTTATGGGAATAGAGTCATTGAAGAAAGAGTTAAGATGGAGTCTTACTGGAGTAGGATGGGCCCTTCATCCAATATGACCAGTATCCTTATAAGAAGAAGAGAGACACACAGACACATAGAAAGATGGCCTGTGGCAGGGGAGACCAGACAGGAGTTATGCTGCCACAAGTCAAGGCAAGCCAAGGACTACCTGAAGCTAGAAGAGGCAAGAAGTGTCCTCTCCTAGAGGACTGGGAGGGAGCACAGCTCTGCCAAAACCTTGGTACTGACATTTAGCCTCCAGGAATGTGAGAGAATGAATTTCTATGCTTTGAGCCACCCAGTTTATGGTCATTTGTTATAGCAGCTCCGGGAAACTATTATACATGCCTAGCAATATTTATATCCACCTGAATAAGGTTTAAGGCCCATGTATTATTCAGAACAAATAAGGATAATATATAATTGTAAAAGCAACACCCCATGAAGAAAATACAATGATTATGAATTTGAATGTACTTAACATGACTAAATTATAAAGAGAAGTTGATTCATTTCTAGTCTCCATAGAGTATTCTTAATATACTTTTATCAGGACATGATAGAGCAAGCAGATAAAAAAGGAGGAAAGATATATAAGATATGAAGAGCTATTAGTAAACTTGACCCAGGGGTATAGATGTAGAATCACCTGCATCCAAAAGGAGACCATGTATCCTTTTCAAGCTCATGGTGATCGTTTTAGCAAAGGAAGTCTCAACAAATTTTTAATAACTTAGAGTATAGAAATCACATTTTCCATCCACAGTGCTAGTAAATTAGAAGTAACCACAATCCCTAAATATATTGTCGATTAAAGATAAAGTCTTGATAAATATTACAAAATATTTAACTTGAAAAATTATGGAAGAACCACATAAAACTTGTGAGATGCGAGCAGTACCTAGAGGTAAATTTGTAGCTTTAAAATACCTTTTGGGAAAACAAGGGTGAAAATAAATAAAAATGTTAATGCCAGAAACTAGAAAAAGAACATGAATGAGATGTTGCTTTTAAAGTCATTTGCATAATGCTTGCTACATAAAAAGTAATCAGTAGAAAGGAAGTACTTGATAAATGGAAATTGTAGTTGTTATTCCACCAATAACTTTCTAATTAAAAGAGCTTTTCTTTACAGGATTAAGTAAAAATTTCATAAGCAACTTGGGATTTGTAATAAGTATGTATTTGATCAGCATCCCTCTTCCTGGCACAGATCTCCTAAAACCCTTGGAATTTCCTGTAATGAGAGCAGTAAAAGTGTCTTTTGTTATATGAATGAGGTGACTTTGGGGAAGCACCTAGGTCACCTAAGGATGGGGACTGGTCGCCAGAGGAATTAACCATGTGATTAGAGAGTTGGAATTTTCAGCCCTCTCTGGGGAGAGGAGAGCAGCTGGAGATTGAGTTCAAAAACCAAAGGCTGATAATTCACTCAGTCATGCCCAAGTAATGAAGCCTCCATAAAAACTCAAAAGGATGGGGTTTGGAGAGCTTCCAGGTTGGTGAACACACAGAGGTGCAAGGGAGAGAGGCGAGCTGGGAGAGGACATGGGCGCATTTAAGCCCCTTCCCACATACCCTGCCCATGCTCCTTTCTACCCAGCTCTTCCTGAATTATATCCTCTTATAATGAACTGATGATCTAGTAATTGAAATGTTTCTCTGGGTTTTGTGAGCCCCTCTAATAAATATATCAAACCCAAGGATGGAGTCATTGGAATCCCCAATGCTTAGCCTGAAGCACAGGTGACAAACTAGACTTGCAGTTGGCACCTGAGGTGCTGGTGGTGGGGGAACAGTCTTATAGGACTAAGACCTTAACAAGGAGAATCAGATATTATCTCCAGATAGAGCAGGTTGGCATTGAGTGGGATTGTAGAACACCCAGCTGGTGCTGAAGGATGGCTTGGTGTGGGGAAAACAAAAAACAAAAAACACATAGGAATTGGTGTAATAATCTTATAGCCAAGAGAGAGGTTTTTCTGTGTCTGGAGTTTCAAAAATTAAATTTTATAATTTTGCATAGTCCAATAATATTCCAGAAAGAAATTCTCTGGTCTAGGTTGGTCTCCCCTGCCTCTATTAAATTCAAACACATTCTTTAGCCATTGAATGGTCTAGAGTCTGAACTCAACAGTGACAGCTATCAGTCAAGCAGCCAGGCCCTGATAGAAGCTGCCCCCTGAAAGACCTTCATAGCATCCAGGGAGTTTCACCATCAATCCTCCTCTTGGAAGGAAATAAGGACTTAAATAATTAGAGAGTCTCATATTTCCTAAAAGTACTGTTGATGTATCACTTCCCTAAAATTAGCCTTCAGAAAAGAAGGAATGGCCTTAGACAACCTCTTAGTTACAGGGCGTCCTCTCAATAATTGTAATTTTGAATAAGAGGAAGCTATTTGGAGAACAAAATCCTCAAAGGAACTCAATCAATGCTATTTTTAGGCTGGCAAGATCACTGGACAGAATTCGTTTAAAAGGAGGTGAAGAAATGAATAGAAATGTAGTAATTATTTCTGGGGCAAGGATATGTGAACCCTGGGATTCACTGCAAACAGCCTTTTAAAGATCTCTGATCAAAATGACTTTTTTTTAGGGCTTCACCCATAGCATATGGAGGTTCTCAGGCTAGGGATCAAATCAGAGCTACCGCTGCCGGCCTACAACACAGCCACAGCAATGCCAGATCCAAGCTGCACCTGTGACCTACACCACAGCTCACGGCAATGCCGGATCATTAACCCACTGAGCGAGGCCAGGGATGGGACCCGCAACCTCATGGTTCCTAGTCAGATTCATTTCTGCTGTGTCACACCGGGAACTCCAAGATCTCTGATTAAAATGATTCTAAAAGTAGTTATGTTACAGAAATGATATATTATATATATACTCACAAAAGGAAGCTTAGACAGTTCTTCCTACAATTGGTTTTGCCAGTGGGTACTTGTGTCGTGGTATAAATTTCCAGCGACAAGAAGAAACTCAGATTCACAAAGTGCTGAATTCCAAGCAATGTAGGAGGTAAAAGACAATGGATTCTGGAAAACTGTGGGAGAAGCTGCTGTGAGGGAGACAGTGATGGTGAAGATGAGAAGTTTGAACAAAACTGTTTCATGACATGCCAGAGAGGGGAAAAAGTAATCTTGCTCTGTGATTTTTTTTATCATATGTGGTTTTATGTTTGTTGGAAAATTTTTTTTTTCGTCTTTTTTGTCTTTTTTTAGGGCCGCACCCAGGGCATATGGAGGTTCCCAGGCTAGGGGTCAAACTGGCACTCCAGCTGCCAGCCTACGCCACAGCAATGCCAGATCTGAGCCGCATCTGCGACCCACACCACAGCTCACAGCAACGCTGGATTTTTGATCTACTGATTGAGGCCAGGGATTGAACCCCCAACCTCGTGGTTCCTAGTTGGATTCATTTCTACTGCGCCATGATGGGAACTCCTTGTTGGAAATATTAAACTAAATATCATTAGGATTTGACTTTTCCATTGGTATTCCTAAAAGTTTATATATTCAAGTTGGCCCCCTCAAGTTCGTGTTTTGCGTTGACTTTTACTCAGGCATATAATTTAAGCTATTACTGGAAAGAAGGTGATGAGGGTCCCTGACCTTCCCGGCCAACCAAGCCTCCCTGTGCGGAAGGTTATGGACCCTGCTCAGACTTGCTTTCCTTTGTGCCTCTGTGGATGGGCCTGGTCTTAGTCCACAGGAACCTGAGCACGTTGGGGAATGAGGGAATTTAGAACTACTGCCTTCACTGACTCATGAGCAGGTAATTGCCTGGCTCTTCCCAAGAATTCCTAAGTGCCCTGGGCTGCCTGTGTCTCCCACTCCCCATATTTATATGTGGAAGCCTGAACCCCCAAGTGAGATGGCATTGAAGGTGAGGCTTTGGGGAGGCAATTAGGGTAAAAGAGAAGATGAGGATGGGGCCTCCGTGTGAGATTAGTGCCCTTACAAGAAGAAGAGACCAGAGTTTCCTCTCTCTGCCATGTGAGGGTATGTCGAGAAGACAGCCACCTGCAGGCCGAGGATAGAATCACCTTCTGTCTGGCTTTCCCATGAAGCAGCAGCAGAACTGATTTCCTCTGTCAGTGGTTTCGAAAGACCAAGACCAGCACAGCAGAGAACCATTACTAAAACCACCAGTTGAAAAAGCTTACAGTAACATAGAGAGTCTGTGTTTCCCTCCTCATTCTGGGGTCCCCAGGCATCAAGGAAGCGAGGAGGGAGGTAGCAGACATCCTTCCCCTTTGCAGCCTGGGAGAGAGTTGGGGGATAACTGGCCATCTGCAAAGGACCCACTGGGGCCTCCAGGAGCTGTCTTCCTGTTCCCCATCCCCTCTCAGCTGCCAGCTCTGTCTGAACAGTAGACAAAGCAGCCAGTTGAACTGAAATGAGAAAATATAAAATATCTGAGGTTGTTTCCAAAAACTGCTAGTTTTTCAAGCAGTCCTACTGGGGAGGTCAGGCTTTTTAATGCTACTTTGCACATTAGGTAATCATCACTTTCAGTGTCTCTGAGCAGATGGTCCAGAGCCCCTTCTCTTGGGTCTCCTGGGCAGGAATTCAGAAGTCTCCATGTGGAGGCAATACAGACCCATTATCCTCTCCTGATAATGTCACCAAAAAAAGTATACATTAGTGGGGTAACTGAATGATCTTGGGGTAACTGAATGTGGCAGCAGGCTTTTATGATGTCTTCTATAAAAAGTTATAAAGTTGGAGTTCCCTGGTGGCACAGAGGGTAAGGATCCAGTGTTGTCATGGCAGTAGCTCTCACTGTGCTGTGGAGGCACTCCAGGTTGAGGTGTGCACGGTGGTCCAGTTTCCTACAAGATCGGTCCGTGCTTAGGTCAGTTCTATGCAATGTAGCAGGTAATGGCCTAGACTCAAGCATTTCCATCAGTCGCTGTTTTGAGAATTTAGTTTCACTCTCCAAGGAAACTGTAAGTTCCTGGAAGGTGGGACCATACCTTACACTTAATTTCCATGTTTAATTTCTGTGTATCTAATTTTCAAGACTTTGTGTTTCTCTTCGGGAATCCAGTGTGGACAGCAGGGAACATGCCACGTGCTGAGTGCACTTCTGATGGACCGAGTGACAGAAGAGAGTATCAGACCAAGAGTCCAGTGTCCTGGGTTCTGGTTCCAGCTCTTCCACCACCACACCAGCTCCTCCCCCTTTCCATCCTCTGTTTCCCCATGTGGACAAAGTGATGTGTCGAGGTGTGTCCCAATCTCCCTTTGATGCTGGCCAACTAAGTGCCGGAGCTCCCCCAGGCCACAGGACCGGTGAGCAAGGCCAAGGAGACCAGCTCATTACTCTGAATTTTGCCCTTGGGTACCCACTCAGGAAGCTGGGATGGTCCCCCAGAGCACACAGCTGGGATGGGGAGACGGGTGTAACCCATGGGGCATGAGCTAACTTCTGCAGGCAGCCTGGTCTATTTGTCCCTTATGTTCCCTGGCCTGGCAACAAGCAGAAATTCTGCATGATTCCTCGTCTTCCAGCCTCTAAACTTTTCAGAACTTTCTTGATATTTAGCCAAAGGGTTTCAGACAGCATCAACGAGAATCTCCAGAAATTTCCCTGGAAAATCCCTCACTGACCAGCTAAGTGAGGAGCTTAGGAAGATGGGCCGGGTTCAGCCTTCACCACTGTGTTGGGGACGTTTTCATTCATTTGTTCATTTCACAAACTGTGGGTGCGTTGGGGCCCATCATATCCTAGGCACTGTGCTGAGTGTTATCTTATTCATCTTCAATGATGAATAAGACTGGATACAGTTCCTGTCCACAGGGGACTTAGGGTCTGACTGGCGAAGTAAAATATTAAGCAAATAATCACACAACACTATGATTAAAATTTGTGGTAAGTGCCATGAAGAACAAAAATGCACAGGATGCTAACAGGGATCTATCTTAACCTGAGGATGAGGTGGGATCAGGGAGGGCTTCCTGGAGGAAGTGGCATTTAAGCTTAGACCTGAAACATTCAGGAAAGGGGACGGGGTGTGGGCTGGGGAGAGGAGGCTCCAAGGAGGAATAATATGTGGTCTAATCCACAGTGTGCTGTGGTGGGTTGGGATCAGACTCCTAATCCCAGCTCTGCCTCTCACTAGCTGTGAAACTTTGTGTGAGTCACCTAACCCTCTCTGGGCCTCAGGGGGTTTTAGTTTAGTTTTGTTTTTTTCTTGGTTTGTTTTGTCTTTTCCCCATCTGTAACATGGAGGTCTGCTAACTTAAGCAAATGTTGTGATGCTCAGATGAAAGCAGTGGCTGAGATATTACCCTGAAAATGAATTCTACATGGATAAATATAATGGATCTTATTACAGATACTTGCCTTTGAAATTCACTGCATTTGTGAATGTGAGACTATCTGTGGGAGAACTTCAGTGGACATTTGGGGGGAAAAATGTGAGTGGAATAGGTTTTCCCTATTTGATTTCTCCACTTTAAACGCAATATACCCAGATTATGTACAGACACATGAGGGGGATACAGAGGGATTGGGAAATCTGGTCCCAGATGACCTTGAGAGGGAAAGCCAACAGACGAGTGATGGAAGAAAGGGGCTTATTAAACAAAATTCACCGACAGGCCTTCTCCCTTCTTTTCCAGATGCTCCTCAAAATGCTTTGCCAAGAATTCTAATGAGAAACAGACTCTCCCCCCACCCTTCACCTGCAGATTTCTAAGCAGAGATATTGCTGCCACTTCTGGTGTGTTTTCAATTCACCCTGTAGGAATCAGGGCTTTGAGCGTTGGAGAAAACATTTCAGATTTTCCCCTTCCTTTATACTTCAGCCAAAAAGCACAGGGTCAAAATACAAAAGGGAGAAAACCCAGGACATTTGGCAAAGGGTTGGGGCTAATCGCCCGCCGGAAGCCCTGGCAGTTAACTAGCCAAACCCTTAAGTTGAAAGGAAGCAGAGATATCCTAGTTTGCATAGAGAAATGTTTACTCTGTTGTGGGCATGCCCACGTTTGTGGGCTCCACCCACCCACCCACAGACTCCAGTGTGGGTCAATGAACTCATTGTGCAAAAGGAAAGCCAAGGCAAGACCTTAGCCAGAAAAACGTAGAAGTGGGTTTTGTCCCCTTAACCTGAAAACCGAGGTTATAAAAGAGATGGACCAGCTTCTCCTTCGTGGATTGGGAATTTGCCTGAATGCACGGGGTTTTAAGGCAAACGTGGTCCCCGCGTTCGCCTTTGGGGCCAGAAATCCAGGCCTGCCTCTTTTCTCCACCACCTGCCCTGTCTCCCAGGGGCCTGTTTCAATCTGTCTTTTGTGTTCGCTTCCCACAGCCTTCACCTGCCTGCTGCGCTTGCAGAGCCAGGATGGCGGTTCCGCAAGCCACTCCCTCCAAGAAGCCGGCATAGACCCCTTGCTCTCTTAGAGTTTACATAGAACTATGGAAAGATCATTCGTTTCTATTTCCCGTGTCATCCTGTCTCTTTTTTAAAAAAAATCCTTATTTAAAAAAAACTCTCCTTTCTGAAAGAGAATCAGGATAGTGGTTTGCTAAAAAGGAGGTGAGCTGTAATCAACCTAAGCGGTGGGAAAAACCATTTCTTAACTTCCTTTTGGATCTGCCCTCCAGTCAGTCATTCACTCGCTCCCACAGCCCCCAGCTCTTCTCTGTGAGAGTACTGAGCTCTCTGAACCGAGTTTCATTAACAGCCAATTTTGCCAAGACAAACTCCCTACCGGGAGGAACTCCCCTCCAAGCTTCGCATTCGAACAGTGTGTCGGGTGCCAAATGAAGGTACAAGGCTAAAAACTACCTGGAAAGCCACTCCTACGATAAACTGACAGGGAAAAAAAACGCTGGAAGCAAAACTGAGTTTTTCATGTGTTCAAAAGTATGGGAACGTAAACATCACATCAAAAATTAAAATGCTTACTCAAAACCAAGAAAGGCTGGGAGTTCCCACTGTGGCGCAGCAGAAACAAATCCAAATAGTATCCATGAGGATTCGGGTTTGACCCCTGGCCTTGCTCAGTGGGATAAGGATCTGGTGTTGCCACAAGCTGTGGTATAGGTCTCAGACACAGCTCAGATCCCTAGCAGCTGGGGCTGTGGTGTAGGCCGGCAGCTGCAGCTTCGATTCAACCCCTGACCTGGGAACTTCCATAGGCCGAGAGTGCAGCCCTAAAAAGCATAAACGCAGAAACCAAAAACAAGAAAACCTCAAAGTAAAAGATCCCAAGCTGTGCTATGATTCTCTGATCTTAAGGGTAGTGGCAGGAGAATAAGCTTTGGGGCGAGGCCGGCTGCCTCCAGGTGGGAGCGCTGAGCAAATCACTAGAGATTCTCATCTGAAAATAGGAATAATGCTTCTCCTCTCTGTGGGATCTTGTGAGGATTAAATGAGGTGATGTATGTGAAAGTTCTAGCCTCACCTTTCTCCAGCCTTAAGATGCCTACTATTCTGCATCTTTTAAACTTGCCACCAGGTACATTTTATCCTTATTATGGGTAAAAGTAAACTTATAACAACAATAATGTAGTCCAAGTTATAGGGACATTTCAAACAAGGTCATGTTACTCAGATTGGATATCGTACCAAGGATGGGAAAACTTCTAAAGGCATCCTAAAGTTTTAGTAATAACTGGTCTAAAAATGCAACTATTTTATCCTGCTACTAACTCAACCATAGACTCAATCTGCCAGGTTAGAGAGAAGATTTCATTTCTTTGGAACTATGGCTACTCCAGGGAGTACAGTTCAGGCAAACTCTTGCCTCCCACAGAGATGCAAGGACCGTGGCTTTCCTCTCTGAAACCTGCCCCAGCAGACCCAACCCTTTTGAGAAATGAGAGTTCCCCACCCCTGCCCCCTATATCCTCTGAAATGGCAACATTCTTCTCATTGGACTTTTTCATTCGCATCCTTTTGTAACTCATTAAGTCCTTAACAACCATTTTGAGGAGTCCCACCTGTTTTCCATCAAGATTTTAACTGTAAGCCAGCACAAACATGTGTGACAAGTTGATGCTAAAATACCATGACACACTCCCTGGATTTACTAGCATTTAATAAATGAAGGGGAAAGCTTTGCCTTTTATAGCCCTGAGCCTCCCAGGTCTGAAGCAGATGCAGCAGTTGCTTCCTGCTAAGCACTCATTGCCCACTGCTTCCAGATCCAAGGAGCAGGGACCCGTGGTCACTGTGCTATAGGGTAGCAGGACCCCTCTCTGTGGGAGTAGCAGGTCCAGCGTTCTCAGCCCTGACTGCAGCTCAATGTCAACCTGGTAGTTTTATAAGAAGTAAAACTTAGGCCCAGGCCCCACAGATTCAGATTTAATTGGTCCCTTTTTGGGGGGCCGGTGGCCTCAGGTAGTCATCATTTTTAACAGCTCCTCAAAGGGTTCTCATGTGTAGATAGGATTTGGATCTGCTGAAAACAATTCGGACCATAAGCAGTCCAGTATAGTGGGAATAATATGGACTTTGGAGATAGAAGGTAATTCAGATTTGAATTCAGCATCTGAAAGGAATAAACTGTACTATGTTAGGCAAGTTTATTAAATTCTTTGAGCTTCAGTTTCTTCATTTAAAAAAATGGGGTTGATAATATCTCATAAGGCTGATGTAAAGATCAAATGAAGTGATAACTGTAAACCACAGAGTACTGGATCTTAGTCACAAGCAGTTGATCAATTGTTATTAATGAGCTGATTGCCAACAGCTATTTCCTTAGCATCAAAATTCCTTAGGAGAATACAGTAATTTCAACATCATCTTGTGGAGATAACAAAGCCTCTCTTCAAATCAAAGTGCCTATCACATAAAGGTCAATACAATATTATACTAGAGATTCTAGCCAAAATAACAGAGCAAGAAGAAGAAATGCATAGATTACAAAAGAAAATATAATGTCTCAATTTGCAGATGGCATGAGTGTCTACATAGAAAATCCAAAGAATCTCAAAGAATGCTTTTAGAACTAATAAGTTTATCAAGATTTAAGAACACAAGGTCAACATATAAAACCAATTGTATTTCTAAATGCTAGCAATGAGCAATTGAACTTTTAAGTTTAAAAAGTAGTACCATTTACAGCAACAAAGCAAGAAAAACTATGAAACACCTGAATTTAAATTTTAAATCGTACAGGATCTATATGCTGAAATCTGAAAATCACTGGCAAAAAAAAATCAAAGAAAACAGAAACAAATTAAGTAATATGCAGCAGGAAGGATTAGGTATTGTTAAGATATCCGTTTTTCCCAAATTGATTGAGTCAAAATAATCCCAATCAAAAATCTCAGCAGGCTTGCAAACTATTGCATTTGGAATGGATAAGCAATGAGATCTGGCTGTATGGCACTGGGAGCTATATCTAGTCACTTGTGATGGAGCATGCTGGAGGATAACGTGAGAAAAAGAATGTATATATATGTGTGTGTGTGTATGTGTGTGTGTGTGACTGGATCACTTTGCTGTATAGGTGAAAACTGATAGAACACTGTAAATCAACTATAATGGAAAAAATAAAAATCACTAAAAAAAATCTCAGCAGACTTTTTGTAGAAATCAACAAACTGATGCTAAGATTTATATGGAAAAGCAAAGGACCTAGAATAGATGAAGAAACTCTGAAAAAAAGAGAAGTTGGAGTGTTCATATTTTCTAATTTCAATACTTACTATGGAACTAGAGTAATCAAGACCAAATGATATAGGCGAATGGAACAAAGAAGCAAGAACAGAGATAGAGCCACACATATATGGTCAATTGATTTTTGATGAAAGCAAAAAAGTTCAATGGAGAAAGAAGATTTTCAATAAATTGTGTTGGAATAGTTGGATAGTCACATAAAAAAACCCCTAACCCTTGATTTATATTCCATACATTGTACAAAAACTAACTCAAAATGCACCAGAGACATAAATGTAAAACCTAAAACTATAAACTCCTAGAAGAAAATGTAGGAAAAAAATCTTTGTGACATTGAGTTAGACAAGAATTTCTTAGATATGACACCAAAAGCACAATCCATGAAAGAAAATGGATATATCAGACTACATCAAAATAAAAAACTGCTCTATAAATGAAACAAACAAAAAAACTACTACTAAGGAAATGAAAAGACAATCCACAGTCTAGGAGAACATTATTGCAAAACACCTGACAAAGGGCTTATTATGTTCAGAATATATAATAAATTCTCAAAATTCAATAAGGAAACAACCCAATTTTTTAAAATGGGCAAAATATTTGAATAGGCAGCTCACCAAAGAACACAGATAGATGGCAAATGAGCATATGTAAATATACGCAGAAGTACCAGTTATAAGGAAAATTTAAATAAAAACCACTATACACCTATTAGAATAGCTAAACATTTTTCAAAAATTGACAATATCAAGTCCCGCTGAGGATGAGGAGCAACTACAATGCCCATATATACTAGTGGAAATGCAAAGAGATTCCGCCACTTTGGAAAACAATCTCTTAGCTTATACAGTTACATAAGCACTTATCATATGACCCAGCAATCCTACTTCTAGGTATTTATTTATCCAAGAGAAATGGAAATTTATTTTCACATAAAAATCTGGACACAAATATTTCTTGTGATTGTATTCAAAACCACCTAATGTGGAGTTCCCATCGTGGCTCAGTGGTTAACAAACCCAACTAGTATCCATGAGGACATGGGTTCGAACCCTGGCCCTGCTCAGTGGGTTAAAGATCTGGCATTGCCATATGCTGTGGTGTAGGTGGCAGACGTGACTCTGATCCCGTGTTGCCATGGTTGTGGTGTAGGCAAGCAGCTGTAGCTCCGATTCAACTCCTGGCCTGGGAACTTCCATATGCCAAGGGTGCGGCCTTAAAAGACAAAGGACAAAAACCAAACAAAACAAACCCCAACGAGTGTGCAATATCACAAATGTCCATCAATTGGCAAATGAATAAGCAAACTGCAGCATATCCATGCAATGAAATATTACTCAGCATTAAATAGGGAAAAACCAACTACAGATACATAGTAACACAGATAAATCTCAGACACAGTTAACCAAGTGATCAAAGTTAGACACAAAAGTCAACAATTTGTATGATTCTATTTATGCGATATTCTGTGAAAGGGAGACCTTTAGGGACAAAGAGTAAATCAGTGGTTGCCAGGGGCTAGAAGTAGAAAGAATGACAACATACAGTGTGACACAAGAGAAATTTGGGGGCTAATGTAATTATTCTATATCTTGATTGTGGTGGTGGTTATTTGAATGCATGCATTTGTCAGAACTCATAGAATTGTACAAGAAAGTGTGAGTTTAGCTTTACATAAATTATACCTCAATTTAAAAAAAAATGTTGGAGCATCTCTACATTAGAGAAATACAGAATCACATTCATTTGTGGATTGGCTTGACCAATAGGTAGGAGTGGTGGGTGTGAGTGAATGCTCCAAGGTCAACTACAAAGTTAAGTGAATGTAGTAAATTAGACCAGTGGTTTCAAATCCAGGTCGTTGGAGCCCTGGGAATTCATCTAAAAAAGGTAGTGACTGGGACCATGAAGTTATTTCCACATTTCCAAAAAGGGCCTAAAAACAATCATGTTTTATCTGAGTAAAATCTCATATTCTTTTGCTTTTGGCTGGAATTCTCTCTTTCTGCTGGTCATTCTTAATTCATCAAGAATTTTAAAAAATCCAACCTGCAGCTTGGTGGATAAAAGACCTTCAAAAGATGAGGCTCATGGGGGAAAATTACAAAAACTTTTTGGTGGCAAAAAGTTTGTGAAGGGCTAGACAAAGCCATACACTTGAGGGAGATGAAAGAACACACTCCTTTGGAAAGGGCTGAAAAAACCCAACCCAGCATTTTCTTGCCCAAGAAAAATTAGGGCCACCCTGTCAGACAGCGGGGAACAGCGTCCCCATCCCCACCACACCCCTACCTGAGATCTTGCCAGGACTGTAGGAGCTTCCAGCCAGACAGTGTGTAAACTAGAGACTGGCAAAACCCCAAGCCCCTGAGTCCCGATAGCACGACATGTTAGCCCCCATCTGGAGCACTTCCTCCCTCTGGGCCAAGACACCCCCAAAGTAAAAGAAATGCATTTCCAGGGCTCAGCCTGAGCCTCTTTGTTGACAACTAGCTCATCACTTTTATGAAAGTTCATCATAAGAAGAAAAGATAGGATTTTGGACCAACCAACACTGGAAAAAATGACACCAAGCCCTGGCCGAGGTGGGAAAATGCAGATTTTAATAGCAACCTTAGACTCACCTGTCCTGGGGCCAAGTAACACTCTCTCCCCTGCTCGGCTTGCACACAGCTCAAGGGAGCTTAACAGGATTAGCAATAAATACCTTGTTGTTATTTTTAACATAGCTCAACTCTCTAGTAAGTCTCTCCATTGTCCCTGCCAGTAACCTCTTCATAAACAGAGGCATCCACCTTTAGAGACATGACAGGCTAGGCTGGGCCCCAGTTTGTCCGAGATCTTACCCAGCAGGGGTCCATGGAGGTGGGTCCCTGAAAAATAGGCTCATCATCTTTAACATCTGTGCCCTGATCAGCATGCTAGGAAGTTTATAGGCTTTGCAATCAGGTTGAGTTGGATTTGAATCCTCTTTCTGTCACTTAGGAGTCATGGTTAAGTTACCATGCCTCTTCAAATCTCAGTTTTCTCTAGAATGAGGGTAATATAACCTACCTCACAAAGCTACCTCACACAATGAATGCAGAGTCCCTGATACAGAATTTATCCCCTAGTAGATGCTCAGTAAAGGTTGGCTACACACACACACAAGGATGTTTATAAGCTTATGCATATATCCATATCCTATACAGCCTTACACATATGGGTATATATTTACATTTTAATTCATAAATCATTAAAAGAGAAATAAGATATACACTTACGTTTGAACATTTCATTTGCTAGCAGCAAATAGAGGAGTCGTGACGTGGTTGTCATTACAGGGCTGTGCAAACTTAGCCTGGTTCTCCAAGTAGATCTTGGAAGTGAGAAGCTGCCGGGGCTAATTCATGCCTGGTGGAAGATTAGCACCAGACACGACGCATCCATTTGTCAAAAGTGTCTGGCTGACGTTCAGAT
Organism: Phacochoerus africanus; assembly: GCF_016906955.1. Taxonomy (NCBI): domain Eukaryota; kingdom Metazoa; phylum Chordata; class Mammalia; order Artiodactyla; family Suidae; genus Phacochoerus; species Phacochoerus africanus. The sequence continues at coordinate 111,248,834 of NC_062545.1, forward strand.
TTCCAGTGATATATAATTCATTTACAGAGAAAATGAAACCATGAGTTTAACCAAATAGGAAATGCACGCAAAACCTGACATATTGACTGTATTTACTAAGTTCACTCAGGTCAAGTTCACGAGCACAGACTCCGTAACTCTACATGTCTTTGGCAGTATTTGCCTCAACTGGGAAGAATCTTTAGACCCCCAAATGTAGAGAAAACTTCAGAGTAGATTGTAAATGGTTACATTAAAGTAGAAATGGTATGTAACAGCATAGATAAATAAATGTTTACCAGACTTGTGGTTGCCAAGTGGGAGAAGGGTGATTAGCAGAGGGAGTTTGGGATTAGCAGAGGCATACTATTATATACAGGGTGGATAAACAAGGTCCTGCTGTACCTTTGGCACAGGGAGCTATAGTCAACATCCTGTGGTAAACCATAATGGAAAAGAATATATATATATTCTTATATATAATATTATATATTATTATATTATATTATACTATATTATAATATATTATATTATTATCTTATGTTATATAATATATTATATATTATATTATTATATTATATATATTAAGAATAATAATATATTATATATATTATATACATATAATGTATGTATGTATGACTGAATCACTTTGCTATACAATGGAAATTATCACAACATTGTAAATCAAGTATACTTTGATAACATTTTTAAAAAAGAAAAATGTTCACAATTATTTGTTTAAAAATTATATAATTTGATGTGACATTTCTTGGTTTTTTTGAAAAATCTATATTCAATTGATAATGCATCTTACAATTGAAGGCATCTTATAATACACTAAACATGGAAATACTCAGCCAGGTCTCCCATCCCCCACTGGTACTACACATGCTCATGTTTTCTGTGATATTAGCTGACTCAGCAGATTCAAAATTAGCAGTGGTGGGCAAAGTATATGGTCAACTAACACAACCAACCTCATTGATGGTTAGGAAAACAGAAACAGAGATTACAACAAGATGCCATTTTAGAACCTTTGTGGTGTGAAATATGTAAAAGTCTGACAATACCAAGTGCTGGAGAGAAGGTGGACTCACAAGATCTTGTATACCTTCTTGCAATTTAGTGTAACTGCTTTGGAAAACAGTTTGGTATCTTCTCCTGAAGTTGACTACACATATAGCCTATGGCCCAATGATCCCATTCCTAGTGCAAGAGTCTCTTGCTCACATGCACCAAGAATCACGTACCAGGAAGTGGCTGGTTCAGCTTGCAACTCAGTCACACAAATGCATTTTCTTAGGACATCTGCAGCAGGGGCGGTTTATGTGTGTGTCCTCTTTTGTCACACTGGATATTAGAGGCATGCACTCAAGAGTTGAGGTTTAATATAATGAATAATTTTTCCTGTTTCATCAAGATATCATCGTAAGTGAAACTGCCGAATTTTTGCTAAGCAAATGCATGACAATGAAGAATACAAGTAGAAACTTGTATAGTTGAGTGTTACTGCCTTGATTTATGTTATGTCACCCAAACTTGAACCTACCATTGCTTGTGCACCATCAGTGCAAGTGTTAATAGAGAGCAAAAGGCAAATAATGTCTCAGCATTATTAGGAAAATAGTTTTGACCTTGTAGATTTCGTGAAAGGACCTCAGGGACAGACAGGGCAGACCACACCCTGAGAGGTTGCTGCATGGCATTCCAGAATATGAATATCCTCCAATTTAACTTATTCTTATGTTGGTGGACATTTTGGTAGTTTCCTGTTTAAGGCTATTACAAATACTGTGTAGCAAGCTTTTTAAATGATTTTTCCCCCTGCTACATGAAAAAATGTACTTGACCCAATGCCTGACATACAGTAGACATTTAATGATTATGATCATTAAAATTCCCATAGAGATAACAAGCCATTTTCTCAGAAATCCATAAAGAGAAATGAATTAGTCACACCGGAAAAGGCAGAAACTAGAAAATTAACTGCTTCCCTCCCCTCCCCTTGGTGCCCCAGGGTATTCCTAAATTTTTCCATAGTGTAGGGGCAAAGATAAAGGATTTGGAAGAACTGCTGCCCATTCCCCACAGGCTGCAGCTCTCCAGTCAAGAAAAAGACTCAGAGAACGGCTGATGTCTGTCCCTCGAGGACTCCTGGTCTCCCTTCTCCAGACACCAGGAGCCAGAGGGTCCCACCCTCTGCCTGCTGGCAACCAGAATGTGGAGACGGGATCCAAGTCTCTACCATTTGTGACTTAGATAGACCCTTGGAGGAAAGATGCCAAGATGCAGAGACAGTGAGAAATTGTTCCTGGAAATGGTAGGTGTTTCTGGGCCATGTCCTTGATGATCTGCTGATCTGCTGGTTGCTGCTGTGCCTCATCGGATTCGTCTCTCTCTCTTTTTTTTTTTTTTTTTGCTTTTTTTTTAGGGCTGCCCCCACGGCATATGGAGGTTCCCAGGCTAGGAGTTGAATTGGAGCTACAGCTGCTGACCTGCACCATAGCCACTGCAACACCAGATCCGAGCAGCGTCTGCGACCTACACCACAGATCACTGTAATGCTGGATTTTTGATCCACTGATTGAGGCCAGGGATCGAACCCGCAACCTCATGGTTCCTAGTCGGACCATTTCCACTGTGCCAGGTCGGGAACTACCTCATCTGATTCTTATCTGTTTAAGCCTGGTTTCTCTGGATGTCCTGCTGATTCGGTACACATCCCAGTGGTCTCCCTACAAATTTCTTTGCTTCAGTTTGCCTGTGAGTTTCTGTCACTCGCCCCCAGTGACTCTGACTCACTCCACACCTTCACTGGAAGCCTATTCTAAGAATCCTCTCTTAGGAGCAGGTACAGGCTAGGCTGCCACCCAGGGAGGCTTCACTGCACCTTGGGGTCGGCTCATTCACAGCTCACATCCAGCCCTCCCTCCAGGACTCACCTGGGCACACCGTCAGCTTCCTAATCAGGAAGCTCCCCATGGCAGACTAAGGTGCCACCATGCCCTCGAAGCCTATTCTGCTCCCACGGGCATGAGTCATGGCCTCCTCCACTCTCCCAGCTCCTTGTCTTCCCTCCAAAGGAGGACAAATCACCTTCTCTTGCAGCTGTTTGTTTACGCACCTGCCTTGGTGCCCCTCAGGGCCGCAGGCTGTCAGTGTCCGATTCATGCCCAGTGACCCAGGAAGCCAATTACACTGCAACTGACCCCAGCACCAAAACGGCCTGGACTGAAGGACCCAACCACCCCTTCTTGCACTCCCATGGGAAGCCAGGGCTAAGGAACACAGTTCTACGAAGAGGTGGCAGTTGAGAAGAGGGAGGATGGCTTTGGAGAAGGGACCTGAGTGCTTCGCTTGGGAGAGGGTCTTCCTTAGGCTCTCAGAAACATTTCCTGGCAGGGGACCTTCAAGGGGCAGTCTCCACCTGGAAGGCTGGAATCTTCACCAGCTGGACAGAGTTGCTCCAGGACCCCCTCAGCAGAAGCTCTGGGGACCCTGGAAGCAGCTGAGTGGAGTACTACCGGGGGCAAGGGGCCGTGTGAGTCACCTCCACACCACAGCTGGCCTCAGACCCTTGTACCTGCTGGGGGAAGCCCTCGAGGAGGAACAGTGTTGTTGGTTGGAGGTCCACTGAGCTGTTCCAAGACACTCGTGTATCAGGTCTTTTCTGACAACTCAGACTCCAGATTGAAGTCAGTGTCCCTGGCAGGCCCTAGGCCAGCTTCCTTTGCCCATGCGATCCCTCTGGCTGCATCACTCCAGGGCCCCTGCTCTTGAGGCTCCTGTGGCCCCCAGGGGCCGCCTGGCCTGCCGCAAAGCCTGTTCTGGGCCTTGTTTGCCTGGCAACAGCTAAAGGGGCATTCAGCGCAAAGGTTCGGGATAGTCATGGGCGGTCCTTCCACAGCTGCAGGATTGGAGGGGTCCCCAGAGGTCATCCCCACCTGCACCTGGCAGGGCCACCCCAGGGTTCTCCCATCTCTGGTGTGGACAAAGAACAGTTTCCTGAGGTGGCTTTACCTGGGAAAGCATTCCCTGGGGTCCCCTAAGTGGTGAGCTGTCCTCCACTTTGTGACCTGACCCCAGGGAAGGTAGACAGGAGCTATCACATCCTGGTCAAAAGGTCGAAGAAGGTTGTTCTTAAATAACCTGCTACGTGGCCCTGATCACATCACAAGGGGATTTCAAAAGCTAGCCTCGCCCATCAAGGCTCCTGAAGTTCCTGAGGGCAGGGTCCTCACTTCCAGACGGTCCTGGGCCAGGAAGATCCGTTAAATGGGAGGCCTTTTTGGGAGAGAGAATTAAAATCAAATATGTGGCTCGGCTGATTGAAACTTGTATGTTTCTAACATCAAAGAGCGATTCTTTGAGGACTGGTGGCAGATGGGCCACCAGAAAACAGCTACCTGCACCTGTGACTCCACTGTCCTCTGCTCCCACTTGCCCCAAGCCACCAAACAGCAGAGCAGACCCTGGGCTGAGATAGGGGGACCAAGGACTCAGGGCCACTCTTCCTGGAGTGACCTCAGACACTTCTGTTTACCCCACCAGCCCTCAGCTCCCTTACCAATCAAGGAGGGCAACGCGACGTATGAAACTCCCCAGGGGTTTTGTGATGCTCCCAAGAGATAGGGCAGGTGCAGTGAAGTGTGAGGAGGTATAAAGAGCCACACAGGGTGAGCTGTTGTTAGTCTTATTTTTGATTGCTGAGTGCAGCCATCCCCGCCTGGGAGATGGCATGCAGAGAACGTCCAATTGGCAGGGACGTGTCACAGGGGACTTGCCGTGGCCTGTGATCCTGGAGAGTGTGCCCAGGGGCCAGGTATGTGAATAAGGGGACGTGGGCGTGCCTGAGGGTGTAGACACCCCACCCCCACTGAAGTGTAGATAGCTCTGGGCACTCCCCTTGCAGGACCCGATCTTCCTCTAGCTGCCCTTGGAGCTGGGACGCAGAACAGGGGACCAGAGTCTGGGGTCGGGGCCGGGGTGGGGGCTGCTGTGGAGCTTCCTTGAGCATCTGTTGTGGGAAAGCCAGAGGGCACGTGCCCTCCACCGCTGCTGCCCTGCTGGGTAAAATGAACTCCTGTGCTTTTAAAATTGTTTGACATCTTTGAGATTGGAAACAGCTCTGCAGCAGAAGGCGGAAGGCGGCAGTAGCTCTGGAATGCTGTTCTAATAGAAGACTCGCTCTGGGTGGATTTCAGCCAATACTCCCCCTGTCAGGCTCTGGAGCGAAATCACCTATTATGGTTCTGGAAAAAGCCCCAGATTCTCTGTCTGATCTGTCCCCCTGTGCACGCACGTTCGTGAGCAAAGAGCTCTTTCCTTTCAAGCTGCACGCAGGTCTACCTTCTACCCCCAGCTGACCCGGCTACACCAAGATTCCCCTCTGGACCCAGGGCTAAGGGTTCAGGGCTGGGGAGGGAGTCCCAGAGTGGTTTGCCTGAGGCTGCTGCTAGCCCTTCTCCTCCAGGGTGGGCCTCGCCCAAGCGCTCACTATGGGCGGATGGCAGAGCCTGGACTGGCAGCCAAGTCTCCCCTCGGCTATGGCTCCCCTCCTTACAGCCTGAAGCCTCTCCAGCTGTGCCCCTCCTGGGCCTGGGCCTGCCAATGGTCAAGTCTTTTCTTCAGATGCAGGCCCTGGAGGCAGAGAGAGTGGGGTTGAATCCTCAGGGCCTGCTACCAGACCTTTCTTATCCTCACTTGTCTCATCTCTAAAATGGGAAAAGTAAATATATGCATTTCATGGTGTTAGAAGGATTAAATGTGCAAGGTTAACTCTAAGAGCCTAGCTCAGGGATCCTCAAAGTATAGGCAGGGGCCTCAGAGAGTCCCTGAGGTCTCAGAGCTGTGGGGTCAAAACTATTTTCCTGAAAATACCAAGATGTTATTTGCCCTTTTTACTCTCATTTCTTTTTCTTTTCTTTCTCTCTCTCTCTCTCTCTCTTTTTTTTTTTAATCTTTTTAGGCCACACCCATGGCATATGGACGTTCCCAGGCTAGGGGTTGAATCATCTGTAGCCACCAGCCTACACCACAGACACAACAACATTAGATCCGAGCTGCATCTGTGACCTACACCACAGCTCCCGGCAACGCCGGATCCTTAACCCACTGAGCGGGGCCAGGGGTCGAATCTGTGTCTTCACAGATGCTAGCCACGACGGGAACTCCCTTACTCTCATCTCCTCATGAGGGTACAGTAGGGTTTGCCAATGGCTACAGGCTCTATCAGCTGATGGAATGGGTGCTAGGTATCGCCATTGTAAATTTTTCTCAGTTTTAATTTATAAAACGGTACATATCAATAGATACAGCCGACATAAACAAAAGCTCTCTCAGGTCATCGATAATTTTTTAAAGGGTAAAGGGGTCCAGAGGCCAAAACGTTTGAGAACCATAGACCTAGTACAACAACAGGTGCAGGGATTTTTTTCTTGTCTCCAGGCCACTCTCCTCACCCACACATCCATTCCTTGATTTAGTGTGTTCCATCCTGTGTACCACAAAGGATGCATTTTGTCCTTATTGTTTCAGCCCCACCTTGTACCTTCACATGTTGGAAGATTGTAAGTAATTACTCAACCCAATGCGTTGGTCATTTTTCCTCTTATGCGGCATAAAGCTGTTTCCATAAATGCACCTCTGGCCAACAGCATTGCTTCACTGTGTGGACTTTATCCTAAGCAAAAGCAAACAGTTGGGACCATTTATGAAGACTGAGCAGTCTCATTGAAGGTGAAAGACTGAGACCTGTGTGCTTCTCTTGGCTGGACAGTAATAGGGATGCAAGGAGTGGGGCCATGGCCTTGATATTCAGCCAAGATCTGCTCTGCTTTATTGTCAGCCCTTTTGAAGACCAAATAGTCAATTGCCTACCTTAGGATTTTTTTGTCATCCCTGAAATGGTCCTGTGACTATATGTGTTATTGCATCAGTTGGGGTTTTGGTCAAAATAACAGAAACCACTCTAGGTATTTTTAGTAGGAAGAAGTTAGTGCCAGGAAAGTGGAGGCATTCACAACCTTGGGATAACAGGGAGAAAAGAGGTCAGCAAGGCCAATTTCAAATCTGCAAATTCAGGAGTTCCCGTCGTGGCTCAGAGGAATCCAATCTGACTAGTATCCATGAGGACACAGGTTCGATCCATGAGGACACAGGTTCGATCCCTGGCCTCGCTCAGTGGGTTAAGGATCCAGCATTGCTGGGAGCTGTGGTGTAGGTCACAGATGTGGCTCAAATCTGGCATTGCTCCGGCTGTGGTGTAGGCCAGTGGCTACAGCTCTGATTTGACCCCTAGCCTGGGAACCTCCATGTGCCACAGGTGTAGCCCTAAAAAGACCAAAAAAAAAAAAAAAAAATCTGCAAGTTCAGAGATCCCAGGGAAGAGGCCAGACCAGTTTGTGGTCTTAGCCTCAAGGACCCAAATGGGCAATTCCCAAGGAGGTGCTTCCAAACCACGTGCCAAACCCACAGACAAAGATGCTGCCGCTCATAGGCCTGGCTGCACTGACTCTGAGACATCAGCTTTGCCTTTTCTTCTGCATCCCCCCACCAAGGCCAATCCTGGACAGACTGCCAGCCAGGGAGTCTGGGAAGTGTTGCATCCAGGCTTCTCATCCCTGTGGTTTGGGCAACTGCTTAGAAGTTCAGGGAATCAGCCAACAATATCCCTGGTGACAGCAAATGTATCTAATTGGTGAGACAGTGTTGGTGGAAGGGACAACGTGTGTCATTCAGATAGAGGTATTGGTAATATTAGAATATTTCCTCTCAAATTCTAATAAGCATTCTAGACGTATACTCATTTTTTTTCTAGGTAAAAAAAAAAATCTCAAAAAAATATTCTGTTGGGAAATTCTTCACATCTTCAGAGATTAATTAAAAGCAGAATGTCATCTTTGCCACCCATCTCAAAATTTCATGAGGTAGAAATAAAATCTAAAGTCATGCAAATATGCATGATATGTTACCCTCAATTCAGAAATAATAAAGAATATAAAAACTATGGAGGTTCCCTAGCGGCTCAGCAGGTTAGGAATCCAGCATTGTCATGTAGCAGCTCTGGTTGCTGCTGTGGTATGGGTTTGACACCTGGCCTGGGAACTTCCACATGCCATGGATGCAGCCAAAATTAATTAATTAGGTAATTAATTAAAGAGTATGAAACAATGAAATGTTAGAAGATGAAGTGTCCCAAATATATTTTGATCTCACTAATCATACTTCACAATAGATTTTTATAAAAATGCTTTAAAAAGGTAATTTGTTAGAGTTTTGAATTATAGATACTAAGTGTTTAAATTGCTGAGATGATTGCTCTAGACCACTAACCATTTTCACAAGTTGAAGAGGAAGGATTTTTTTTAAGATTTCCCAAAGTTATTTTGCTAGTTTCCTTTTGCTGTTGTAACATATGAGCCACAAAGTTGCTGGCTTAAAATAACACCCATTTATTACCTTACGGTTCTGGGGTCCTGAGTGAAAGGTGGGTTTTACTGAACTTCAAGGTATCAGCACTACCGGACATTCAAAGCAAGACTCTGGGAGTTCCCGTTGTGGTGCAGTGGAAACAAAGCCAGCTGATATCCATGAGGATGCGGATTCCATCCCTGGCCTCCCTCAGTGGGTTAAGGATCTGGCCTTGCCGTGAGTTGTGGTTTTAGGTGGCAGACTCGGCTTGGATCCTGCATTGCTGTGGCTGTGGCTGTGGCCTGCAGAGCCACAGTTTTGATTAGATCCTTAGCCTGGGACCTTCCCATATGCTGTGAGGGTGGCCCTAAAAATAAAAAATAAAATAAAATAAAAATAAATCAAAGGGAGACTCTGTTCTTCACCTTCTCTGTCTTCTAGAGGCTGCTTTGTTCCTTGGGTCGAAGCCCCTTTCCCCTGGTCAACTCCAGGAACTGCATCACCTCAACTTCTGCTTTGGCTGTATTTTCTTATCTCCTTCTCTAAGTCTGACCCCTGTGCCTTCCTCTTTAGAGGACCTTGTGATTATACTGGGCCCACCCAGGTAATCAAGGATAATCTTCCACTTCAAGATTTTAACCTAACAAAAGCCCCCATTGCCATGTAATGTCATATATTTAGAGGTTTTGGATATTAGAATGGGAACATCTTTGGGAGTCACTGGTCTATCAGTTTAATCATTAAACCACATCAACAAAAAGCATTTTCCTATATTATACTGCCTGGTATCAAAAAGTGACTGAGATCATTCCATGTGCCAACTGAACGGGATGCCTGCTTGGTGCAACATCAGATCAAATTTAAAATTTTTAAATTTTGATGGCCAAAATAAGATTTTCCTTAGTAAAAGTATAAAAATAATATCTAAAATAAAATTCAGGTAAATTCTTATGTCTCAGATGTTTTCCTATGATCATGATAGTTGGCTTTTGTTGACTATTTTAACACGTGGCCTTTCAGTTTCAGCTAAAATGTGTACTTGGCGCACTACTGCGAGCCCTTTCAAAATGATGTCTTTTAATAAAACAGCATACCTCTTTCATTATGTTCATATGTGGACTGGATACAATCCACTTTAACTTATTTGAAAACATCTTTGTTGCTCATCTTTCAGTTGCTTGTACTGAATGGCCCAATGCTCAGGCTCACCAAGAGATTGTAACACAATTGTAGTTACAGAGTCTATTTGTATGGCTTGAAATGTTTTCTTTCATTTTTTTTTTTTAAATCAACTGACATATGGGTTTTGTCTTCTCTTTTGTTATCTTTGTGATGTTCTGAGGGGATAACATTCTGGGAGGCATCTAAAAGGATTTAAAACTTCGATGACAACTTGCCAAGGATCAGTGCAGGGCAGGCACCGCTCACTCTCAAGTGTCTAGCTGCCTGACACTGGTCCTGCAGGGCCCACTTACTGGTCAGACCCCTCATCTGCACCCTACTCTGTGCGTGGGTGGGGCATGTCCCTCATAGGGGTTCCCAAAGGCTCTACAGAAGCTCTTCTGTCCTCATTTCCTCCAGAGAGTGTTGCAACTTCACTTATCTTTAACAAGCTAAAAAAGGGGCATTACTTGGAGACAGGTGTTAAGTGGCCCCATCTTTCTGACTTAATTCAGTGACGTTTTTGTGAAGTCATTGGTTGGCAACCTGGACAGAAGGCCTGGTACTTAGTTTGGCTCCATTAAGAATAAAAGCTATGGTATTGGTTAGGCTTTTTTGAAAATGCTGACAATAGTTTGTGGACACCTGTTCACCACCCCCCGCCCCCATGATACTTAGCTGGGAACAACTTCGTGACCTGCTTCTGCATCATCTTAACCTTCTCTTAGGACAATTGAAGCCTCAGTGGGGACCAGACATGAGCCACATCGAGATACCCCAGGGGTTTCAAAAGGCTTTCTGGTCCCCCCACCCAGAACAGAACTTGGTAGGAACCGAAGATGACTTGGATGCATTTCTCAAATTCCAGGAGCCCCGCCCTGAGTGGTGTCCAATGGGAAAGCCAATAGAGTGGCTCCACCTGTTCACCTGGGGGGTGGTTCAGAGGGAGGACTCTGGGGGGGAAGGGATGAAAGACAAATGTTGATCCCAGGATGGATTGCAGAGGTGAGGGAAGGAACAGGGGTTGGGAATAAGGTGCAAGAGGTAAGCAGAGATCAAAAGACTGCTGTAAAGAGCAGGCATTAGCTTGCTAGCACTGCTGTGACAAAGCACCGCAGATGGGGCGGCTTTTGCAGCAGAAATATACTGCCTCATGGTTCTGGAGGCCAGAAGTTCAAGATCAAGGGGTGCTAGGGTTGGTTCCATCTGAGGGCTGGGAGGGAAGGATCTGCTCCAGGACTCTCTCTTTGGCTTGTAGATGGCTATCTTCTCTTTGTGTCTCTTTACAGTGCCCCCCCTTGACAGGTGTCTCTGTGTCCACGTTTCCCCTTTTTATAGTGACACCAGTCTTACTGAATTAGGGTCCACCCCAATGACCTCACTTTTAACTTGACTACCTCTGTAAAGACCTCATTTCCTCATATTCTGAGGAACTTGGGGTTGGGACCTCAATGTATGAATTCTAGAAGGGGGGGGGCGCACAATTCAACCCACAACAGTGCTCGTGAGGAAGAAACAGTGCACATATGTCAGGACTTCATTGTGCAAGCACCATGCATATACGTCAACTCAGACATACCACATGAAAAGGTGGTTAACCAAGAGTTCATCTCTGGGTGGTTGAACTTAAGTTGATTTTTTTTAAATTATAGTGCTTTTTTGTAGTTTCAAATTTTTTACCTTGAATATGTATTCGCTGTATAATCCAGTAAATATTCTGACAGATAAACATTGGTGGGGGAAGGGAGAAGAATAAAAGCGGCAGAGTTCAGACTGCCTGGGCACAAAATCCTGGCTGTGTCACTTTGTGGCTATGTACCTTTGGTTCAGATTCTACTTTCTCTGTGTCTCCATGTCCTCATCTGGAAAATGGGAATAGCTGGAATTCCCACTGTGGTGCCATGGGTTAGGAGTCCGACTGCAGCCGCTAGGGTTGATGCAGAGGTGTGGGTTTGATCCTGGTCTGGTGCACTGGGGTAAAGGATCTGGCACTGTTGTGTCTTGGATTTGATCCCTGGCCCAGGAACTCACATATGCTGCAGGTGCGGCCATAAAAAAAGAAAAGAAAAGAAAATGGGCATAGTAAATTGTACCTCAGAGTTCCCATCGTGGCTCAGTGGAAACAAATCTGACTAGCATCCATGAGGATGTGGGTTTGATCCCTGGCCTTGCTCAGTGGGTTAAGGATCTAGCATTGCTATGAGCTGTGGTGTAGGTCGCAGATGCAGCTCAGATTTAATGTTGCTGTGGCTGTGGTGTAGGCCAGTGGTTACAGCTCTGATTAGACCCCTAGCCTGGGAACCTCCACATGCTGAGGGTGCGGCCCTTAAAAAAAAAAAGTAAGTTGTACCTCATAGGGTTGTATGAAGATTGTATGTGTAAAGTGCTTTCAACAGAAATGACAAAAACATTAGCTGTTATTCATCTACGGAACTGATATTTTTGAGCTCTAATGTGTACTACACTAGGTGCTAAAGACAGACAAGTGTACAAACAGTATCGTAATAGGTACCGAGCCCTCACTATGGGCCAGGCACTGTTCTAGGTACTGGTGCATTTACCATAACTCTCTGACATAGGTCCTATTTCTCTCTCTCAGTTCTCAGTAGGGAAACCAAGGCACAAAGACTCTTAAGTGGCAGAGCAGGATTTGTACAGACAGCCTGGTTTCTAACCATTTCATTGCCCCCCCCACCCCACCCCCACCCCCGCCCTGCCCAATGCATGCAGTGATGGCCTGGAGCAGCCTTAAGGTGACCACTCCCACGGCTTCACTAGGAGGTGTCTCTCACTGGGCCCTGAGGGGCAGATCTGTAGCATTGAGTTCGCCAGCTTCCAATGCCTTGATGTGCTGCCTTGAGTTTCCGTTTGCAATGATATTAACATTTGTGTGTCAACATCCATGCCTACCCTCTGACTTCACTCTCAAAAGGAGCCTGTGACTCAAGAACACCGAAGCTCAGGGGGGTTTTCACAACCTCCCCAAGATGATGCTGAGAGGACAGAGCCGGCCCTGGAAGTCAGCTGTCCTGACTCCTGGCCACAGCTGCTCTTTCACTGGGACGTGCCCTCCACCCAGGAGAACATGGGCACAGAGGGGTTCTGCCTGGGACCCAAGAGTTCCCTGCCTCACCTTTCTGTACGTCCAACTCTTGTCCTTCCCCAGCAGAGGACGCAGTGCCTGTCACAAATGCCCCCACATGGACAGGGCTGGATGGGACCTTGAGATTGCCTGGTGTGTAAGTTTTCTTAAAGCGGCAGAACCCTTGTCTAAGTAGAGTTATACAGGGAAGCCCAATGCAAAAAGCAGATAAAAGCAGTTCTATTGAAGCAGGTCTAGGGTCCTGACTCCGAGTTTCCCCTTCACAGGCTCCTGCAAAGGAGGCCCCTGGGAACCTCCTGAAAACTCTGGACTCCAACAACATTCAGGGTGACAGCTGCCTGTCCAGTGCTCCTGCACCCTGTCCCCTCACCTCTTACTGTTGGGAAGGGGGAGACTCAGACAGGGGAGGTGAGTTACTCATGGGTCCCGGAGCCAGGATCATGAAGACAGGTCCCCGACTCCATTCTGTGCCCTCCCCAGCACCCCCAGCCTCCCAGCCATGTGGCATGCGTTTGGTAAATGTTTGTTATGTGAATATGTGAACTTTCCCAGAACGTCTTCCACAGTTCTCCCTGTCCCGACCATGCTTTTCACCCTGAGAGCCTCATCCGTTTCTGAATTGATTCTAAGCATAGAGCACGCGTGCTGCCAACACTAGCCGCTGACGCCTACTATCACAACGGCCCCGTTTATCAGGCCCCCAGATACCCAGCTGAGAGCTACGTTTAATATCAAGAGTGGAGCAGGGCTGCACCACTGCTAGGCTGTGGGACTTATCAGTGACCTTCCAGGCCACCTCTGCAGGTCAATTTGGTCAACCTCTGCAACCACCTACCCTGTACAAGGCAATGCCCTGACCTGGGGGACACAAGCAAAGGTAATATGAGCAATCACAACCACATGACAGCATTTGCAGACCTGCCACATGCAAGCCAAGGCTCTGTGCAGAGTACCATGCAAGCTACATTCACCCAAACTCCTTTGGTAGCAAGCAACAGAAATTCAACTCAGAACAGTGTACGTGTTCTGGTAAGAGCCTGGATGTGAAATTGAATTTAAAAAAACATCCTTCCAGAAGCACAGGATATGTGTGGGGGGAGGAGGGTTTGTGCCTTGGGAGGGCATCCACTGATTAAAAAATTATGATTATGAGGGGCCTCTTACAGGGGGGATGGCTGTGTCCCTCCAGGTCATGGTGCTCTGTAGTTGGTCCACTCCACAGCCCAGGAAACTGAGATGCAGCTGGCAGAGGGTAGTGCCAGGTGAGGAGTTAGACCACACACACTCTTTTCTGCAGCCTTCTTGGACTTGGTTGCTGACCTGACTAGGCTAGACTGGTTAGGCTTCCAGGGGCTTAGGGGAATATAGCCACACAGGTGGTCTCTGTGCCTCGGACCCAGCTCCTCTCATTGCATAAAAGGAGAGCTGGGTTAATATGAAGTATTGCATGTCAACCTAGAATGTGAATTTACTGAAGGCACTTGTGCTGGGGGAATGGAGGGGTGGAGGACGGAGTTTCTTTGTCCTGATTTTTCAATGACAAGGAAAACCTTTTGTATCCTGACTTGGAAGGAGCACTTGCCCCACCGGGGTCAGACGGCAGCTGGCTTGGAATGCCATTTCTCCCCTTCATCAGATAAAGAGCAGGTGCCTCAGTTTCCTCAACCATCAAATGGGGCCACTACAACCCATACTGCAGAATTATTGTGAGTAGTAAATAATATGGCCTTTGTGATCTGATGCAGCAGTGTCTGGCACAGTGGTCCTGAAGAAATATTTGCTGCTTCCATCTTAGGAACTAAAGAGTTGGTTTTCACAAAGTACAAACACCATCTATGAGAAGTGAGGAACTGTCACTAAAGAAACAGCCAAAATTACAGGCATAATTAAGAAAACCCAATATGCCAAAGTCCAAATTTGCAGGCCAAATAAAGGTAAATGATTCTTTTTGCAGGAGGATTCTCCTGTTTCTAAGAAAAAAAAAAAAAGCAAAACAAGCAAAACCCTAAAACATGTACAAAAATTCCCTTTAACTCATGTTAAATCATGTCATGATTTTACTTACCCAGGCCTTTCAGGAACGTATCTCTTGGATAAAAGCAAAGACCTTGATAACCTGGCCATCTCCAGCTCAGAACTCTTCCGGGTTTGAATTCCCGTGAAGGGAGGAGGAATTTGCTTCTTAAATAGGAGTTAACCATGAGCCTTTGAGATTAAAAAAAAAAAAATGCTCTTTGGAAATTCTCAGCATAAATGTTCCATTGTTCTGATTTCATGGGCCATAATGAAAATGCCATAAAGGGAGGTATTAATAACAAGTTAATTCACAGGATGAACCATCCTGCCTGGAGGTCATAACACTTTTCTCTTTATTGAAATCTCTGATGAGGTTTGTAGCCTTGAGCCGGCAGGGTGATCCCTGTGGGCCTCCACCTCTGCGTCTGTTATCAAAGCTGGGGGGCTAATGCATGTGTCACAACAGGCCCACATTAGGCCTCGCTCTGAAAGCCCCACTTTTTTTTTTTTTTCTCTTTTTGCTATTTCTAGGGCCGCTCCCGCGGCATATGGAGGTTCCCAGGCTAGGGGTTGAATCGGAGCTGTAGCGGCCGGCCTACGCCAGAGCCACAGCAATGCGGATCCAAGCCGCGTCTGCAACCTACACCACAGCTCATGGCAACACCGGATTGTTAACCCACTGAGCAAGGGCAGGGACCGAACCCACAACCTCACGGTTCCTAGTTGGATTCGTTAACCACTGCGCCACAACGGGAACTCCTGAAAGGCCCACTTTCTTCCCCGCTGTGGCCACTGCAAGAGGTCAGGCCGCCACTACTGTTGCCATTTTTGTGTTCTCAGAAAAACACTTGTTACTGATTCTGACGTGAAACAGTCTTCTTAGCTGGTGCCTCAAGCCAGAGTTGGACCTATAGCATTCTGAGGAAAAAGCTTTGCTTTGAAGGATACCAGGCTTAGCTAGACATGGGTGGGAATGAGGCCAGCAGAGGCACGTGAACCATGAGTAGGAGACTCCTGGACGGGGCGGCATGGGGGGCATCCTTGGCTGCAGGTCAGACTCCCAGAGGAAGCCTTTATTTATTATTTATTTATTTATTATTTATTTATTTTGCCTTTTTTGTCTTTGAAGGGCTGCACCCGCAGCACATGTAGGTTGTCAGGCTAGGGGTCTAATTGCAGCTACAGCTGCCAGCCTACACCAGAGCTGCAGCAATGCCAGATCCAAGCCGTGTCTGCAACCTACATCACAGCTCACGGCAATGCCAGATCCTTAACCCACTGAGCGAGGCTAGGGATTGAACCAGGACTTCATGGTTCCTAGTCGGATTTGTTTCCACTGCGCCACAATGGGAACTCTTCCAGAAGCCTTTAAAAAATACCGGTGCTCAGAACCCACCCTGGACCAACAAAATCTGTGTCCTTGGGGGTGTTGTCATGTAGCCCTGCCTGATTCCAGGCCATCGTCATAGAACCCAAAAACTCCACTTTTGGGACCCCCTTGCTCAGGGCTGCCCAAGCCACTGTAGGGTTCAAGCAATAGCTGGTGTGCCTTCTGTCACATTCTTTTGACATGCTGGGACTTTTTCATTTTATTTCAGCCTCATCAACACACTTGAGCTTAGCAAGATAGGAGATAAGTAGCAAGTATTCTGAGAAGAATGTCACCAGTGAGGACACTTGGGTTCTGTGAGGGAGAGGTAGGGATGCTGGCCCAAGCACACAGCTGCAAAATGAGGATCCTGGCCTTGCTCAGTGGGTTAAGGATCTGGTGTTGCCGTGAGCTGTGGTGTAGGTCGCAGATGCAGCTCAGGATTCAGGGGCAGTTCTCTTGCCTCCAAAGCTAGCAACACCTGGGTTGGCAATCTGCGGCCTGTGGGCCAAGTTCAGCCTGCTGCTTATTTCCGTACAGTCAGGGAGCCCAGAATGGCTTTTTCATTTTTAAAAGACGGTGAAAGACAAAGTAAAAACAAAGAATATGCAACAACAGATCTACATGTGGCCTGCCAGGCCTAAAACAACCATCTGGTCCTTTATAGGAAAAGTTTGCCAACCCCTGCCTGCTTCTGAGCTCAACCTGGTGGTCTTCTAATCTTCAATGTTCTGCTCTTCTTGGGTGGGGCTAGGAGGGGTGTCATCCATTCAGTGCCCTGGTTTAGAAAAAGTATCCTGGAGTTCCCGTCGTGGCGCAGTGATTAACGAATCCGACTAGGAACCATAAGGTTGCGGGTTCGATCCCTGGCCTTGCTCAGTGGGTTAAGGATCTGGCGTTGCCACGAGCTGTGGTGTAGGTTGCAGACGCGGCTCAGATCCCATGTTGCTGTGGCTCTGGCATAGGCTGGTGGCTATGGCTCCAATTAGACCCCTAGTCTGGGAACCTCCATATGCCACAGGAAGTGGCCCTAGAAAAAGGCAAAAAGACAAACAAAACAAAACAAAAAAGAAAGAAAAAGAAAATGTATCCTAAACTTGGTGTTAGGGAAAAGAATGACTACTTGGAGACCCACTGGAGCCTAAGTGAGTTTTCTAAGGATGTATTTCTATGTGTTGACCTTCTATTTACTAGTGACTGGGACACTGGGTTAATCCAAAGAGATGGAAATTGCAGCAGACCCATACTGGATACAAATGATTCTTGTCTTACAGAGGGGCCATGATTTTGTCTGGAAGAATGGATGACAACTCAAAGGTTATAGTTTTGTTGCCTTCTACGATAATCAGTTTAATAATCTTACCTAAGCACTCTTTCAGTGCTGATTCATACTTTTATCTGTTTGTCTGTTTTATTTTTAGGGCCACACCTGCAGCATATGGAGGTTCCTAGGCTAGGGGTTGAATTGGAGCTGAAGCTGCTGGCCTACACCACAGACAGGGCAACATGGGATCTGAGCTGCGCCTGTGACCTACACCACACCTCACAGCAACGCCAGATCCCTGACCCACAGAGCAAGGCCAGTGGGTCCAACTCTTATCTTCATGGATCCTAGTCAGGTCCGTTGCCACTGAGCCACAATGGAAACCCCTGACTCATACTTTTCAATCTTTTTGAATGAATTTTGCCATTCTTCTGGTTCCTTCATTAACAAGTTCAATAATTCTTTGATGCAGGTTCACTATATATTTGCATGTCTTGTTTTTAGCTTTTTAAAAATATATTTTGACCTCATCACAGTTATAAATGGAGACCTTCAATATGAATGCACCAAATGGCACTGGTCGCCTTGCAAATTTAAGAATCTTCTTGCTTTGGATTTATTAGTCCAATGAAAGGTGGTCTGCAATGGCAGAAAATTTTGGCTGATACGTCAGGGTTTAGGTCTTATCTCCACCCCTGAAGAGCTGTGTAATCTCGGCCAAATTGCATGACTTCTCTCAGCCTTAGGCTCATCATCCATAACATGGAGATAATACACCCACTTGTTTTAAGAAAAATAATCTATAGTAGAGCACAGAGGAGTATCCAGTTCCAAGCCAGACTACCTGATTCCACTTCTTGGATTTTTATTTTTTACCTGTGTGCACTGGGGGAAAGTATTTGACCTTATTTTGCCTCAATTTCCTCATCTGTAAAATGGGTTTGGTATCTACCTTGTAGGGTGGTTGTAAAGATTAAATGAGTTAATATAAATAAAGTTCTTAGGACTGTGACTGGGATATTGTAAGCACTTAATGTTCGCTGTGATGAAGAAAACGACAATACTTACAAATGACCTGATGGAACTCCTAGTACATAATTAATACTGAAATACTGCTAACTGTCAAACATCAAGGATGTCCACCATCCAGAGCCAGCTGGAGTCATAGCAGAAGACTTAGTGACTCATGAAAACAAAGGTTCCAAGAAGTCAAGGAAATCTTCCCAAGAGCATCCAGCTAGAACCAGATCCCAGATCTGAGGTTCCTGGGCCAGAGTCTGCCCCCCACAAAGCTCGGCGGGTAGATAATGACAGTGAAGTGCACGGAGCTCTGTCCTACGATGGCTCAGCATCCTCCCTGTCTTTCCCCCCGCCCCCCCCTTTTTAGGGCCGCACCCACAGCATATGTAAGCTTCCAGGCTAGGGATTGAATCAGAGCTACAGCTGCCGGCCTACACCACAGGCGCAGCAACATGGGATTTGCGCCTTGTCTGCAAACTGCACCACAGCTCATGGGAATGCCGGCTGCTTAACCCTCTAAGCGAGGCCAGGGATGGAACCCGCATCCTCATGGATACTAGTCAGGTTCGTTACCACTGAGCCACGATGGAAACTCCAGCCTCCTCCCTGTCTTATTCTCCCCCCGTAACTTTTAGTGACTCCCTCCCCAGGGAAGTGAGGAAGTGACTTCCTCCTGCTGCTACTCCTGCTTCTATATTTCAACTTGACCTCTGTTGGAGAACAAGAGGACAAAGGCAGAGCCTGAGCAGAATACACCAGGTGGAGGATGGTGGCTGCCCCCCTCCCTCCCGCTAAGTGCCACTCCCAGGGTCTTCAGCTCCACGCTTGTGCCTCCAGACAAAATAGTTAAGGATTTCCTTGTCAAGTGATGAACAGAAAAAACAAACCCACTGCCACACCACATACCCTGCATACCAGACATTCCTCGGATGGCTTCTTTGTAGGTGACTGGCCACAGACTTCTCCAGCTTCCCAGTGGCAGATGTCTGTGACTCGGGATGGAGGAAGTGGAGGAGGGCCTGTGCTCCAGTTGTGTGTCCCAGATTCTAGACCCAGGACTGACACCTCTGTGGTCTACACGCACGTCCATTATCACTCACCCCCACCAAGCTGGCCAAAAGCTGGAGTCCAGGCCTGGCCCACGTCACCCTCTGGAAGTGTGTCCCAGGCTAAGAGTCATTCAAATATTTGCTGAAGACCTGCCATGAGTCTAGCACCACGTTACGCCTGCAGCAGAGCACTGGGGTCAACTCTTAAAAGTGGAAGAGATGGGATTTTCTTGGGATGCATTATAAAGGTTGCTTTTATGTAGGTGTGAGGGGGAAAAGGGAAGAAAACTTTGCTGAGTGCCTGCTCTGGGACCAGACGCTTACTGGCTTTCCCCATGTGATGTCTGTCTGGGGTCAGTTACAGTGTGTTGGCAGCAAGTCCAACTCAGGCTGGCTTAAACATGGCAGGAATGTATGTGGCCAGGAACTGGGAAGTCTGGAAGAAGTAGGATTAGGCAAGCTGATCAATAACGTCACCAAAGATAGAGATTCTTTGATTCTCTTTGTTCTGCCACTCTCGGGGTGGGCTCCATCCTGAGGCTGGCTCTGCCTGTGGACACAAGAGGCTGCTCGGTCCAACACAATGTGGGGGAGAGAGGCTGATGCCTCCCTGAGGCATTTCCTCCCAGCCCCTTGGCCAGATCAGGTTGCAGCCCATCCCAGAACCAGGCACCACTGGGAGGAATGGTGTTGTCCTGGGACCCATTGGGCCTGCCCCAGACTTGAGTTTGACGCTCCCAAAGTATTGCTGCGGCTCCACAGGGGCAGGGGAAGTAGATGGTGGGAGGGTGAAGTACAGTGTTTAGTCCAGACCCCTCCTCCCCCACCCCAAGATTTGGAAGGAAGTGACTTGCTCAAAGCCATGTCCATCTGAAGTCCAAAGTCATGTTCCCCCCACCCCCGCCCTGTGTCTGTTCACTGTGCTGCCTTATGAGGCGAGAAAAGTGGAGGAAAAGGATTGGAGAGTCGGATTTCAGATGCCCTTTAGCTGCAGGAGGAAACTCTGGCCTTCCTTTTCTTCCAGATGGCCTTCACACTCCACTAGGATTTGGACCATGAGCACCATTTTATAGCCATCCGCTCACAGCATCTGAGGTCCTTTCAGTATTTCATTAACAACCTCTGACTGGCTGGAGCCCATTTTTGGGATTTTGCTGAACAATGCTGAGTGTTGTCAGGAGGTTTCAGGATATATAGGATCAAGCTGTGTTTCCTTCCAGCTGCCCCAGGAAGGGAATCCTAAGTGAGCAACTTTCAGAGAAGCTATTGTAGCAATACTGTTGCCTTGTAGGGCCATAGGAGTGGGTGGGGAAGGAAGGGGCAGCTGTGGGTAACTGTTTGCACACATTTTTTTTTTTTTTTGGCCTCTTAAAGTTCAAATCAGCCAGAGTCCAAAACAGCTGATCCCCAGGTCATAAACACTGGTTGCCAACTGCACAGTCCAACGTTTATCACCTAGGCAATCTGTCTTCATTACATTTCTCATATCTCCACAGCTCGGTTTTAGGTGCTGGGGAAGCTGCATGTGACAAGATGTGATCCCTGCCTATGACCTAGATGAGGCTGCTGCACAGACGAAATATTACCTTGTCATACGAGACAGAGGGCTAGCCACGTGTGCTGAGAGGGCAGGGGAGACAGACAGTAATTCCAGTAGGATTTTACAACAGGGCTCCCCAAGGCATGAGGCTTGCAACATTTGTCTCTCAAAATACATTGCAATGAAAAAGAAAGTGCTCCAAGGCCAAAAATTGGGATAAAACTGTATATTATATGCTCCTTTTTGAGAGATCCAATGTATATGAGCTTCTTATAGACCCTAAGACACCTCATAGAGGCATAAGGCATTTAGTTGTTTACCTTTATTATTAGTACTCTCATATTTATTTGCCCAACAAATGTCCCCCTTTCCCTCAAGGAAAACAGGAGTGCCCTATGAGTGTCCCATGGAACCACACTGCCCCCTGTGGTCACAACCTGCCAGGACACCTAGCCGGAAGGACAGCAACCTTGGGTGCCAAGGGCTCTTCGCCCTAGAACCCAGGAACAGCCCAAGTGGCAGAAGTGCTTTGTCAGGAGCCATCTCCTCAGCGAGCACAGCCATCTCCTCCAGGATGCACACCTGAGAAGGGGGCCGCCAAAGTGCCCATGGTATCCGAAAAATGTGCCCCATCCATCAGGTGAGCTGAGGGTGAACCAGAAGGCAGGGAGGGCAGGCGCGAAGAACATGGGCTTAGGCAGAGTGCAGCCAGCCTGAAGGGTCTGACTCATCCCTCTAGCTTTGGGCAGCTTTGTGGTCCTCTTTCTGCCCTTTCTTTTCTGTCTACCTGCAGAGGCCACAGATGCGTTCTGTGCTCCCAGCTGCTTCCCATCTACTGAGTGCCTATCCCAGCCTGCCTCTTCTGCGAGAACCCAGCCCACATGGGCGCTCCTGCCCTGATGCCCTGCACCCTCCCAGCCTGCAGCCCCCTGTGGGTGACTTGTGTTTTTCTCACTTTCCCTTGAAGGAGGCTGCATTCTTCAGGAAGGTCTAAGATCTTTGAAGGGAAGGGCTGGGCCTTTTAGTTTCTTCCCATCTTCCCTAATGCCCATGGAGTCCAGGCTGCCTCTCCTTTCCCGCTTCCCCACAAGGGCCCTATAATATCAAGGTGCTGGAACCATAGGACTGGGGCCCTGGCTCAGGCCCCTTCTCCCTCTCGGCTGCCCTAACACCCAGGCCACAGTTGCAACACGGCCTGCCTTCCAGGCCCAGAAAGCACTTCTTCAACATTCAGTTCTAGCCTTAATTGAACCAAGCTTTTGTTTCTAAAAGTAAATCTCCAGAGAGAGAGGCCCAAATGGACAGGAAGCTCCTGATCCAGCCACAAGTGCTGACGTCTGCTTCTGTCCCCCCCAGGTGCCAGTCCCCCAGGCACTCCTGCTCTGGGGCCCTAAGAGCTTCCTGTGTGGGTCGTTAAGGCAGCAAAGCTGCTGCAGTCATGGCCTGCTGAGGGTGCAGAGTGTTCAAGTAAAAACACGGTTGAATTTCTCTGAGTGCAGTTTAGACTCGATAGAATTGCCGTCTGAGAGAAACCGCCCCCCCCCCCAACAGGATTTTGGAATCACCAGGTAAGAATAAAGCCAAGCCGGGCTCCTGGTAACCTGCATGTTAAAAGCTCCTTAGCCATGTGCTCAATTCAGTGACCCTCAGGACACTGTCCCCCTCATACACACTTGGACTTGCCATCCCCTCCTATGGTCTCCGCTGGCCCCACCCTCCCTGTGCCCGACTGCCCAGCAGGCCCTTTCTCATGTCCCAGGCTCCACCACGTGTCATGTGGCTCCCTTTGCTCCGAGATCCTTCTCTCTACCTCTGCCTAACTTCTATCCAGTCTACCAGGCTCAGACAGCTTCTCCTTTAATTGTTGGTGACAAACATGAACTTTGGAAATGAACTGAGTTGCGGTTTCCACCTGGCCACTGACTAGCTGCCTGATCTTAACACAGAGGTTGGGAGATCCCAGTTCTGCTAGCTGTGTGGCCTTGGACAAGTTACCTAACCTCTCTGTGCCCCAGCCTTAGCTATAGAAAGAGGATCAAAGAGTGCCTACCTGTCATGCCCTCCGTGGTTGTGGGGTACTAAAGGTCTGTCTGGCATGTGGACCTTACACCAAGTGCTAGCTCTCTAGGGATGAAACCCACTCCCCTGTGGGCAAAGCCTGCCCTGAGTCCTGCCTGTGGTCCCTCCTGCTTCAGTGTCTTCCTGAGAGGCTCTGCAGTTGGCTCCCATCCTCATTCCCTGTCCAGAATGTTTCCGGCACAACATCTTAGGACCTCCCTCCCTACCTCAGTTCCCAGCTGCTGCCCTCTGTTATCCCCACACTTGATGGTCAGCGCTCCAAGGACAGAACCTCTGCTGGGGCACCTGCAGTGACTCATCTGCCAACAATTCCAGGTGCCCTAGCCTGAGGCAACTGTGCTCCTGGCCGCCCTCCTCCTTGTGCCACACGCCCCCAGCCATGACCACACTGGATTCTTACCTGTTTCCCTGAGTAATGCACCCTTTCATACATCCCTGCCTTTGCCCGTGCAGTAACAACTGCCTGGAATGCCGCCCACACCCCCACCTCGCCTTCTCTGCCTGAGAAACTACTCAATAGGAGTTAGGGCAAAGGCCCTCTTCTCAAAGCCATTTCCCAACTCCAGAGCTCTGCTCACTTTGCCCACGGTCTGGGTTCAAGTTTGTCCTCTCTGGACAGGGACCTTCTCCAGGAATAAGGTAAGATGCCCAGTGTCCTGCACACAGTAGGTGACGGGGCACTAAGCGAGGTCTCTGACCTTGGATCAGCCAGATGTAGCAGCACAGAGGATCTGAACGCCCACAGCTTCCAATTCCACGTCTGCCACTACCGTGCCTTGCTGAGTGCTGGTTCGCCCCTTTGCAAGGTGGTCATGACACCTCCCCCACGCTGCCCAGGGCCGAGGGGGCCTAGGTCCAGCCCAGCTGATGCAGGAGACCCCACAGACAGCAGCTCCCCCCACCTTTGCCCGCAGGGCACACCACAGGCTTCCCACCTCCGTGTCACTGGTAGTCAGCCCCATCCTCGTTTTTAAGTCAAAGATAGAAAAATGTGACTAAGGGACTTAAAGACTATAAACCACCATTTTAAGAAGAAAAATAATCCTCTTGGCTGTGACACTCTTTGTTGCTATGGTGATTCTTTGATATCGCCCTCTTAACAGATTAGAGATACTTTTGCTTTTTTCTGACTCTGGTTCCCCCCAACTAGGACTCTGGCCAGACAATCTATAGCCCTTCCCTATAGGAAGGAGGGGGTACAATTTCTAAAAGCTGCATTTCAGCCTTGGCCGCTGGAGGTGAAGCTGCCCTTCCAGGGTCAGATTTACAGAGGAACATTTGTACTCTGCATCCAGCTGTGCAACCTTCCCAGTGGGTGACAAGCATGGTCAGAAAGCCCAGCTCCTTGTCTAGGACCCTGCTTCTTTTAGAGGAAAACAGTTTCATCTTTCTACTTATGGTCCATTGCTTATTTGAATCTTCTCCAGAGCCCGCAAAGCTGTATGGGGTTCAGTGGTTCCCTGTGACTTTGCCTTGGAGACAAACACACACACACTAGTCCTCTAACACACACTGGTGACTATGGAGCTGGTACCCAAGGGGGGGATTTTCTCACATGATAAAGGCACAACCTCCTCGTCCTCTCTTCCATGTTCCTCCCGTTCCCATGAGATTTTCACACAGGTTCATTCCTTTATAAGTTTATTTCTGGTGAATAAAAATAAAATAGTTCATGTGACCAGATCAATAAGGACATCATGACCTGGGGCAGAAATTAACTATCCTGTTTCCTTCTGGATTTTGCAGCTCAGTGAGAAGGTGGCTGGGTGGAAGACAGCCGCACACTTTGTGGAAGCAGGAGACCCTGAGGGGTGACTGACAGGGGAGCTTACTGGAGCACTGGAGGTTGGATCAGAGGGAGACCAAAGCCAAACCTCCTTTACAGAGAAGAAATGTCTCCCCATAGTGTCTGTGTCTCAAGCTGTCAGCAGAAGCTCTGTCATATGCCTGTCCCATACACCCACATGCAGAGCACACTGAGCAGATGCCTGGCAGGACGGAGCAGTGGCCTCAGGGGTGTTTGAATGTGGCACCTGGGGGCTCTGTGGGGGAGACGCCTTTCCCCAGAGGCCATGTCCTGAGGCCAGCACTTAGAGGACAAACAGAAGTGGGACCCCAGCAGCTGGCCCAGCCTCAGGGTCTCTGGGTTTCTCAACTCCACTGCCTCTGAGCCTAAACAGCCCCCAAGAGGCTCCCAAAGGAGCCCTCATCTTGGTCAGCAGAGGGATGCTTTCCTCCAGGGACCTGAGAGCTGAACATGCTGCTAGCCTGTGTTGGGGTGAGAAGGCCGACTCCCCAGAGGCCTGGCCAGAGCCCAGAATCTCAGTGTGGCAGGTCTGGGGGCTCATGGCCATGAAGGAAGCAGCCTTATGGGCAGCAGGGACCACAGCTAACTCAGCACATCACTCTGCTGCCTGGCTCCCCCGTGAGGCTGTGGTCTTGGGATCAGGTGGGTATGGGGTGCACTCTCTTGGAGGGGGATAAATTTTGGGAATAATGTTTGGATAAATTAGGGATAGGCTTTGCTACCTATAAACTCACTGGCAGAACACCTAGAACACAAGCAGGAGGAGCCAACGAGAAGCCCTAGGGAGGTTCTGTGATAAAGCCCGTCCCTCAAGGCTGAGGGTCCCCTCGGTAGGCAGCCTGGGGGACCCACAGCCCCTGACTGGGGGACAGCCCAGGGTTCGAGGTACCTGCTGGCACTGAAGGTCAGGCCCACACCTGACTGGATGCCAGCAGTCTAAACAAGGGCTGCTTGTTTAACAGAATACGATGTTAGCATCTTAGTCAAAGACTGTTGAAAGGAAGAACCAAACTCCCAAATCACCGGGCATGTCTGAGATCCAGTTCAGGTTCCTTTTTTGACCTTCAGAGGCACAAGAATTTCTGGGCGCAAAGACCAGCTCAAGGCTTCCGATTAGTTCCTCTTGGGAGATACACCCTCACCTGCTCCCCCATCCCGCAGAGAGGCATGTCTCTGCTCCAGGCCTGGACCATGTAGATCCTGAAACCCCTCTTTTGTTAGATGCTCTGAAATGAAAACTCACACCTCCAAACCAATTCAGACCTGTGATTTCCTTTTGAAGAAAAAGCAGAAGTCCCCTCACTGCCCCTTGGGGACACCCGCAATCATGCTTATTAAACGCCCAAAGTGCAGACTTCCCCCTATTCTTTTTTTTTTTTTTGTTTTTTTTGTTTTGTTTTGTTTTTGTCTTTTTTGCTATTTCTTTGGGCCGCTCCCGCGGCATATGGAGGTTCCCAGGCTAGGGGTCGAATCGGAGCTGCAGCCCCTGGCCTACGCCAGAGCCACAGCAACGCGGGATCCGAGCCGTGTCTGCAACCTACACCACAGCTCACGGCAACGCCGGATCGTTAACCCACTGAGCAAGGGCAGGGATTGAACCCGCGACCTCATGGTTCCTAGTCGGATTCGTTAACCACTGCACCACGACGGGAACTCCCTCCCTATTATTTCATGAAATGAGAAGAGACCAAGCCAGTCATGAGGCCACTCACATTCATGACAAGGGGTGGACGAGGAAGGGATGGATGAAAAACCATTACCACACCAGGTGGTAACTGGGAACCTGCTTCCCCAAAGCTCACAACAGCAGAACACACCAGAAAGGAGACTCTCTGTACAGGGTCCATACCTGCTCTTTCAAGTTGTCATGGACAGACCTCTCCGTTTGGCTAGTCCCTGGAGGTTTTTCTGGTATGAAACACAGTAGAGGTTTTAAAGGACTCTGAGGCAGATAACTCACTGCCTGTCCCTGGTATGCCAGGCTGTGACAGGGACAGCTGGAAGGGGAGGTGCAACCACACAGCCTGGAAGAAAAGGGGGTGAAGGTGGGTCATGGAGGGGCTCCTCCGAGTCCCGCTACATGAGGCCATGAACATATCTTGACTTAGCCTCTGGATCTGATTCTTAAAGAGTCTCAGAAAGCAGAGTTCGCGTTGTGGTTCAGTGATAACAAACCCAAATAGGATCCATAAGGACTTGGGTTTGATCCCTGGCCTTGCTCAGTGGGTAAGGATCTGGCATTGCTGTGAGCTGTGGCGTAGGTTGCAGACATGGCTCGGATCTGGCGTTGCTGTGGCTTGGGGGTAGGCTGGCAGCTGCAGCTCCAATTGGACCCCTAGCCTGGGAACCTCCATATGCCACAGTGTGGGCCAAAAAAAAAAAAAAAAAAGTCTCAGAAAGCACCCTGTGCCCGTCTACAGAGTGTCTCTTGGAGAAGAGCCCCCAGTCTACTGGGCCTCAGTTTTTATCCTAAAGTCTGAGGGGGTGCAGCCCAGGGCAGCAGTGAAAAGCTGCACTAGCTGCTCCTGAAGAGCACCAGGCAAGAGTCTGTTAGCTTTTCTTATTGACTGTCAGGGCTCTGCCAGTTTCCTCTCCTTCACTATTGGCGCCTCCATTCCCAACTCTCTACGTACCCTCTGCAGTTGCTTCTCATTTATACTGTTTCTTGGCGCTTCCTACTTGTCTGGGAGAAAATTCTACTAATAGATATAGCACTTAAAAGTCTCTTATAAATATGGGAAACTGTTCAACATTTAATTATATTTTCTTTCTTCAAGGCCACACCTGCAGCATATGGAAGTTCCCAGGCTAGGGGTCAAATCAGCACTGCAGTGGCCCATCTACACCACAGCCACAGCAATGCCAGATCCAAGGTGCCTCTGTGACCAATGCCACAGCTTGCAGCAACACCGGATCCTTGACCTACTAAGAAAGCCCAAGGACCAAACCTGCATCCTCATGGATACTATGTTGGGTTCTTAATCAGCTGAGCCACAACAGGAATGGCAAAAGTTTAATTACATTTTAAAACTAAGGCATGGGCTAAAGTCTGTTAAAGCAGGACCAACGGGCAAGGCTTATAAGTGATACTTTTTGAGGACCAAAGCATCAACTCCTCCCCAGGTGGAATATTCAAACTGTACTGTGGATGAAATCTGGGAAGCAGGGTAGCACATTACTGCAGAGAAGAGGAGGTGACTGCCTTCAACAACTGCCAGCTTTGAAAACCACATACCTCCATTACCACCGTCTTCCCTCAATGAATTTTTTCAAAGCTACTTGCTATCCAGCATTAGGATCTAGCCATTCATTCTTCAAGCACTGTCTTGGGTAAAGGCTCAGCTTAAAGTTAAGTTCAACGTCTTAAAATGCCCTTCCAAGGAGAGGGCTCTGAAAGGAGAAAGGATGCAGGGGGGTCGGGGGTACATGAAATTCACAAAGCACAGCCTCCAGAAGACAGACTCTGAAAACACCATATGGGTTTACTTTTAAGATTGTTATTTAGCAAAGCTATTTCGTTAAAGGTCTGTAATGATTTTAGGATGCATCTAGGTTTTAGGAATACTAAGATATGAAAAAAATGTTCATCATGGGTTGGAGGACGGGTGACAGATTTTTAAACGGAATCCTGAAATCTGACCATTTTGAAAGCAGGGAAGCTGATCTGGGACCTAGAAGATGGAGTCAGTCACCAAGGAGTTAGTTGCCTTATCGGCGCGGAATAAATAATGCAAGAGAGAGAGCTGTTGTATTGCCTGTCACATGGGGGACATGGGTTTGTGTGCATGAATGTGCGTGAATCAAAGAGCCTCTGCAGAGTAAGGAGCCCACATGTTTTATTACAGCCCCTGCTCACTGAGCCCTGACAGTCCCCCTACCTCTGCCCTGTGGATATGGAGGAAAAAAAAAAAAAAAAAAAAACCTTTGATTTTCCAGGCCACAGAATACAACTTGGGTCTAGATTGTACAAGGAGCTTACACACTGAGGCAAGAAAGCGTGCAAACAGGAGCAGGAATTCTTCACCCTCTGGGTGAGCCAGGGCTTGCGACACGGCAGGAGGACCCGAGAAGCCCTCCTGGAGTCCACACTGGTTGATGTTTCTGGCTTTTATTAACCCTGTCCAACTCCGATGTCCATCTTCCCCTGAGAAGGAGAAGAATATCTCTGAGTATCTATGGCATCAATGATTTCCCCCGAGCTGGTTTTTTTCCTATTAAGCTTTTGCATCAGGCCCAGGAGCAGACCCAGAGAAGGGCCGACAGAAGCACAGGTGTCTGAGAACCACGTAATACTGACGTCTCCTTTTGGTAACAGTCTGTGAACCTGCGCCCCTCTCTCCTGAGAGATGGCGAGGCCTGGGGGAGGCAGAGGAGCTGTGGGTGGGCCACTGTACCGTGTGACATCACAATCATGCAGCCGGTGCCCGACAGGACCGTGGAGAGGGAACGAGCGCTCAGAGCTCCGAGCTCACCCAGGGGGAGGCAGGCAGTTCTAGGGCCGGGGCCGGCCTCTCAGGAGCACGGTCCGCCCAGTTCTCGCAGAGCTGTGCCCCGGGGCGTGCTGTCTCAGCTCTGGTCTTAGCCTTCGTCCTCCCTCAGCTCAGTGGGTAGGAATTTATACTGCTGTTGGCGGATCTGGGCCAGTTTTTTCCTTGCTTCTTCCAGTTCTCGCTCTTTCTTCAGCATCTCCTCCTGGGCGGCGATGATCTAGGAAAGCAACAAGCTGCTCGGATCTGAAACGTTCTAGCAAACTGCCTTCCCCTTCCATCCCTTGCCTCCTGAGTTCCCGCTGCCTCATCTACAGAGGGACACAGTAGTTTGGGCTCTGGAGACCAGCCTCAGGGCCACAGTTTGGGATGCGAGGCCAATGACCCAAGAAAATAAGGATCTTCTGGACACTGACTTAATGGCAAATATCTACTGCACCTCTGTGATGCACCAGGCTCTTTACATGGAAAGTCCCATCCTCTTCGCTGCAACACTGTGAAGCAAGCCCTCCCCATCTTCCAAAAAGAGCTTCAGAAAGCTGAAGCTTGGAGTTGCGGGGTCCACTTCCTCAAAGGGCCCTGACTAACACAGCAGGACCTGGGCCAGGTTCTGCTGAAGCTAAATCTGGAGTCTTTAACTAAGTAGACAGCTTTCACATATTTATTTCAGGCTTCTCAAGTGTGCTGAGAGGAATAGGAGTTAATATGTCTCGAGGGAAAAGGGTAAGGATGTGCTCAAGAAAGCCAAGCAGATTTCTTCCCGCAGCCCTTCTCAGAGCCTTCCTGGGGGCTGAGCTTCGTGATATCTGAGGGGAGAGTCCAGAGCGCAGTGACCCCCCAGGCCTGTGTGATCAGACAACCTTCCTCCTGGAACTTTTCATGGAACTAGCGTATGGATAAAGAGGTAAGAATGCATCCAGTGTATTTCCAAACGTGGGAGGGAGCTGGGGAGAGCCCAGGAAGGCAGGGGGAGGAGTAGCTGCAGCTCTGTGCTCCTGGTGGAGACTCAATCTCATGCGAGGACTTCTATTAACACACCCAAACTGCAAGCCTGGTTTCTGGACCCTTCCTCCTCACTCCTACGCACAAGAATGCAGGCCCGTGTAAGGTGGAATCTCTCAGCTACTCTTGTAAGAATTCTGGAAGAGGATCATCCTTCATTCTTTCTCTATGGCCACAAGTCTAGAGCGAATGGCAGCACCTGAGGCATTGTTTTATTTAACTGATAATCTTGCTGGCTTCCAATCCCCTTCTCTCCCTTTTCTATAGGAGAAGTTCCGATTTTTTTTTTTTTTGTCTTTTTAGGGCCGCACCTGCAGCATATGGAGGTTCCCAGGCTCGGGGTCCAATCAGAGCTACAGTTGCTAGCCTACACCACAGCCATAGCAACGCCAGATCTGAGCTGTGTCTGTGACCTACACCACAGCTCATGACAACACCGGATCCTTAAGCCACTGAGCGAGGCCAGGGATCGAACCCACAACCTCATGGTTCCTAGTTGGACTCATTTCTGCTGCGCCATTATGGGAAATCCAGGAGAAGTCCTGATTTTTAGGTAGGCACACTGCTATTCAGAAAAGCACTATACTTCCCTGCCTCCTTTGCAGCTAGGCTGGCCATGTGACTAAGCACTGACCAATGGCATGTGACAGCAGGTGACAGCAAGTGACACAGGAACGTTGAGGGCCATGTCTGCCCTAACGTTCCATCTTCCTGCTGGCTGGAAACCTGAGGTGGTCATCAAGCTATCTTAGAGCAAGTGGTTCAAACAACATCTCAGGGATGGTGGGGCCATAAGGCCGGTGGAGGCAGAGTCTCAGACATGAAGGGACTGCCACAGCATCCCTAGACTGCTTACACCAAGACTGTCTCACCAGGGGGAAATCAACTTCCATCTGGCTTAAGCCACTGTTATTTTGTGTCTCTGTTATAACACAACGCTCATCTTGGGAGTAAACACTGTCTGGGTTTAATCACAAACCTGAGCAATGCCCCCTACAAACTTTGTTTTCACCACAACATCGTCATCATCAGCTTTGCCAAATGCTGCCTTCTGGGCTGCACGCACAAGATTGTCTGAGGCTCTTTTCACAGCATTTCCTGCTGCCTGGAGAGGGGATGAAATGCACAGAATATCATTACCAACAGTCATTTGGATTCAGGAAGAAACAGACATGGAGAGCTCATAAGACTACAAATCATTTTATCATCCAATTATAATAACACCATTTCTCTCGTTAGTATCCATTCACTGATTCCACCAACACTGGCACCTAGTTAATCTCAGCTCAATCACAGATTAATGAGGTACATTTCCTTGCTCCCAGGAACACCCACTTTTGAGGGGAATTAAAATTATATAAATCCATGATGACAGCACCATGATACATGTGTTAAGAGAAGCACACGCAGGGGCTGCCTCCTTGTTTAGGGTTAGAAAACCACGTCCCCTTGCCTCATCCAGCTGAGGCAGACTTGGGAACCTGACTCAGGCATTACTTTTTCCATCTGCCTTGGCCTTACCCACACCCTCCCGAGGGCTCCTGGAAAGCTCCGTGCTGGCTTCTCTGCAGCCCTTAGCACACTTGTGGTTGACCCTCACCCTCCTGGAAAGCGAGTACCTTGAAGGCAGGGGCTGTGACTTGAATCTCTGCATCCCCAGCCCCAGGCACAGCGGCTCCCCAGTAGTCTCACTGACTGCTTTCTTTTTTTCTTTTTCTTTTATCTTTTTAGGGCCTCACCCATGGCATATGGAGGTTCCCAGGCTAGGGGTTGAATCGGAGCTGTAGCTGTTGGCCTACACTACAGCCACAGCAATGACAGATCCGAGCTGCATCTGTGATCTGGACCACAGCTCATGGCAATGCTGGATCCTTAACACACCAAGCGAGGCCAGGGATCGAACCTGCGTCCTCATGGATACTAGTGAGATTTGTTTCCACTGAGCCACTGCTTTCTGAGGGAATGAAGGGCTATGAAAGCACAACCTACCTCTGCATGGGAGGAATGGGAGCCCCGTGGTACAAAGGGCCTTTACAGATGTGAGTCACAGCTGGCTTTAGCATGATGGGGTCAGGGCCTAGAGCCAGGTACAGCAGTGTTTGCCAATGTGCAGTCCAGATCTTCAGAAAGGGCTGGAGTCCCCACTGGCTTACTCTTAATGCGCAAAAAGCATGGCCCAGGGCACCTGACCTCTGCTGCCTGAGGCCTGGAATTCCCTTTTCATGGTGGTTAAGGCTTCATTAAACTTTCCATAGTCTTTGCTCAGCCCCTTCAGAGTCGAGGGTGTGTTCTTGGGGTTGGTCATCAGAAAGATAAGAGTCTTAACTGGCTCAGCTGCTTGGTGATCTCAAGTGACCAGTGGGGACTATGAGGGCTTGTGTAAGAAGGGCAGGGAGGCCAATTTGCATCTGACAAGCAGTCATCACATGCTTATCCTCAAAATAGCTCTGTGAGGTCAGAAATCATTAGTCTACTTTTCGATGTAGAAACTGAGGCTGAGTAATCTACGATCCTGCAACTGCTAAGTTACAGGGTTGGGATTTGAACAGGGGTCTTTGTAGCCCCAGAGAACCTCTTGGTCCCTGTAAGAAACTCAGATGCAACACTGCAGCATCCAGGTAAGTCATTAAAGATGATAATCAAAGAGGTGCTGAGTTGCACTTGTGCAAATCCTTAGGCCTTACGAGGCACTTTCTCATTTCTTGACCCTTGTAAGAGTCAGTGCAGGCATCTCTAAACCCATTTCACAGATGAGGCAACTAAGGCCTGAAATGTTGTGAATGGTTTATGTTAAGATCATGCACTTAATACAAGACAGAGGCAGGACTTGAACCCAGGTCTCTGTTAACACAGGATGTTTTCCAAAGACGTGTCCCCCACCCCCCATCCGTGAATCACACAGTCACAAACATGCAGCTCCGCATTTCCCTGGGTTTATGCCAGGACAAAAAGGAAGGTGAGGGCTGTGGGGCAGAGACAGGCAGACACGGGAGGACCAAGCAAAGGCAACACAGTTGAGAACTTAGGAAACACAAGGAGAGTCCTGAGTTCTGGGGGACTTGCTCAAATATTTCTGCCATTTATAATTTTATACACATCTCACATAAACATTTTTAGCAACACAGACAATGTGAGTTACATTTAGAATAATGAACTTCTAGAAAATTGGAAACAAATACGCCCAACATGCAGGGAAATACTGGCATAATCGGTTGAGATAATACCATGCAATCATTATGATACTCATGAGGAATGAACCAGTTAGCTTTGCAAAGAGCCATTATGACGGTTTGCTTCAAGGAAAAAAAACAGTACGATAAAACGTGAAGTGAAAAAATGCAGATTATCTCTTGTTACGATGAAAACTAGACAAAAGCATTTTGTGCACGATATAAACAGGAAGCAAAAAAACCCAATATTTGACAAGTGAAGAGGTTGAGGCCATGTGATCTTTTTCATTCCGGTATTTCCCCCATTGTGGTTAAAATACTTTTATAATTAAAAAAATGAGGA
Organism: Phacochoerus africanus; assembly: GCF_016906955.1. Classification (NCBI taxonomy): domain Eukaryota; kingdom Metazoa; phylum Chordata; class Mammalia; order Artiodactyla; family Suidae; genus Phacochoerus; species Phacochoerus africanus. The sequence goes on from NC_062545.1 coordinate 111,282,635, forward strand.
AAACTTTGATACATTGGGAGGGCTCAAATGTCACCTTCATAAGTGTGTTCTCTGGGCTTTAGGAAACCTTAGCAGCATCTCATGTAAATTCCTCAGTCCTTTCGCTCCTTTCTTGAGCAAACATTGAACGAGAGCCTCCACTGAAACAGGCACCAGCTTCAGGGTGAGAGACACAAAGATAAAGACCTGGTACCTGCACTAAGAAGCTCACAGCCTCGTCAAAGGCAGACATAAATGTGTTGGCACCGGGTGACAGGAACCCTAAGGCTCTGGCCAGAGGCTCCGGCAGGGCCGAAGAGGGACTGAACGCCCAAGGTCTGGGAATCAGGGAGGGCTTCCTAGAAGAGGTGGCTTTGGTGATGAGTCATGAAGGACAAGTAGGAGGTCACCAAGGGTGGGCTGTGGGGAGGAGGGGCCCAAGGCTGAGACCAGAAGGCACAATGGAGAAGGTCAGTTTGGTGGGGCAGTGGGTGTAGGACGCATGGCCACAGGTGGCAGGAAATGAGAGACGTTGGACAGAGCTGGCTGATGGAAGAACTGGTGGGTCATGCCAAGGAATTGAGACTGCCCCCTTTGGCGACACTTACCCGCTCCAACAGGAGTATTTTCCCACCAGCATCAGTGACCATTACCTGTAGCCGCCTCATGGCCTCTGAATCCTGATCGGCCTTCACCTTGCAGGCCACAAGCAGCTGAGCCGTGGAAGCGGCGACCTGCTTGGCGGATGAGATGAGCTTCTCCTCGCTGGCGTGTCCCTGGACGGAGGCATTGGCTGCCTCGCAGAGACTGCTGGTTGCAGCTGCCACCATCCGGGCCTGGGGATGGTCAATAGAGAAGTGACCTGAGGTCCGAACCTCCCTCAGGGGATCCAAAAAGCCAATGGGGAAGGAGGAGGGGGCGACTCACGGCAGAAATCAGGCCCTGTGACCACTGTCCGTCGTCTGCGGCATTGGCAGGGATGGAGCCCACCTAGAGTAGAGGGAAGAGACAGGCCATGAGGACGGGAAGGCAAGGGTGACCTGCAGCGCCAGACCCTCCCTCGGCCTGGGACTAGAGAGGAAAGCAGCTCTTCAGACTCGCAGCACCCCCCTGAGGACTCCTACCAACAGCGCCAGGGGCAGGATGGAGCACCCTTTCTCACGTGGACTCTCAGCTCCAAGACTGCACGACCTGGCCAGTCTCCACCTGGGCTGCAGGGAGGCAACCAGAACCGCTCTCAGCAGCCTCCATCTGGCTGCCAGGTATCATATTTCTGGGAAAACGGCTCAGGAATGATGGAGGGGGCTGTCTGGACGTGCCTATTTCCACGGCTGACCTTTGTCCATGTCTAACATGGGAGCTACTGAGGCCTCTTATTTCAAGGGCCAAGGGAAACTTCAGTCTCTCCTGATTACTGATCCTGAAAGCCATGCTGTGACTTTTCTGGCAGATGATGTTTGAAAAAAGGGGGGGGGGGGGTGCAGCTCCCTCTGAACAACTGAGCACTGATCCTTGTCTTAAGGAAATACAGGCCATTTTGTCAGGCATGGGGAGAGAAGGAAGAAGCTGGAAATAAGGTGATCTCCATTTCTATTTACAAATTATGGCCACAAGTGAAACATTTTCTGACCAGATGTAGAGGGAGCTACAGGGTGCCTGGAGAGGTAAGAGCTAAGTACCTACATTTGAATGTGAAACTGGGGATCTGCCATCAATTACAGGCACCACATCAGGGCTTGCCAAAGGTGAGCTAAGGCCCCAAGGTCCTGCCTATGACCTACAGTTCCCCAAGTTCAGCTGAACCTCCTTTACCAATGTTTTAAAGGCTTAAACATAAAAGTTCCTTGATGGACAAGGCCTTGGCCATATTCAAACGCAATTCTCTAGTAGCTAGCAATGTGTCCAGCATGTAGATGGCTCTTTATCCATTTGAAACAAACTCAAATTTTTAGGTAGGATAAACTTCTCACTGATCCATTTTTGGTCCTTACCTATTACTCCGTCAACAGATCCTAGGTGAGTGAGGTCAGCCTCTGCTAACCTACAGGTGTCATGAGAAGCACCCGGGGACAGAATCACTCCAGCTGGGGAGATGAACACATGTCACTACTGGCTAACTTATTACACGATGGTTTGGAAAGAGGGGCCAACCCATGCAAGTTGGATTAAGACACAGCTGAGCTCACAGGAGGGAGATGAAGGCCACTGGCTCGGCATAACTTCTGTCTGTATGGCAAGATTTTAGGTCGAGATGCAAAAGGCACATCCGTCCTCTGTACACTGACAGCAAAGGCCTTGGAACATCAAACAGAAGTGACCAACAGTTACAGAGACCCAATTCCCCAAACCCAATGGGATTTTCTGTGGTGCCTCTATGATGGAGAGGCTTCTCTGCAAGTTGTCCTTGGATGAGGTGGCTCCGTGGTGCACGGGAATAATGGGATGCAGGGAACATTTTAAAACTGGAAGGCCTTCCCACAGCCAGGATTAGTCTAATGTACTATTAATCCTTTGGCTCACTGAAAAAAGGGCTCTGCCTTCATGCTAATGCAGATGGAATGGGTGACTGGAGACGAAGCCTATAGAAGAAGGGCTCAGGGAAATACTGCCTGCAGAGCTGGACGGCTTTCCGCTCAATAGTCCTAAGAAGATGAATGGCATTGCTGGAGCTGGAAATGGTACTATAAGCCCCTGCCTACCGTGCTTATACAGCCATCCACCAGGAAAATATGACAGTGTAGGTCTTTAAATAGCCTCACGTACAGCGAGAATATAAATGTCTTGTTCAGGCCCCGATCGATGCTTGGAGTGGGAGCTTTCCTTAACAAGAAGCAGATGAGAGGCCTGGAAGCCAAGCCCTTCATTCTGTTTGTCAGGTTTAAGCAGAGTGTTCAGTGAGATGGGCAAAGATGGACAACTCAGAGAAGGAAGGCACCACACAGGTTTCCTCTGTTAGGACACCAGCGGTCATGCCTTGGCCTTGGTCTTCAGAGGTTCTCGCTGGGTGAACTTTCCACGCTTGGCCGGTCGAGGGTGGGGGTTACACACCTTTCCTTGGGCCACCAGTTCCCTCTGGGCTGCCGAGGCCGATTTGACCAGGGCACTTGTGGCAGCAGCAATGGATTTAGCAGCTTCCAAGATCTGTTCTTCAAAATCCAGGGTCTCATCCGCTTGCTATAACCAAAAGAAAATAGCATCATATGCAACTCTTCTCCCCGAAGGGCGCTTGCTGCCCAACTACTTACTGCTTGGCCGCCTGGCTCTTCATCTGTGCACGGCTTTTTATTGACAAACCGCACCCAGGGTAGACAGGCTTAGGCTGGCACGATGCCTCTCCCCCACCTCCATGCTCAAAGATAAAAGCTGCCTGTGTTGAGCTTTTATCTTTTAAATTTTAAATCAGGAAATTCTAAGACAGACTATTTTTCCAGACCAGAATCTTTGAAAAGTTCAATCAAATCTCTGATTAAGTTCACTGAGAATAAAATACATTTGAATGCTTCCATCCATATCAATAATTCAAATCCAAATAATCAATAATCAAAATCCAAAGAGTAGGTGGAGGCACACTCTCCCACAGGAAAAGGCTCAAAAAAAAAAATGCTTGGGAAAAAGGACAGAAGGCTATTATATTAGCTGTGAAAAACCTTACTTCTCTTAGGTGAAAACAAAAGTGAAACGGCATTTGCATGTCTGTGGCTGAGTAGTCATACATGCCAACCATGGGTCACCAGGGGTGGAAAAGAAATTGAGGGAGCATGGCGGCGCTTGTGCGGTCCCTTGGAAACCTGAGGCACAGCTCCACCTAGGGAAGACATGCCCTCCCACCCCACTTCACTGCACAGGGTTATCAGGTTACTAGCACTCTGTGCAAAATTCACCATCACCAAAGCACCTGGGGAACTGAAGAGGATTTGGGGAAGCTGGGCAAGTGTAAAGCCCTCGGTCCTGGGCTCGGTAGGATGGAGCATCACAGTGTGGGGTGGTCAGACTAGATAACCTCCAAGGTCCCTCCAGCAATGGTGCTCTGTGAATTTAAGTGCCCCTTTTCAGGCCTTGAGAGATGATGGTCAGGTAGAGCAACACTTCTGTGTGTGTGTGTGTGTGTGTGTGTGTGTGTGTGTGATGGGGGGTGTGTGTGTAAAATACACCTAATGCAAAATTTACCCTCTGAAGAACCAAGTTTAGGCGTAGGATTCAGTGGCATTAAATACAGTCCCAATACAAAATAGCACTATGTTTTTAAAAGTGCCTACTATGTGCCAGGTATTTTGTCAGACACTTCCATGTGTATTAACTTGTTTATTTTCACCAAAAAAGAAGTGAAAACATTTATATTGTAGTTATCTTTATCCTTATAATGACCATGGGAAAATTCAGGCTTAAGGAGGTACAGTATTGGGTCAAGGTCCTATGGCAGCATGAAGAATCTAGGCCAGATCTAAACCTAAACTTCTCTGCCTCTACAAAGACATGTTTTTCCTAGATGAGGCCACCACTCAGGGCGTCGGTGAGGAATGACCACACCCCAGGCTCAGAGTTAGCTCACTAGAGGTCTCACATGAACCATCAGACAGAATGGAGACACGGTTACTATGCTTTCCTGTTCCCTATTTTTTATGGCATTTCTCATGGTTCAAGATGTGACTCATTTTTTTGTTTTGTTTTGATAACTCATTTTATCAGAGCAACATTTCTGTGTGTGTCTAGTGGATCTGAAGAATGATGGCAGCATTTTAGAAGTACTGAGACAGAAGCACTGAATTCTTTCCTACTTCTGACAGTCTTGCTCTAGGAACATTCAGGACAGAAATGGACTCGGTAGTGGTAGATTAATTTTGGACTCCTTACTTGGGGTGGGGAAGCCCACGGTAGTGGTGGCAGAGAACATGTGTTTACTGAAACACAAAAATGACTCATTTTAAGATACTCTGGCATAATAAGTACTGTTCTGCAAGGGGCACAAAGAAATGGCATCAGGCTCTGGTAGGTATATTCAATGACCTTGAAATAAGAGCTTTTCTAGAAATTTGTTCTGTAAAAGAAGGCCAAGCATGTAACAGATTAAGGCCCTGGGGAAATTACAGATGTTGAGTCCAAAGGGAGCCCCTCCTCATTTTGCAGGTGAGGAAACGGAGGCCCACAGTGGCCCCCAGTGTCTCCCAGACGGCTTCAGCTATGCCACGGGTTACAAGATTGAGTCCACTTCAGGCAGAGTTTTTTGTTTTGTCTTTTTTAAGGCCGCACCCATGGCATATGGAAGTTCCCAGGCTAGGGGTCTAATCAGATCTATGTGTGTCGGCCTACACCAGAGGCACAGCAATGCAGGATCTGAGCCCCGTCTGCGACCTACACCACAGCTCATGGCAATGCCGCAGATCCTCAGCCCACTGAGTGAGGCCAGGGATCGAACCTGCAACCTCATGGCTCCTAGTTGGATTCGTTTCCACTGCATCACGAAGGGAACTCCAAGGCAGAATTCTGATTTCCCTAATTTTAAGATGCTCAAAAATGGAATTTCCTTAAAACTAAGTGTGAACTCTTAAGAACAGAGAGATCTGAAAGAATTACATCATTAGAATCAACTTAAAAGGCCTCTCCCATATCTTTCACTACCCTGGAAGTTTTTGTTTCTTTTCTTTTTTTTTTTTTTAAACACATGCTTGAAATATAGGCTCAACTTGGAAATATTTATGACACCCACAGGTTTTTCTTGCAATGGCAAGTGCTGTAATACCCTTTGGTGAATTTTTACTTTTCTTCCTGTAAGAGCTCTCTAGACTTTAAAATGACCATGACAGGAAGCCTTATCTCTGGGAGACATTTGTTCCGATTAAAAAGTAAGAGAGTTTTATTAGAAACGTGTTGGAGGGCAAAGGTTCAGATGCTGTAGTCTGGGCAGAGTTCCATGATGAGATCTGCCTTCTACCTGCTGGCTCGGTATCTTTCTGTAGGCCAGATGGATCATTTAGACTAAAAGCCCACTCTCTCTCCCCTGCGGAAATCAGACATTGAGACTTGAGACATGTTTCCTCACACCACACAACTTCTGGCCTAAGAGAAAATGGGATGTCCACAAACCAAAGAGACTTGGTGCAAAACCAGTATCCCAGTCTGTGTAGCTGTTGGCATTTCTCCCACCAGCACAGGGGACAGAATCCGGAGAGGGGTGTGAGGGCAGCAAGAGACGGGAGGACACATGCTTAACTGCTTTGCAAAAAAGAGAGAAACAGAACTGGCTCTTACTCTTTGAAGGAATTCCCTAAATAAAAGGATCACGAAGAAAATGCAGGCTTGGTTAATAGAACAAGCTCTGCAGTAGCCGGGAGACTGCGGAGAAGAACAGTATCCTGGAGCTGCTGCAAGGGGGCGCCAGGGAAGAAGCTGGAAACCAGATACCTGAACATGAGGAAATGCTTTCAATCCATGGGCTGAGAAATGGACAACCCTTGCTCCTCACTGAGGACCTGGTGGAAGATGCAGGTGGTACGAGCTACTCTGTAGGAGGAAATGCTGGCCTGGACTCAGGAAAAGAGACACCAGTCAGTTGAATCCTACCAGCCTGGGAGCTCCTCCAGGCCTTGGACTGGGTTTTGTCCAACTTACATCTCTGGAGCACAAAATGAAGCAGAGAAGCCTATGTGATAAAGGTTTGTTGAGAGAACATATCCATTAAAGACTCTGAGTTCCAGAGTTCAGCCAGAGGACAATTTACATGGTGAGAGAAAGAGAAATGCATGGAGGGGCCCCATCAGTAATTTTCCACTCCTGTTTTCTGGGGACAAATGGACACATACATCAAAGTACTGGTTCCTGCACTGTTGAAGGTCGAGGCAGAGGGTTTTAACTGTATGCTCTGCCTGTGTCCCTCAGCTGACACTCAGCTGATCTGTGATAACTGACTTATGCCTATACAGATGCAAAACACAGCACTATTGTACTAGGAGGCTCGCTTAAGGAAACAGTGTAACACATGTGCAAACTAAGAATCTACCCTGCTGAATCCCTGGGCAGCCTCTGCCTCTGAGTGATGAATTGCAGCTTCCCATCCTCTGTACAGTGCTCTTTCCCTGTTTCCACTGGAAAAGACTGCTGGCAAGGTCACCTGTGGTTCTCAGCAACAGTCTTTCCTGCACTGTCTGGCACTCTAGCCTTGGGCTTCCTGAGGCTTTGAGAAAGATCTCAACACCCTTTTGCTGATATTTTTCCTGTTTGGTGATCTTCTCCAGAGCTCCTCTTTTAAAAAATGAGAGGTCTGGTGAGATCCCTCTTGGGAAAATCTGCCCTTTGGGTTGACTGCCTCGCTGCCTGCTTCCCACGCTTGGGAGAACATCTGAACTCCTGTTGTGCTCATAGGTCTAAAGTTTTAGGAGCTCAAGGTTCCACTGGAGTGGGAGACGGGAAGGGGAAAGGGAGGAGGACAAAAAAAGGGGAGGCCTTTCCTCATTTTTTTCTGTATTTTGGCTTTCCAGGGATTCTTGTGATTGGGAAAAACAAATCTGACTCCATATTGGATCTGCTTCTTTTTCTTTAACCTCTATATTCTATTGCTTTAGCTACAATTTCAGAATGTTGCCTATAGTCTGATATATACAGGGCAGCCCATTCTTAAGGCCCTGACCGCAAAAGGTATACTTTCTCATTCATATAGAGATAAAATGTTGCAGAGAACAAGATTTGTCTTGTTGGAGGTTACAGGAACAATGTGACAGGACCGACTGGGACAGCTGCAAGAAAAAAAAAGAATTCTGGCACCCAGAAGTTTGCAGCAAACAACCACACCCCTGCCCTTTTAGTATAAAAGAAGCCTGAATCCTAACAAAGATGCTTCTTTGGAACACTCATCTACCATCTTCCTGGTCTGCTGGCATTCTGAATAAAGTCACAATTCCTTGCCCGCTAAACCTCATCTTTTGATTTACTGGCATGTTGTGTGGTGAGCAGGATGAGCTTGGACTCATTAACACTCTGAGAACATAGTCTTTTCGGCAATTCATTCATTTTTCTGAACGCACCTCCCCTTCTACCTATTCAATAGGCTGTTATAATAAGTTATTAACAAATACCAAGTATAAATGACTCACAGCAAATGCTCAATGACCATTAGCAATTAATTTTTCTATTACTACATAGATCTTTTTGTGTTTTTAAAAACTGTTTTTCAGACTTTGAGTTAAGCTAGTCTTACTCTGCCTGAACCTGTTTTCTACTCATAATTCTAATAAAGGTTCTAGCTGCCATTTCTGATAGTAACCTACAACAGAAATAAAAACCACAAATCAAAGATAAATGCAGTGTCAAGTGTCCGCTCTCCTCCCAGCTTCTCGCTCGACACCCAACCAGGGACACCTGGGTGTCAGGACCTGCACTGATCAGCTGTATGACTTTGAGGAATCTTCTGTGCTTATCTAGATATCAAACATTTCCCATTTGTAATCTCAAAAGAAAACTCTTGCTTCTTGGTCCTTTAGCTTAGACATGTTATGGTTCCAAATTAAAACTTTTTAAAGAAGACATTAACAAAAATAAGCACAGACTCCATTTTTCTTCCTGCCTCTCCTTTGGCCTCCTTTCTGCGGCATTTTTACCAACCTCTGCCAGACCCATTCTTTCCCGGAGGTCTCTGGGCATGTGCCTGGGAGAGGAAGAATGTTTCCATCTGTGGACCTTTTCTTTGACCTTTTCTTTGTGAATTACATTCCTGCAACCCTGCAGCCCCTTCCCCTGATGATGGTGAAGTTGCTGAAGGCACCCTTAGGAGATGGCCAAGTGTTACTGACCTGATTTCCGCTTCCCTCCCTGAAAACCTCTCTGCCTTACTGAGAGCTGAAAAGCACAATGCTCATTTCTCTCACAACTGGCTACAAAAACCAGACTCAGGGTACCATCTTTCCAATTAGGAATCATGCTTTGTTCTGTGTTATGGTACCGAAAGCCTTGTAGGATGCCTGCTATTAAAAACAAGGTTACATTTCCCATGTGAAACTTAAAAAATTCTTTGGATATAATTTTTTAAAAGTGTGAACATTTGCATATAATTTAAATGTCCTTGAGGGGAAAAAAAAAAAGGCCAATACCAAGAACCCCGACAAGAGGAGTGAAGCATTTTCCTGCCAGTTGAAAGCCTCAGTGGAACAGGCAGCCCCGTTTCTCCTTTATTTGTACCGAGTTTGGTTATTACCAGTTTGCTTCTGATATTGAGTTGAGAGGTACCTGGTGGCGGGGATAACTTAGCCTGTATGTGAAGACTTAAACTGCATGGGAGCCAGGTCAGCTCCTCTTCTGAAGGACGCAAGGGTGGGTTGTCTGTAGGGCCACCATACTTACTAGTTCAGATAAACAGAAACCTCTTAGAACCACTGGAACCGCCAAGAGCCCAGGCCTGGTCAACCGGCCTGGTCCCAGGGGAGGCTCCAGGGAAAGGTCTGAGCTTGTGAGATGAGGATCCTGGGAGTAACCGTCCCACAGTAACCACTGCTTATTTATTTTTTATTGAACAGTAATACCACTGGAATAATCTTTTAATTGCTATTTCTAGGGTTTTTTTTTGTTTTGTTTTGTTTTTGCTTATGTCATTCCAGGTTTATTCTGCAGATACCTATGAATATTTCTCCATCTATCCTTTATTAGCATCTACTAATTGCTATTTCTGTTTGCTAGAAAAATTCTAAAAGATGTGTTAAACTCTCTATCAAAAAAAAAAAAAAAGGCACTTTGAATGTCTATTTAGGAAGCATGGATGAAGAACAGATGACAGGATTCTTTCAAAGATTTAATCAGATAAATTGGCTACATTGTAAGCCCTGCGACATGAATCCTGTGTGTTGGAGGTCTGCCCAAGAGACCTACTGTTTGACCTGGTGGGGAGTCTCTTAGCACATGCTGGCAGGAGCCCTCCTCACCTTCACTCTCCACACCCCTCAGTCCCCTGGCCCAGAGCCAGCTAGTGGCAGATGAGCTCAATGCCCACGGAAAAATGGGCATACAAAAATGCTGAATCTGTTCCTCCTTCCTGAATATCTGGTTGTCTTTTCCATTCACCAAACAGTAGAGCCTGCTGGTCAATAGCAAAATTACCAAAAGAAATGAGAAGATACATCACTTTTAATGTATGGGCTTCATCTTCAGGTCCTTTGAAACTGGCTTTTCATTATTCAGAATAACTTGCTGCTGCTTTCCCATGATGATTTGTCATTTTGGTCCAACAGCTTTAACTGGACTCAAAACTCAACACCATGCTCCCCAGCTGCATGACGGTGACATGGATTGTGGCAGCATCTTGAAAACTATATACAAGAGCGCCTGTGGCTCTCCTGTCAGTGGAAAAGGATCTCAGGGAAGCTGGGAATCTAACAGTGTATTTCCCTCCCCTGTGTCATCACCTCTCTGCTGCTGCTGTGACCTGTCACAAGGCTGTCTCTGCAAGCAGTGTGGAAATGGCTCCTAGGCCAACCAAGGGAAGTGTTCCTGACCTGCCTGTTCATACCACTACCTGCACAGTCAGGAGTATTCTCTAAAAGATCACTTCCTCTCTGCTCCCCAAAAACTGAGCTATTAGCCCAATAGTTCTCTTTCCAGAAAGCAGTGCTCCAAGTCTTTTGTTGAGAAAGATCAGAATGAACTCATACATACTTCATAGGCTCTTCTATGGGAAGCGGTCAAAGCCAACTAAAGAAGGCTGTTACATGCCAGAAAAAAATGTTTTATGATCCCGAACTTCCTGTTGCACCCAATTAGGCTATGGAATCACTTTCTGATTGTTGGCATAATATTCTAAATATTATCAACCTCCACTGACAAGTTAACGTAAAACAGGAAACTCAACAGACAGAGTATAATCCACACTATGTTATCTTTATTAGATATATTTAGTCCTCCAAGGTTTGTATAAAGCCCAGTGACTCACCATCCATACATTTGGTTTGGCTGATTTGGTTTATACATTTTATTACTATGAGTGGAAAGGAATGTTACAGATAGTTGATTTGTGCTTGAATTTTTGCTGAAAGCTTGATTGTGGAAATTGCTAATTTCTAAATTGAAGATCAGGATAAAACTGAACCACAATGAAACATACACCTAGATCTATTTGGAGGTTATAATCCTGACCTCGTATCACAAACATGGGTGGTTTTTTTTTTTCTCCCCTCCCCACTGAGCACATCCTGTAAGGATTCATTGCTGCAGGAAACTAAGCTATACATAATATCTCAAGGTCTTGTGAAATAGCAGTAATTATGATTGGTTTCAACAATAAACAAAATAACCTAGAAATGAAATATAACATAATGAAATGTGGTGAGTACTCTGTCTTCTAAATCTACTTGTGATTCTAACATAGACTTTTCCTGTTGCCTTATGAGCTATATTAGGAACCCCCGGAGACAGGGCAAGACACTGTAGGAATATGTTTGATATATAGTTGGATTAAATAACAACCTAATATATCAAACATATCACACAGAGGCCTGCAGAAAGGCATCCAGGTCTGACTGAGCTGAGAACGGGCACAGCACTGCAGGCTGCAGCCGCAGGGGGTGGGCACCACTGGGGCACCTGCGTCACCTGTCTGTGAAGCACAGTGTGTCTGCAGGTGTGGAAACGGCGATACTGGAGGCACGTGCACAAGAGCTCACGGACATTCTCATTTTGCCGTGACACCATCTTCCCAAGCAAACGGTGGATTCAACAGTGCCAACTTGTTCACATCTGGGAGATTCCAGAGGCAAAGAAGGGCTTGTGTTTTAAGGGTCTGAGGTGGGAAGATACCAGGAACCATCTTCATAAGCCCCAGACCATTATTTTCTTAACCCAGGCAACCTGAGAATGTGGTGAGCAAGACAATTTCAACAAAAACATTACCCATCCCTCACAAACTATCCCTCTAAGCAACACGGATGCTTCCCAGCTATAGAAGCAAAGCACTCAACAGTGGGTGCCTGTGGGTTTGCATGTAGAGTTACAGGGATGAGGATGTAATAGCAACTGCTTGCTCACAGTATCTGGATGATTTGGGATTGATTAGTTGATTTTAGTTTTGTAAGGGGATGGAAAGAACCAGTTAACCTTCAAAGACTGGTTGATTTTGGTGTCAGATCAGGATTTTTCCCCCACCCCCACTGGGGAAAAAAAATTCCCTTCTGGAAGTCAGGAAAACTATTTGATTTCAGGCAAATATTACCATACAGCAAATGGCACTCACAGATGGGCACAAAACCCATGGTGTGGGTTGATGGTTTCTTCAAAGCCGTTTTATAGATAACATGTGCGAGGAGCCTCAGTGACCAGATCATTCCAAAGCACTAGAACAACCAAGCATCGTTCGTAATATGAAGATGAGCATACCCTAGAGCAGGAACCTCCAAGGAAGGGACTCAAATCAACAGTTATGTCAGCCTTGAACTTGGCCTTCTGTTAAAACCCACACTGTGAACACAAAGGCTAGATGGTCCTGGGGCAGTGGAGGGAGTGCCCACTAGCCCATGTGGCAGTGATCACTACCTTTTTATGTGCTGTTATTCTTTGGCTGCCCTGTGGCATATACATTTCCCAGGCCAGGGATCAGATCCAAATCACAGTTGTGACTTAGGTCATAGCTACAGCAACACCAGATCCTTAACCCACTGTGCTGGTCCAGGGATGGAACCTGCATCCAAGCACTGCAGAGATGCTGCTGATTCTGTTGTGCCACAGTGGGAACTCCCATGCTGTTATTTTTAAAACAATGTTTTATAAAATTCTAAAACACACAGAATCTCCCATCATCCCAATTCCACCATCACTCTTGTATATTCCCCACCTGTCTCTTTCATACACAAGTGGGTTTTTTATTTTCTTTTTTTTTCTTTGGCTATGTCTGCAACATACAATAGAATCACTCCAGGGCCAGAGAATGACCCCCCCAAGCAGTGACCCGAGATGCTGCAGTGACAATGCTGGATCCTAACGGGGCAAGTGCCATAAGGGAACTCCTCGCAAGTGTTCTTTTTGTTTGTTTTTTGTTTTGTTTTGTTTTGTTTTAACAGAGTTGTGATCACACTGAGTACATAATTCCACACCCTCTTTTGTTTTCACTTAATATTATGCCATGAGCATCTTCACACTACGCAGTCCCATCCACCATTATTTTTAAAAGCTACGTGCTTTTCCTTCAAGGAGACACTGAAGTCGCATCCAAATTCTTGTTACAATGAACAAAGATGAAAGGAACAACCCTCATACACAGAGAACTTTCTTCCTCTCTGAATTTCCTCCTCAGGACAGATTCCCAGAGGTAGAATGGATGGCTCAAAGGGTACAGGTAAAACTCATGGACTTGCTCTAAGGACCAGATGAGTTAATCCACATAAAGCACTCAAAAGATTGCCTAGCACATGCTTGGCACTCGATCAATGTGAACTTTTTGCTTTTCTTGTTTTCTTTTTGCTAAGGCCAGCAGCTTATGGATTTATGGAGTAATTTTTACTCCAGACGTTTTCCTAGTAAGTAGAAGATAAAAAGTCCCAGAAGTGACTGCTTTCTGAGCCTTTTTTTTTTTTTTCTTCTGAGTCTTTTGGTATGTCAGGCACTGTGTTCCTAAATTATCTCATTGAATTGTTTCAATAATCCTGTGGGTTAGGGACTCTAATGTCTTGTTTTTCAGATCAAGAATCATAAGCTAAATCAATGGCTGGACAGAAGGAAACCAGAATTCAGAGACAGAGCTCAGAAGGAGCTCACAAAAAGAGACAATGGGAAAGGGGTGGGGACAGCAGCTCCTAGAGGGCGGTCCATGCACATCAGTACCCAGCTAATTCTCTAAGAAAAAGAGCATCAGCAGATATGACTTCAGCACTAGCAGACAGAAGCGTTTCCAGGATAGGACAGTGGTAAGTCAGACAAGGAAAAGGAAAAACGAATTAGGCATAAAGCTTCTAAATCATAGTCATGGTTGCTGGCTTCTTATTGAAAAGCCCACCTTCCACTCATAATGAACAAATTTTACAAAGCAGAAATAAAGACATAACCAGAAAATGGAACTGCCCTCATATCTACACCTAGCTCTGAAATTTGTTGAGAAAAACTTAGACTATCTCAGGCCACCTAGGACCCTCAGGTTAAGGGTCTGAAACCAGAAGCCACAACTCTCATATTCCGTCTTGATGAGAAATTCTAAAAATGCCTTTGCCAACTCTAGAATGACAACCAGCAGACTGGTTCTAAGAATTCTATGACTTTAAGAATGTTCCCAAGCTGAACAGATCAGCTCAGGCACTGCTTTTGAGTGCTTCTGTGTATTCCAGTGCTCAGACCCCATCCTTCGGTCTTATGAAAAAGGTAGAATTTCAGACATACCTCGACTGGAGGATCCAGTTTTTTTTTGAAAAGAAGAGCCAGATTTTACTTCCTAATGTATGTGGGCCCTTGGAAGGGAGGTGAGGTTATAGATAGCAGCAGGGACTTGTTTGAATAGCAGGATAAAGAGGCCTCCTCTGGTTCCACAACCTGCCTGGGGAGGACAGGTGTGTGTGTCTGTGTGTGTGTGTGTGCGTGTGTGTGTGTGTTTACAGCTTCTTTACGGTTGGGCTTTGCCCGTGGACAGCACCAGGGCATCGTCCTTTTATATAGTAACTGGCCTCTCTACAACCCAATCTTATAAGTATCTCTTTCTTTTAAATGACTTTCTCTTAACATGTACACATGATCTTATTAAGTTCTAAACATTTATCTCGATGACACAGATGGAGAAAACACACCAGCTAACCACAGTCTCCAGCATATACTGAAAAAGTCTGCTATTGGGTTCACTTTGGAGGCTCACATTGCCCTCTATTGATTTTAAGAAAAGGAGAGGCCCAGCATTGCTATTTCTCTGTAAAAAGCCTTATCAAAACCAGAAAATTGGAGGGTGACAATCTTATATTCAGGAACAGTGACTTTCTATAGAAAACATTCAACACCTGCTTTATGTAATAGTGGAACAAAGTCAAAATTATAAATGCCTGGATTCTTCCACTGGATACCCAAAGGCATTTTTCTGGGTGGTTAACCTGAAAAACCCACCCTTGGGTTTTTTCCATACCCTGTAAAAAGGTGCTAGGCAGGCAGAACAGGTTTGCAGCTTGCTAGTATAACCACAGGCGGGGAGCCCACCTAGCTCTATTTCACAGCCCATCCACCGAAAGACCAACTAACATCAGATAAGCAGCCATGTGTAGACACTCACTTTTGGTTTTGCTCTTGGCTTCAGTTGCTCTAACTTCTTAGCAGCAGCCTCAATGGATGCTGCGGCCCCCAGTAATTCTGTTTCTGCAATGACGGTTGGGTCTTCTGGGTCCACCCACTCTGTTCCTAAAATCAGTCCAAAGAGGGTCATTCTTGGTAGCTGCCAACTGCAGGGCTCTGGCTTCATTACAAACAACATCTGGATTTGCATGCAGGGGCACTCTCTAAGCCAACAGCCACAGTGGCCTCTGGGATCTTCTCTCCAGCTCTCGCCCAGAACAGCTGGGGGGCAGGGGGGCACCTGTCTGATCCTGGTTTTCTCAATCAGTTGTGTAGTCAGCCCTACCCCAGAAGCAGTCAACAAGGATAGTTTTAATCATCAAGATCTCATGGACCAAGGCCACTTGCGCTTTATTTAAGCATCCTCAGGAGACAAGACTATGCTGAGCACACAAAGATTTGCCCTTCTTTTCTTCTGGGAACTTATGGGGAACAGTCATTCACCACAACTCAAAGGGAAGTTGGTGAGAGAACCCCTCCCCGGTGAGTTGATTGCAAATATGTAATCACGAAGGGGTGTGCAAACAATGTACCCAGATGGCACCGTTTCCAAACATGAAGTGCATTATTTGAATAAGTATTCTGATAAATGAAAACAGATAAAAATGAATGGCAAGAGCCTTAAAAGAGAAGCGAGCAGTTCTAGATAGATTATGCCATTTAAGTAGAAGCACTTGAAGCAAAGTCTAGAGAAAAGACTTCTTTCAGGAGGATATTCCTTTTAAAGTCTAACTCTACTCCCACTTGCTTTTTACAAAAAGTTCCTCACTGTATTTCTTCTGATTGCATTTGCTAAGAAAGGGCCTCTGCTGGCTGCACATTCTCTCTGCCCATTTCGCTGTACTGGACAGCCTTGCAGGATGACATGGGAGACTCCAGCCTACCTTTCATGGCCTCTGCCGCCTGGATGAGCTCAGTCACGGCGCCCGCCACGCGCTTGGAGAAAGCAGCCAGCTGGTGCTTGAGTTCTGGGGTTGGTTTCTGAAGAATCTACGGGTAAAGAACAAGTCAAATACATGAGGAAGATGGTAGCTACTGTGACAGGAAGCCCACTCTTGCTGGTGGACACAGAGTTGGACATGCTGGTTTGAAGTTGCAACTCTGTCACCAAGTGACTTCAGAAACTTAGAGGGAAACAAGTAAGACTCACTGGCCTTTCAGTTTTCTCATGAGAAATGAAAAGTTGGGAGCTAAGATCATAAGGAAGGTGAAGTTCTTATTTGTCCTTTTATTTGTAGCCAAGCAAATACATGCATGTGAAAATTACCCAAGGTGTAAGAATGCTCTGAGTGAACACAAAAGCCAAGGCTTCGGTCAGCTGGTGCTTGTCACAGAGAAAATGTGGTACCAGGAGAAATATGTGACTGAGGTTCAGTATGGGGGATGAAATCCTCACAAGAACAACTACCAACTCATAGGAGAGCTGTTCCTGAAAGAACAATCCATTTCCAGGGTTTTGACTACAAGCTCTCCCGGGAGAAGTCCTGAGGATTTTACTTCTTTAAAAAGTAGTTTAAAAGTTTTTTAAATTTGTTTTTTGCTTTTCATTTTTTATGGTGTTAAAAAAGATACTGGAGGGAGTTCCCATCGTGGTTCAGTGGTTAACGAATCAGACTAGGAACCGTGAGGTCGAGGGT
Organism: Phacochoerus africanus; assembly: GCF_016906955.1. Classification (NCBI taxonomy): domain Eukaryota; kingdom Metazoa; phylum Chordata; class Mammalia; order Artiodactyla; family Suidae; genus Phacochoerus; species Phacochoerus africanus. The sequence goes on from NC_062545.1 coordinate 111,299,515, forward strand.
TCAATCCCTGGCCTCGCGCAGTGCGTTAAGGATCCGGCACTGCCATGAGCTGTGGTGTGGGTCGAAGATGCGGCTTGGATCCCGAGTTGCTGTGTCTCTGGCGTAGGCCGGCAGCTTCAGCTCTGATGAGACCCGTAGCCTGGGAACCTCCATATGCCGCAGGAGTAGCCCTAGAAAAGGCAAAAAGACCAAAAAAAAGATACTGGAGGTCCTTCCATCCAAATTAAAGGACACCCCAGTTGATGTCTTCTCAAATTCATTCAAGGATGGAACTAAGAAACGGAATGAGAGCTCCTCACCATCCTCAACCATATGGACTTACACCTGCCTTACACTGTCTTATTCCTCCCTAGTCTTGAAATTCCTCTTCCAACATGTCTTTTTGCATCTTTTACCATGCTTCACAGGGGTCATCTTGAGGTTTAGAAATGCTAAAACATTCAGGAGGACAGCATGATGGCTGTCTCTCTAAGGACGAGTTTGGAGCCTCTGAGTAGGGAACAAAGCATGGCTTTGGTATTGGACAAATCTGTGTTTCAAACCTGGCTTTGGCGTTCCCACTGCGGCGCAGCAGGAGTGAATCCAACTAGTAACCATGAGGTTGAGGGTTCGATCCCTGGCCTTGTTCAGTGGGTTAAGGATCTGGCATTGCTGTGAGCTGTGGTGTAGGTCACAAATGCGGCTCAGATCTGGCATTGCTGTGGCTGTGGTATAGGCCAGCAGCAATAGCTCCGATTAGACCCCTAGCCTGGGAACCTCCATATGCCATAGGTGTGGCCTAAAAAGACAAAAGACAAACCTGGCTTTACCTATTCCTGGTTTGCGGCACTGGGCAAATGACTGAACCCCTCAGAACCGGTTTTCTCATCTGTAAAACTGGGATAACGCCTACTCCTCAGGACTGGCATAAAAATCAAATGGAACAGAGAAGGATCTTGCAAAACACCTGGACCATGGCAGGCATTCATTAAATGTTAATTCCCTTCTTGGTGTCCCATACCCTTTTCACCTGGCCAGGTATTGTACTCTCTCTCAAGAGTCTGGAAAAGATGTCTTCTGGGAGAGTTCCCATTGTGGCTCAGTGGGTTAAGAACCCAACTAGTATCCATGGGGGTGTGGGTTTGATCCCTGGCCTCGCTCAGTGGGTTAAGGATCCGGCATTGCCATGAGCTGTGGTGTCAGTTGCAGATGCAGCTTGGATCCTGTGTTGCTGTGGCTGTGGCATAAGCTGGCGGCTGTAGCTCTGATTAGACCCCTCGCCTGGGAACTTCCACATGCTGTGGGTGCAGCGGAAGAAAGAGAGAGAGAGAAAGATGTCTTTTGGACCCCAACCCTGTGAGAGAACTTTAAGAGTAGCCTTGTTAAAAAAAAAACCCTGGGGTTGGGAAAGGTTAATGGGGTTACACTTTGACCAGCTCAAGACACACCAGTGCATAGAAGACAGTAAGTTGTACGCTTGAACTGATTAATCAAGGATTTTTCAGCATCACTTCCCATGCATCTATACCCTTCTTCCTCTGGTGATCTTCAAAATTTTCTATTTGCTACTATTCTATGATTTTAGCTGCTCTGTTGTTCTCATTCTCCTACCCTAGGACCTAGCTACACATATTACCATGTAGATATTAACTCAGTACAAACCTGTGAATGAGTGAACAAATGAATGAATGAGCAAAAAAACAGACCAATACACTAATGAAGACAATTTCTAATATGATGGCATCCTCAACTAGTTCCAAAAAATGTACTAGAACCATGGAGAGGTAGAGAGAGGGGAGGGGTTAGGTGACTTTTATTTTTCTAACATGGCCAGTGTGGAGGCAATTGAATTAAATGTAGATTCTAGAATCAATGTTCCTCAGTAACTATGGTCCAGTTACTTGTCTTCTAAGGGTTAGTTTACTTATCTATTAAACGAGCGCAACAGTCCTTTTGTTATAGAAATGTGAAAAGATTGTATAAACCTGGGCTACTGATGGAATCAGTCAGATGTATGATCTGGGCGCCTGAACTTTTAAAAGTTCTCCAGGTGGTCCTCATATGCAGCCAGAGTTATGAACCACTGCTCTAGATCAAGTGGGCATTTGCCACCACTTAACTGTAAAAAGCTTGTACTATATTTCTCTCAAACAATACATGTTGTAAGGCCACCAGGTGAATAGTGGTTATGGCTCAGGGACTAAAGAACTAAGGAATCCACAGATTTTGCTATTTAGTTTTTCTACAATGGTCAACACAAACATGAACAAGCAAGGAGTCAAAGATATGATGGGGGAGACTCGAAGTAAATGGTGCAAGACTGAATATTTTCCCCCCAGACCAAGAATAAGGTAAGGATATTTGTCCTTACGCTTCTATCAATATCATACTATGGTTCCTAGCCAGTGCAATAAGACAAGAAAAAAAAAATGGCATGCAGATGGAAAGGGAGAAGTAAAATTGTCAACTGTCTTTGTTCAGAAATAACATGATGGGAATCTGAGGCTAGAAGATGAAAACTCTTGCATTTGGAGTGGATGGGCAATGAGATCCTGCTGTATAGCACAGGGAACTGTGTATCTATTCACTTGTGATGGGACATGATGGAGGATAATGTGAGAAAAAGAATGTGTATATATATGTATGATTACATATATATACACAGAAACTGACACAACATTGTAAATCAATCATAATAAAAAATAAGAAATAACACGAATGTCTATGTAGACATTTCTAAAGCATTTGTATAAAAAAAAGCTAGAATGAGGTTAGCAAAGGACATAAGGTCAATATACAAACACCAATTATATTTCTATATATTAAAAGTAAAATAATTGAGAATTTTTTTAAAAAGCAATAACATATATAAAGCATAAAAAATCATGAAATACCTAGTGTTAAATCTGACAACAGATATGCAAGATGCGAAAACTAGAAACTATAAACGTTGCTGAATATATTAAAGGAGACCTAAATAAATGAAGAGATACACCATTTTCATGGATTAGAAAACTACTAAGATAGCAATTATTTTCAAATCTCCCCATAATCTCAGTCAAAATCCCAACAGGCTTTTTTTTAAAAGATACTTAGATGATTCAAAAATGTATATAGGAATTCCTGTCATGGCTCAGCAGTTAACGAACCCAAATAGGATCCATGAGGATGTGGGTTTGATCCCTGGCCTCAATCAGCGGGTTAAGGATTCAGCGTTGCCATGAGCTGTGGTGTAGGTCGCAGACGCAGCTTGGATCTGGTGTTGCTGTGGCTGTGGCATAGGCCAGCAGCTGTAGCTCCGATTTGACCCCTAGCCTGGGAACCTTCATATGCTGTGGGTGGTGGCCCTAAAAATACCCCAAAAATGTATACAAAATGAAAAGGACCTAGAACAGCTAAAACCATTTTGAAAAAGAGCAAAGCTGTATGTCTTAGAATATCTGATATCAAGAGTCATTATAAAGCTGCAGACATGATGCTATTACACACACATACAGATCCATGGAGCAGAAGAGCCCAGAGCTAGATTCACAGATATGGTCAACTGATTTTCATTAAAGGTTCTAAGCCACCTTTAGTTCTATGAGGACAGGATAATTTTTTCAAAAAATGATGCTGGAACAATTGGATAGTCATATGTAAGAAAATGAACCTGACCCTTTCCCATATCATATGAATAGATGAAACTAGAAATGGAGTATAAAATGGAATGTAAGAATTAAAACTGTATAGAAAAAATATCCTTAGTAATCTTAGTTTCTTAAACAGGGGACAAAACACATAAATTATGCTTTAAACTTTAAGAAGCATGAACTCAAGTTTATGCTCGAGAACTTAAAAACATTACGCTAAGTGAAAGAAGCCAATCAAAAAGCCCACATGCTGTAAAACTCTGTTTATATGAAATGTCCAGAACAGGCAATCCATAGAGGCAGAAAGAGATTAGTGTTTGCCTTGGGCTAGGGGTGAGGGTGAAGGGAATGAGGCATGACTGCTAAGCGAGTGATGAGAATGGTCTAAAATTTTATTATAGTGATAGTCGCACAAGTGAAGACCAATGAATTGTATGCCTTAACTGGGTAAAATTTGTCATATGCCAGTCATATCTCAGTAAGCTTGTTAAGAAGAGGACCAACCAGGCAGGTAAATGAAAGACAAACAAGGAAGCTGGAAAGGGTAACAGAGTAAGTCACCCCAAAACATGCTTCTTTGGCATATAGACTGTTTTGAGCAGATACAGGGGATGCTCTGCAAACAGGAAGTTACCCTTACGAAAGGAAAATTTACATTTATAAAAGAAATCACCATTTGTAAGGCTGTCTCTGTACCAGGAAGAGAAGGTTGACTCAAAGTCACAAGACAACAAGACAATCTTTTTTTTTTTTTTTTTTGCTTTTTGTCTTTTGGTCCAATTGGTGCCGTAGCCTCCAGTCTACTCAGAGCCATAGCAACTTGGGATCTGAGTCTGTGACCTACACCACAGCTCATGGCAACACCAGATCCTTAACCCACTGAGCGAGGCCAGGGATCAAACCCGCAACCTCATGGATCCTAATAGGGATCATTAACTGCTGAGCCATGATGGGAACTTCACAAGACAATCTTATCAATGAAGAAGGCTCTGATTTATGTTATCCTTGTTAACTGCTTTCCCTCACCGTCTCCCATAACCAGCCTCCCTCTACCACACCTTTCTTTTCTTTGCCTGAAGGTGGTATTTAAGTGGGTGGCTTAAGCCACCTTGGGAATTGCTCATTTTTCCCTCTGGGTATCTTCCATTTATCCATGAAGTACCATGTGAATGAACTTTTGTTTGTTTTTCTCTTATTAATCTGTCTTACTACCTGGGGTCTTAGGCAAGAACTCAGAAGGGTAGAGAGAAAATTATTTTTCCTCCTCCAGACTGGAATATAATCCTGAAAATAATTTGAGAAAATAATTTGCAAACAAACATTCAGTGCATCCTAATGTTTACTCTTTTAGAAGTAAGATATATTTTAGTTTTACTTTCATATTCAAGTTCTAGCTGCGCTTTTTTCCCCTGGGTTTTCTCAACTCTCTGCATTGCTGTCATTCTCTTTCTTTTTTTTAATATACATTTGTCTCTTCCACCCAAGACACTGTTATGAAAATACAGCACCCGGAGTTCCCGTCGTGGCTCCGCAGTTAATGAACCCGATGAGCATCCCTGAGGATGCGGGTTCGATCCATGACCTCACTCAGTGAGTTAAGGATCCGGAGTTGCCGTGAGCTGTGGTGTAGACTGCAGAAGTGGCTCAGATCCTGCATTGCTATGGTTCTGGCATAGGCTGGTGGCTACAGCTCCAATTGGACCCCTAGCCTAGGAACCTCCATATGCCACGGGTGCGGCCCTAAAAAGACAAAAAAATTAATTAATTAGTTAATTAAAAGAAAAAAGAAAAAACAACACCCTAAGAGAAACTATTTGCAGAAAATATATCTGACTGATGATAAAAATTCACATTTTAAGGCAAGAAAATAAAAATTTAAAGATGAAACCTTTTCTCTACCCTTGGGCCTTTTCCGTCCGCTCTAGTGTACACTGTGCATCTGCATTAACCAGATCTCCCCGACAGCAGAAATACCTGCTCAACCATAAAGATCAGCTTTCCTCCTTCTAATGTTAGTCATGGAATTCTTTAGAAGATAACATTCCTTTCTCAATCCTGTAAGGGTCAGGATGACCCGCCACTTGCCTTGTACACACAAACATCTTTAGAGAACTTTATGTACAATGTCAATACATGATTTCCCTTAAAGATAGCGACTGAGGCAGAACAGACTGGTCAGAGGACCTGGGGAGATACTGGGCATCACCTAGTGGAAATTCTTAGCTTAACACTTACGCCCTTATTAATGTCACTAGCTCTATTACCTGTATTCTGCCTGTTTTACAAGATCACTGTCTCCTAACTTATCAAATGTGTGATTGAGCCCCAGATAAATTAATTAGGTGACTTGAAACGATGGGCCAAATAAACAGTTCCATGAGATCAATGGAAACCCTTTTTTAAAACCTCCTGAAAATATATAATTCTCTGAGGGCCAGTTCTGTCAATTTTCCCAGAGCACAGAGTCCCTCATGTTGATCTTTGCCCTGGAACACGTAACTCTAGATATGGGAAGAAACAACAAGAGGGAACCGTTTCCGGGACCATAACAGACTAATAAGACAGGTCTTGGGCTGCGTTAACAGGGCTAGTCCAGTAGTAGCACACTGAGTGGCCTCTTAACAAAACCCTCGTCTGATGTGAGAACAAGCAGTCCTAGTGTCGTGGATGGAATTGGTCATAAAATGCCCTCTAAAGCTTGGTAGAAATTAGCACTAAAAGGGAAGGGGTTGTAAAATAAAGGGTGTTGCCCACGATCCAGTTCTTTAAGAATCACTCATTACCCACTGTCGTCACTGCCCTGCCCTACAAAACACCCTGAACGAAATTCAGGGCAAAGATCAAGATGAGGGATTCTGCACCCTGGGAAAACTGAGAGAACTGGCCCTCAGAGAATTAGATATTTTCAGGAGGTTTTTTAAAAAAGGAGCCTGGATTCAGGCATCTCCCCATACTTAGAAAAGCACTAAAACCATTAACTGAGAGGCCTGTGCCTCGTGACAAGCAGCAACCTTCTCCCGAGATTTGTGCTCAGTTGCACAAACCCCCTTGGACAAAATCACATAGAGACAAACTCCTCACCTTATCTCTTCAAAACAGTTGTAAGGGTTCTTAGAGACACAGTCTCCCAGGTTATAATTCTCAGGTTGGATCAAATAAAATTTTTCATTTTTTAGATTGACTATTATTTTTTATCAACATAACAAAGAACTCACATCTAGAAAACATAAAGAACTCTATAACTTCAATAACAAGACAAAAACCCAGTCAAAATGTGCAAAAGATCTGAATAGACACTTCGTGTAAGACACACAGAAGCCAACAAGAACATAAAAAATACTCAAGGTTGTAAATTAAAACCACAACAAAATACTACCACATACCCACTAGAATGGCTAAAATTAAAAAGACTAACCATTCTTTTTTTTTTCTTCCTTGGCATCTGGAAGTTCCTTTAGGCCAGGGATCGAATCCAAGCCAGAGCTGTGGCCTATGCCACAGCTGCAGCAATGCTGGATCCTTAACCCCCTAAGCCAGGCGAGGGATCAAACCAGTGCCTCCAAAGAGACAAGCTGGATCATTAACCCACTGCACCACAGTGGGAACTCCCCAGACTAAGCATTCTAAGTGCTCACAAGGACATGGAGAAATTGGAACTCTCATATACTGCTGATGAAAATAACCACTTTAAAGAAGAATTTTATAGTTCCCTAAGAAGTTAAAACTATACCTACCCTATAATATAAGTATTCTACTTCTAAGTATTTATCCAAGTGAAATGAACACAGATAAGCAGAAAGACCTTGCAGCTTTTATGTGTAACAGTCAAACCTGGAAACAAACCAAATGTCCATCAACAGGTGAAGAGATGAATAATTATGACATATCCCTACGATGGACTACTACTTAGCAATAAAAGGGGACAAATTATTGGTACACAGAACAGTGTGGATAGAATTGAAAATAGTGATGCTGAGTGGAAAAAGCCAGCGAGTACACACGAGATGATTCCTTTTATATAAAAGTCTAGAAAATGCAAACAAATCTATAACAACAAAAAACACATCAGTGATTGCCTGCAAATTTTGAGGAGTAACGGATACATTCATTATTTTGATTGTGGTGATGCTTTCACAGATGAATTTAGATACTGATACTCAAGTTGTATACTTTAAATATGTGTTTACTGTGTGTTAGTTATGCCTCAACAAAGCTGAAACAAAAGTGAAGGGTGTGGTGGGGAGATTCACTTAAATCATCAGAGTGGATTGAAGTGGTAAAGGACTTCTGGCTTTAAAATCAGAGCCTTGATGGAGTGAGAAAACCGCTTCTGTATATACTCTGGCTCTCAGAAAAGGAACAGCCCACAGTCAAGCACACTATTTAGATAAGGCAGGAGAAAAGGAGTTCTATTTTTATTCTGCAATTAAGTCAACATGATTTCTAATAGCAGGTAACAGACGGAACCCAATTAAAGTGCTGCTATTGGAAGCGAGGGTAATTTCAACCCTGTCAAAGATATCATATTGTGGGTAGGCAGCAATGTTGAACTGTGGTTGCTGCACAAGTGGCTGCCTCTTGCCCTGCAGTACAAATCCTTCATGACAAACCAGCCAATAGCAAATGCAGAAGGCCAACGCGGCTCAAATGGGCACGCCCAAGTTCAAAGCCTCAAAACCAGCTCCCAGGGCAGAAAGGACAGGGCTCTGTCTAAATGAGACCCCATTGTTTGCTGACTGCTAACTAGATTCTAGAAAGAAAGGAAAACAGAGAGAAAGGGAGGGAGAGAGAGAGAAAAGGAAGGAAGGAAGGAAGGAAGGAAGGAAGGAAGGAAGGAAGTTAGGAAGGAAGGAAAGAAAAGAAAAGACAAGACAAGAAAAGAAGGAAGGAAGAAATCCCCCAGGGGGGTTTCCCCAAACTGGAGTCTCCAAATTCCACAAGGATCTAGCCAGGCATTTGGAACCTCTCTTAAAAGTTTAAGGGACATTTCTCATTTATGTGCTGATGTTTCTCGGGAGGGGGCAGGAAATGTGCTGGGCTTTCAGCTCAAGAGGGCCCAGGATCCACAAAAGCTAAGGATTCATAATAGGTAAAAGAAAAATGGAGAATAGAAGCAGTAAAGGATACAAAATTAATTATTATTGATACATTTCTTTAAAAAATAAGGTACGTACCAAATAGGACAAAACATTAATTAACAAAATTAATTATAGATGGTAGATACAAGAATGTTGATATGGTTTACTGATTTGTAAAATTTTTTTTTTAAAGTAAAACTAAAATATACGAACCAGCCAAAAAAGGTGAAGAACCCTTGGCTCTAGAATATTTGAACTGAGCGAGGCTAAAGGAGCATAATTTTCCTGCATTTTCACGTGTCTAAATTTAAGAAAAGCAGCCACTAAACATGGCTAAACCTCCTCGTACCACCTGAAAGTGACCTCAGTTTATTCGCTTAAATTGCAGACACTTTCTCCAGACCGTAATTTCTATTTTTCTCTTTTCCCTTTTATAAAAATTATACAATTATCTGGCCTTTCATCGGCTTTCAGAAATCCTACTAATTCTCTTTGGTCAAATAAGACAAGAAGTCAGCTTTACAATGATCCAGGAGGACCGTCCTAAGCGCTCCTGTTAGAGTTTCACTGCAGGTTGACTTTCTCTCCAGGAGGGCAATACTGCGGTCATCTGATGACATGTACTCTCGCAAAGACCAGTGACTGAGGAGGAGGGCAGGATAGGGTGTGGGGCACAGGGGGTGTGTGTGTATGTGTATGTGTATGTGTGTAAATCTTTACTATTTTTTATTTGCTTTTTAAATCATCATCCTCCAATCTTAGTACTCTTTTCATCTCCCCTAAAGGTAATTTCCACATAAATCTGAGGTCCTCTTTACACTGGCCACTTGGTTTTCATTGTCTAGGTTCCCTCAGAGGTGAACATGAGTATCCACGTTCATGCATCTCCATGTCCCTCATTTCTTGTTGAGTCTCTTATCGGCTCCGTCCTAACAGTCACAGCTCACAGTCATCTCAAGTGGTATTTTTATTGGAAAATACCCTTCAAAGAGTATGTGGAGGTCTCTAAATAAATATATGGATAAATACAAGATACAATTTCATGCTTGCTTCCTTGGACATCAGAACCATGAGCAGTGGTCACCATGAGAAGGCAAAGTGTGCTTCTTGCAAAAGATGAGACAAATTTTGTATGTTGAGTAAAAGTTTTAATGTCACTTAGTTTTTCTTCCTATTAAGGCTTTCATTTTAGCACCAGTGTCCTTCACACCCTAAACCTCAAAACAACTATGGAGAAACAGGAGGTTTATATTTCTATCATAATTATGGGTTACAGTGACAATAGCTATACAGAAAGATGAAAAAAATTTCAGGTGGCAGGCTTTTAACAGACACATCAACCACCACATAATTGACCAAATGAGGTTGGTAAACACCCTAGGTTTCTGAGTCTGTTTCTTTGGTAAATACCAGGAAGATACCAGGTAAATACTCGTGACAGAAATGAGTCAGGGAAACACCCCTGGCTGTGAAGTGAAATCGCTGGCTGGGTCCAGGAGAAGAAGGGCGTGACCCCTCCCCCTACTGCCAATCTCTGGCCCCACAATAAGCCTCCCGAACCACACGTGAGGTGGTATCCCCCTACAATATGTGCCCTTCTTCTTGCTTCTGAAGAATCCACTGATGATCACTAGGGCTGATGTGCACCTGTGCTCTTGGTGAGCCATTCAGTGAGAATGTCACTGAATAGGGGACCACTGGCAGCAGCGTCTCTACCAAATCCATGAGGCTGGATGGAAAGGGGGCAGCAGCCCAGAAGGCATTCAGCAGAGTGAAGGTCTCTGGTTTCCCTTCTCTATACAAAGGCAGCTCAAACTGAGGAGAGGAGTTTCTGACCTGTGAGGAAGGGCAGGGGCCAGCACTGGTCTTGAGAAGTTTCCCCCAGGGGACAAGGCAAAGAGAACCTTTGTGGGGTCTCCTTGACCTCAAGCCACCTTTCACCCTTTCCTAGTGTCTGGGAGTCAGGCTCTGCATCTACCAGGGCGCCTCCTATCTTTTCTCTGCTCCTCTCCACGCACATTTCCATCCAGCTTTGTGGATGTGGCACAGATGCTGCTGCCAGTGATCCCCTACGCAGTGACATTCTCACTGAATGGCTCATCAAGAGCACAGGTGCGCAGAGGTCTGGACCTACAGACAATGGGTCAATAGTCAACACAGCACAGGTGCAGGCAGGGTGTCAGGGGGACATATGGTTTAACTAAGACATGGAACTGAAGGAAAGGGGTGAAGAGAGGACCCCTCACATAAGCAATAGGAGGATTCCAGCATCAAATAAACAAGACGAAAATGAAAGCATGACAGAGAGACAAGGAGAAACGGGTGTGGGGGAGAATCCCACTTAGGAAGCTATGCGGGCGATGTTGCCAGAACCCTGCACCTCCCCTCAGCCAGGACCTACATCTTTCAAGAGGATTGCAATGAAGCACACAGCAAATGTGAGCTCAGCCAGAGCTCCTGGGTGTGCCTTCCATTCCAGCCTTCTTAACCCAGCTCCTCGTGGGTACAACAGGCTGGTGGGAAGCCATCAAAGGAAAGGAAGTGTCATTCTCACCAGGATTTAAACCACTTGCTTGAGCACTGGAGGATGTCATGAGAGGCCAGTAGGTTTCCTGCAGCACTGGTGATGCTTCTAACTTGTCACAGAGGCTGATGTGGCTCTTTCAGGAGCCTTCCTGGTCCTTGCGGGGTAGACCGGGGTTCTTCCTAGCAAGACCTCCTGGCCCTTTTTCAGTGGTGACCACCTGCTTGGCCTCCCACTCTTCCTACCCACCTCTCTTCCCTGCTAGTCTTGCCTCTTTGGTGCAATGTGAGAGCCAGACTCTCCTGGATTCGAAGTGCACCTCCCTCCAGGCTACTTGGATCTCATGTGCTGGAGCAGTACCATCGATGCCAGAGGCTGTTTGGCTCAATCTAGTCCCAGCCTTGCAAGTGGAACCTGTGCAATGTTCTAAGAGAGGCTTTCCTGAGGAAGAGACGCTCTGCACCCGGATCAGCTCTTCCCCAGCTCCAGCCCAGCCCATGCCCTTTCTCACCACCAAGACGTGCTCCAGAAGGTCTAGGTAGCCGAGGGTGCACTCTGTCCCGTACCGCAAGGCTCTGCTGCGCACCTCCTCGCTGACATCAGGGTGATACGATGCTTGCTGGAGAGAGAAAAGAATGTCGACATCTTAAAATGGGAAGAACCAGGTGGCAAGTGGATTAGGCGGCTGGGCGGTGGGGGGAGGTCACCTGTCCAGCAGGGCTGTGCAGCCAGGGACCCAGAGGCAGGAGACCTGGATTCTGGAACTCCTTCTGCCTTACCTTGAGTGACCTCTCTGAGAAGCCTTCCCTGCCTCCCTGGACAGAGGAGGGGTCCTCCCTCACGTTCTCCTGTGACCTCCCACCTGTCTCCACTGCAGGATCTCCAACGACACTTTGTGTCTTGCTGTTTCTGGTGCCCAGGGGCCAGACAGAAGCAAGTAAATCTGGCCCCTCTTTCCTTCCTTTCTCATTGCGCCTCCTCCCTCCCTATCTTTCATGGAAAGGTAAGAAATTCCACATGCACTAAAAAATCCAGGGCTTACAGCAGGAGGTGTACTGTCCCAGCCTCTGCCTGCCTCTCTCTAGCAATACAAAGTGTCCCAAAGACCCCTCTCTGTTCACAGGTCCCTGCTCCCTGCCTGACCACACTGCAGTAAGTCTCCCAACTGGACCCACTGGCTCCTGGGAACCTACAGACAGCGAGCTTCCCGGTATCCTAAGAGGTGCCCCAAATAACTCATCTCACATGATACATGTCAAGATAAGCAAATGAGGACATATGTTAACACAGCATCTGGCCCTTTTTTCCTGTACTTGTGATCTGCTGACTTGAGTCATTTCATGACCTATCACTTGAGCTGGCACGCCCAGTCACGGGACTGCCAATGAACTACAGAACATCCAGTTACATTTGAAATTCGAATGGACAATGAAAACCTGTAGTCTCCATCTGGGGTAGCCTGTTTTTTCTTTGCTTAGTCTGACAACCTTCCCCATTTTGTCTTTCCTCCTCCTACAACCCCACTCTGGAAAGAACTGGAGGGGGCTTACAAGAATACAAAAAACAGAAAGGTGCAAAGAAATCACAAACGGAGACAAACACAAATCACACATTAGGATAAAAGTCAAGGCAGAAGGGGAAGGAAGAGTGATCTGCTGCTGTGCTCCTTCCAGTTGGTCCCTCTCCCTGGGACTGGGGGCCACTGAGCAAAGCACCTGGGAACACCTCCCTTTATCTCTTCCCACCCCGCATCCCAATGCAACCTAGAAGGAGTGGGGCTGACTTGAGTGGCCAGCATCTGTCATTTATGAGCCTGGTTTTACTCAGCTGAGTAATGGGGCCATGCCTTTAACTGCTCCTATGTTTTAATCAGTCTTGCTCCCTTGTGTCTCCCAGTGTGAGAACAGAGCCTATGTCTGGTGTGATGAGACCACGTGGGGAAGACAAGGGCTGGGGCATTCCTCAATGTCACCTGCAGTAGATAACTGCACCCTCACCGAGAGCTATGCAGGGCCTGATGGTGACTGCTGGCCCGCCACTGCCACTGGCTTTAACCTTTGGGAGGGCAATCTAGCAATAATTAGAATGGCAAACCATTTGACCCACTAATTTTGGGGGGAGTCTTGACTAAGGATATTATCCAAAGCAGAGAAAAAACAGACATGCCCAAAGATGTTCACTGCAGTCAAGTTGACGATTAAAAAAAAACAAAAAAATGCTGACAATCTAAATATCTGATGTAAGGGAGAAAGTATACTCATTAACAGAGTATTTTGTGGTCATTAAAGAGTCAGTTACAATGACTTACAGTAACACAGAAATAGTCATATAACATTACTTATAACTGGACATATTCAATTGTATCTGATGTAGACACATGCACATGAAAGTAAGACCAGAAATGAATAGTGGAATTAACTTAGGGTCTAGGGAAGTCTGTGCCCCACTGGAGCAATCAGTGTAATCCTCCCTGTCTTATGAGTCCGTACCTGTCCTGCTGCACCTCCATCTCATTCCTGGCTGCTCTGCCCCAGGGGCGCTGCTCACCTGTGGCCACATGGCCACGTGCTTGGCACAGAAAGGCTCCTTCTTAACCCACCACTCGGCCTCCCTGGTTTTTTATACACTTTTATTGCACCCCCTTTCTGGTAAGCTGACTCATTTCCTTTCTGCAAAGGCATGGGGAATACAGGAGAACAAAGGGAATATAAGTGTCAGGAAGCCCTTGGGTCTCGGTAGTGACACCTGCCATCAAGTCTGGTGTTAGTGTGTGAAGTTCTGGCTGTTCTTTTGTTCTGTAAAATCAGGATGGCCTGATTCAGGCTGGGCCATGGCACCCATACTCTAACCCTTAACCTCCTTCCCTGAAAACAAGGGAGTGTTGTAAAGAAAGAGACCTGAAAATTGGAGCTGCCTTCCATTTCCATCTTAGTCTGTTCCATTTCCCCCTTTTGTGCAATGACATGGAGATAAAAGTACATGCACTCATCAATCACAGTGACCGTGAGCTCTAGGGTTGGGAGGCCACAGGCAGCTGAAAGACACTGGCCCTGAACTCAGAAGACATACTTTCAGGTCTGGTTCTGATTGTAAATAGCTCTGTGACCTTGGTCTCACCACCTCATCTCTCTAAGCCTGTTTCATCATCCGCCAAATTAGGAGAATTCCCAAAACCTTTCCCATCTAGGATCTAGTGACAGAATACACAGACCAGCCTGTCCCAAACCCCGAGGTGCCCTGCAGTTACACCAGGATGGCATTCAGGCCATATCTTGCTGGGTAAATACCGTTCTGATTGAGGCTGTAACCCCTTTGCGAGTTATCACCTCTGCAGGGGTGGATTCCATTGAGTACATCAAAACTATACTGTGGCCTCGGGTGAGTCTAAACTCCCTGGCCCAGCACCACAAGGTCCTCATGACAGTGGCACTGCCTTCTTGCCACCCTCTTCTCCTCCCTGCTGACTGTTATTCCCCACACTCTACCCTCTACCACACATGGAAAAACAAGAAATGCGGTGCTATTTCCCACCAAACCTTTGCACACCCATCCCTTTAGCCTGGCTGCCTCACCGTCCCTCTACCCAACAGCAGCCAGCCTGTCTTACTCCTGCTGAGGAACAGAGAAGCCATCATTGGACCTTGCATAGCTTTCCCCACAACTCATTCCCCCACAAAGGAGGGCCTTGTTCCTGAGGACCTCAAGCTCACCAGCTGCTTTTCCTCTTCTTGATACAGCAACACCTAATCACAGGGCAAGGGGTCATCCATCCATCACTGAGGAGAGGCCAGGGTCCCAGGGACACGGCTGTCCCTAGAAGGGGCAAAGCCTAGAGTGGGGCTGCTCAGGGGAGACGGGGGGCTGGGGGTACTCTTAGGGCTTAATTATTAAAAAATAAGTGAAGGTCATCAAACTCAGGTCTCCCCAGCTCTCTTCCTGAGCACCGGCTCAGGGTAGCTGCTCCCACTGACTCCCCAAAGATTAGAAGAACTTGAAAAAGACAGCTCCCAGATATTCTGTTTTGTTCCTCTGACTCACTCGCTCAGCCCCCTTGTACAGAACGCTGACCTATGGAGGTGGACAAGGGTGCAGGCTAGCAGGGGTGTGGTTCTCCTTTGGAGGGCCTGGAGCAAAATGCCACAGTTCCTCCTTACCACTGCCAGGGCCGCCCCCACCACAGCCCCTGGAGGAAGGCTTCCTGCCTATTCCAGAGATGCTGGGAGGTACAGTGGGAGGGTAAGTCAGCAGGCCAACTCCGTGCCCTCTTAACCCCAAAACTGCCCCCCAGGGAGTTGCTTCCCATGAGCTGACAGGCACACCTGCCTGCAGTGTGCTTTCTAATGCAGAGGTTCAGGTACTGAGCTGCTCCCTTCCACGTGGGGCCAGGCCCTCCCCCTCTCTACACAGAACCCAACAGCTCAACCACATCGGAACACAACCCTCCCACTCCAAATCACACCAAAGCCCTTACCTTGCAGGCCGTCAGCATATCTGACACGGCCTTTCGGCTCAGATTGGCGGTGGCGATCACGTCTTCCTGTCGACACGAGTTCCCAGCTGCCACGGCTTTGGCTGTTGCCATGGTGATGCCTTTGGTCATCCGGATCGACTCTTCAGGTGACGATGTCTTTTCAGGTACCTCTTTTGACTGGAATACCTGGAAGTTAGAAATTGAAGAGCTGAAAGAGAAGGACAAAAAGAACATACGCTTCTCTTACCGGGCTACGGGTCTGAAAACTGAGCCAGCTATGGGAAGAAACCATCGAGTGGCAGGAAATGAGAAATTTAATTTGAGTACAGTAATATCACTCTTGCTTTCAAGATCCCAGCTTGGAAAAGCCGCACACACCTGTACTCAGCATTCAGGGGAACAATGTGGGGAAGGACCTACGGCATTTAACCCATTCGCCCACAGAGACTGACGCTCAGTAAGTATAAACTCCCCAGGGGAGTAGCTGTCTTCCAGTTCTGTTTCATCTGTGCTGGTGCTTCGGCAGAGCTTCCAGAGATTCCATAGCCTGGTGCTGCTTCCTAGGGCAGGACTGACCTGGATGCACAGCTCTGAACTCGGCTCTCTCTCTTTAAGAGGGTGTGGGGCTGGGGGAAACGAAGCATTCAATTTCTTCTATTCTTAGCCTGTCTTACAAATATAACCGCATAATTGTGTGGAGGCGTTCAAGTCGAGTGTGCCACGGTGACACTGAATTATTGAATAACACACACACACACATCTTTAGAGAAGCTGCAATAAATTAACCATGGTAAGTGAAAATCCCACTTTAAAGTTCCACCTGCCACTCAAGTCAGCCGTTTCTGCATCTGGCCCAACTGCCTTGGCTCTGCTGTGAGTGATGGCTGTCCCTGCACATAGCACTCCCAAACCAGGTAGGGCTGCTCTGTCTTCAGCCCTGGGCAGCCACGTTTCAGTGGGGAAGTCGTCCTTGAGGCGCCAGGGAGGACCCAGTCAGCATCAAACATCACTATCCCCCTACAACGGAACAGCCGCAATCAGGCCACCAGGACCATCCTGAGTGCTGCAGCACAAGGAGCGTGGACAAGGCCCTCCATGCTAATGTGTGTCTCAGTGCATGTGGTCCTTTAGAAACATCCTATGCCCACAGAAACGCACAATCTGGATCAATTCTAAGCCACATTGGTATACTTAGGTTGACCACATATATCCTAGGAAAGCTACACATTTCAAATCTCTACCAGTGCCACCATTAGGCCTACCCATACCTGTCAGAACATGTCCAGACATTTGGTAAGAAACCCCCAGCCCATGCAAGCAGGCGAGTGCCAGGCAGCAGTGCTTAAGGATACCGCCTGTATTTCTCTTTTTCTTTTCTCTTTTTCGGGCTGCACCTGTAGCACATGGAAGTTCCCCGGCTAAGGGTTGAGTCAGAGCTGCAGCTGCAGGCCTACACCACAGCCACAGCAACACTGGATCCAAGCTGCATCTGTGATCTACACCACAGCTCATGGCAAGGCCGGATCCTTTAACCCACTAAGCAAGGCCAGGGATCGAACCCTCATCCTCACGGACACTACTTTGGGTCCTTAACCCATTGAGCCAAAGGGAGGACTCCCGCCTATATTTTTTAGTTTCTTCTTTGTGTGAGAAGTAAGAACAGCAATCAAGGCTGGATTCATTAAAAACAGGACAAGAGAACCTGAGGCTTCACCATCACAAGCCAATAGATTCACTGGTCTCTTCTGCTGCCCTTGGGGGCTTGTGGCCTTCGCAGGTGACCCTCTATGGATGCAGAACAACTGGAAACAAAGATAGGTCCACCATACCCACTTCCAAAAGGGGATTTGAATCTGTGATCAGATCTCCTATTAAGAAGAAACCTCAGTTTGAAACTACTCATTTTCAGCCTATTTCTACTCCTAGGGATTAGGATGAGTCAATACACATCCGTGGATGAAAAGAATAGGAGATAACCACAGCAACACCAGGACAGCTTGGCTCTGGAACAAGGCAAGAGCGAATCCAGGGTCAGCATCTGAGATCAGCCACCTCACACAGAGGAAGTTGGGTTTACAGGGCAGCGACCCAGGTAAAGGCATTGAGATTTTCCTAATAGCGAAAAGCAGACTCCCAAATCCGTCTGTGTAGCAGTGTGTGGCGTGTGCTGTTGCTGATGGCAACAGGCATCAAGAGAGGCTGTGTGTGGCTGCACACTGTACACATCATTTAAACCCAAGGCGAGTGCAAACAGCCACACTGAATTTTCCCTCTGCCAGGACTCTTCTGTAATGCTTTTGTTTCATGCTGCAGTCTTAGTGGAATTAAACTCAAATAATCATAAATGATACATTTCAATTCATTTAACTACAACAACAAGCAGATCCTAGCCAATCTTGAAGGTGGGCCTCCCTAGCTCAGGTGCACCAGGTAAAGGCTCTTTGTGCTCAAAATCTCAGAGAAGGTGCACTGAGGTCAGTTGTGGGTCATGGGGACTGAGGGAGATGACCAGTGGCTCCTTACCGTGAGCTCTTGCTTCATGTACTCGATAGTGGCCTCAAGTGCCCGTGTGCCCCGGGTGGCCTCGTCCTCCACTGCCTTCACAGTCTTGAGGAGGGAGGTGACATTGGTCACCATCACCTGCGTGGGAGGAGAGGCCGAGAGAAAACAGGGAGTGTGCTGAGGGCTGACAGGTGGTTTTAGTTCTGGATCCAATGCCATGAGCAACGGCACCTCTCTTGTGAGAAAGGAGCTCAGTGCATGAGTATGAGTATGCACCTCTCCCTCCCGCACCTCCCCTTCCCCGGCTGAGCACCCTGCCCCTAGCTGGGGCTCCACTCTACCTTGGCGGCCCCCTTGAGTTGGTACATGGAGGGGTCGTCGGCGGGCTTGCTAGCAGCTCCCTTGGTAGCACCGATGAGATCTGAAAGGGCCTTGGCCACATCTTTGATGGCATTGATCAACACCACCTGAAGGAAAGCATGGCTCCAGGTGAGCAGGTTTCACCAAGAGCTCACAGCCCAAGAGTAGGGGTGGCACCTGGAGGCAGGGCTCTCCATCAGCGGCTCCGAAGCCTGCAGCACAGAGGAGCCCCCAGGAGACCCCTTTGGAGACTCTGATGCAGGAGTCTGGGTGGGATCCAGAATCCAGACTTGAAGAAGCCCCCTAAAGGAGGTAGATGCTGAGCCTGAACGCAGAACCTGGGTAGATGTAGCATGTTCAGAAATACCTCCCCGCCTCCTGCACCCCCAGCTCAGGTTCCTGGATTCCCATCACTCATCAATGCCACAGGCACGCAGGTCCGTCTTTCTTCCTCATTGGAAACCCAACCTCAGGGCCTCTTCTCTTGCTCCCCTTTCTGCCTGGAACCTGGCTTTTTCATCATTCAGGTATCAGCTCAAATGTCCTGTCCTTAGAGACCCTTCCTGACCACTCAAGCTATAAGGCTGCCCCCACTGAAATGCCCTCAGCTTGTCTTGTTTTATGTCTTGCACTTAGCAGTATGTGGAATCACTTTATTATTTATTCACTTACACACCATCCATCTCATCCCTCTACTTGGATGGAAGCTCCAGGAGAGCTGGCCTGGACTTCTGTCTGTTGTGTTCTGCACTCCGAACAGGGCCTGGCGTGAGCAGACATCACTCAACAGGATGAATGAATGAATACACAGATATGTATCCGCATCACACTGGATATAACACAGTATCCTCATTCTTCTAATTGAACAGAGACCACAGTCATCACTTCTGCACACTAGAGACTTGGAATCTCAAGTACCAGGCACACTTAGAAATTACAGGATGTTGAGCGTTGAAGTCTTCTGGGTCCAGCAACTACAGTAACAACTCTTCCTTTGGTAACAGCAACAATAGCTTCCCTTCACTGAGGGCTCCCTTCCAGGAGACAAGCCAAGCACAATGCATATTATCTAATTTAACCCTCAACACTGACTGCCATTTCAAGCAGGAATGATGGTGCTCATGTCCACACTGCTAGCGCCTGGGAATGGCAGGGGCCAGGGTGGTCACCTCCACACTGTATTACCCTCTGTGGCCTCGGCTTCTCATCTACCATCAGGGTCAGCAGCACCAGCCCTACCCCATCACACACTGCTGAAAGGATGAACCAGACAAGGGATACGAAAACATCTTAGAAATTCAGATGTCCCAGAACCTGCAAAGCCACACCTCGACTGCCCAGCCTCTCACCTTCTCCATCTCCATCCTGTGGCTTCTCTCCCACAGGGCGCAGGGGACCTCTGCCAACCTCTGAAACCACAGGGCTGATGAGGAGGGGCTGATGGTGGGGACCACACAGGGAGGGGCAGTTGTACTGCGGACATCTGGCATACACTGTCCCATCCTGTGTCACTGCACGGTGACCATCGAGTGGGTGCACTTTTCTTTTCTGGGGGGACATTTTCCATGGACAGTCTCAAAAGAAACTGGGCTCTAGGACATGGAGACCACCTGGATTTAAAACTCTAGGCAATTCGGTACATTTCTCTGTGTCAGAGATGTAATTCCTCCCAGCCGATTCACTCCTCCTGAAGTTGGGCCAGGCTCAGGGAGAGTGTGGGTTCCAACCCCACTGATGCATTCTCTGGCTCTTCCTTCCTCCATGGAGGTAAGAACAATACCCAGGGAGAGACTTCTGTGAATTTGTGGAATTCCAGGGGGCAGCCAATCTGAGCTCTGATGTTATTAAAGAGAAGGCAGCAGAGAAGTAAAAAGTCAACTCCTGAAATGTTTCCTCACGGAGCTTCACTACACTGGGGGATGTCAGGAAGGGGAGGGTCAAGCTGTGTGGGAGCAAAGCTGGTGGCCTGGTGTTCACCAGAACAGCCGCTGTCGTCAACTGGGTGCTACAGCAGGGGTTCTTTCTCCCATGTTGTCCGAATGGGCTTAATAGGCTCGTTTACTGACTGTGGTTTAAGCAGTAGAAACTGTTCACCACCTTCTGGTGCTGGGTGGACAGAATAGAGGGATTTTTAGGTTTGGCACTCAGGAATGTGTGGAATCCACTAACGATGGCCGGGCTTGGCTGTTAGTTCAAGGGCTCAACTACTTTGTCGGGAGCTGTGCTATATGAGTAGGTGTCAAAGACCAATAAACCACAGTTCCTGTCCTTGGGGAGCTGACAGTCTAGGCTGGGGGGCCAAGGACCACGCAGATAACATCCGTGAAGATGCTAAATCCAAAGCAGAGGAATTGCAGAGCTTGCAGCCCTCCCCTGCCCCTCAGTTCCTCTCTATCATCCCCTTGGGAGCCAAGCTTCTCAAGTGGACGCCTATGCACGCTGCCTTCCTCCCTTTACTCCATCTGGCCACTGCTCAAGAACAGCCTTGACTGGGTGGCCTCTGCCCTTTAAGGTCCTGGGGCTGGATACTGGCCCTCAGACCTTGGTCTTTGTCACCTTCTCGGGGGTGTCTCTGGTGGGCTGAAACACTCCCTCCTCTTAACATCAAGCCCCCTGGTTCTCCTACCAGCTCCTGCTGCTTCTTGGTCTCCTTAGGCATCTCTTTCTCCTTAAGATGGTCCTAAATGGTGGGCATCAGCGCTGCCTTGACCCCCTTTTCCTCTTCCTCCCCTGTGGTTCCAGTCACCATCTGCCATCAACCCCTGCACCCACATCCCCAAACTCAGGCAGGCTCAAGCCCACCCACCAGTTCTACCTGCATGTCTCTCTGGAACTTCCAAATCAACACTCTCCAAACCCAATTCACCTTCACCTCCGCCCAAGCCAGCCCTCCCTCCAGGGAGCTCTGGCTGGGTACATGGAGCCACAGTCCGTTCAATGCTCTAGCCTGAATGTGCCGACATCCTGCACTCTGCCGTCTCCCTTACCTCCAAACACTCACTGCATCCATGTTCACCATGCCTGCCTGAGTCTATAAAGAGTCCTCTCAAATCTGCTGGCTCATTTCCATCGCCATGGCCATACCACAGTCCATGCCACTATCTTGCCCCCAATCCGCAAACCGTGCACACCTTCATGTATGTAGTGTTTACTCCCAAAGTTCCTATTTTGCCTTTGGTTTCTTCTGAGGCCTGTTGCACACTGTTTGGGGGAACATGAGGCCCACCCAAACCTACCTGGGTCTCAGGGTCATCAGAGCCGAGGCTGGCGGCCCCCAGCTTGACCACCTCGGCAAGCTGGGTGATGGTGGCTGCTGAGGACTGGGCCGCCTGGGCCAGCTTGTCTGGAGTGGATGCGGCCCCCGACACCAGCAACTTCGTGTCTTCCACCAAGGCCTTGGCTGTCTTCAGAATGTTCTCCCTGAGGAGGTGGGGAGGGTGGGTTAGGGGGAGAGACAAGGGCAGAGCTTGGTCACTGGGAGTTAGGAAGAAATGAAACGCTCCCGTGGGGCTTTTGTTAAAAGGTGTTGAAGAAGATAGGTGATGTGTTTGCCCTCCTTAATAGGAGGCTCTCATCTTCCATGTAGGATTAGGAGAGAGGAAGGGGAAGTCAGCTCAGAATTCAGACTGTCCAGTAATAGTAAAGCTTCAATTAAAGATTCAGGAGTTCCCCCTTGCAGCACAGTGGAAACGAATTCCACTAATATCCACAAGGAGGTGGATTTGATCCCTCGCCTCACTCAGTAGGTTAAGGATCTGGTGTTGCTGTGGCTGTGACGTAGGTCAGCAGCTGTAGCTCTGATCCAACTCCTAGCCTGGGAAATTCTACATGCCTTGGGTGCAGCCCTAAAAAAAAAAAAAAAGATTCAGGGTCATTAGGGTGGCCCTCTCCCCCCAGCCCTGTAGCTTCCTTCCTGTTGTTCCTACTATCCCTGAAAATATTTCATAGCTACAGGGAACTATGAGTCAGGGGATCTTTCCCTGGACGTCAGAGCCCAAGGGGCTGAGTTCTGGAAGCGGTGACAGAGCACTGGGAATCTCTTCCCCAGCCCAATCCTGGGGCAGAAGAGAGAGGAAGAGAAGGGCTGGACATGTGAGGATATGGGTGAGGGTGGGGAGCCTCCAGCATAAACAAAGGCCCTGGCACCAGCCTCTGAAGCAAAGTCTGAAGAGTCATCCCCAGAAAGACAGCAGGTTCAGAACTTCACTCCATTTGGCTAAGAGCTAAATGCCTGCCCCAGCCACTCCCAGTCCCACTGGAGATGGTGAGAAAATCAGAGGCACAGCTTTTTAGCTTAGAAAGCAAAATGACCAAAAAGCTATCCTCTGCTGGAGCAGACTTGATTTAAGCTGTGAAAGGCAAAGCCAGAACATGACTCTGTTTACAACTGACAAAGGGCATTTCTTTTGATTACGTGGTTCACCGCCCCCACCCCCACCCCCACTTCAGCATCCTGTTGAAATCTCCAAAGTTCACCAGGCCATACTGAACCTCTCTCCATTCAGAAGCCCCCAGGACAGCCTTCATTCACACACCTGTGGTCTGCAAAGGTCTCATTGTTCTCTGCGTTAAGGGTCCCTGCAGTTGCAAACATGATGGTGGTGTCCAGGTCGGCAATGATCCCAGACACGGCAGTGGCAGCTGTGATACATGCCTGGGTCCCTTTGTTCCCAGCCTGGAGAGCTGATAGCACCAAGGACACCTGTAGGCAGAGAGGAAATGTCAGAGGGTGTGGAAGATGGAGAAAATATAACCCAAAGGTTTTCAGACTAAAACAAAAAACAAAATCAAACACTGCAAACAATGTTCAAGAAACAGAAGAGGAGGAAATTCTTCCAAACTCATTTTGAGGCCAACTTTACTCTGATACCAAAACCAGGCCAGGATGCCACAAGAAAAGTATACGCCAATATCTCTGATGAACAAGGTGCAAAAATCCTCAAACTGAATTCAACAAAACAATAAAAGTATCACACACCATAGTCAAGTGGGATTTATTCCAGGGATGCAAGGATGGTTCAATATCCACCTATCAGTCATTGTGACACACCATATTTACAAAATGAAGGGTAAAAATCATATGGTCACCTCAATGAATGCAGAAAAAGCATTGGACAAAATTCAACATCCATTTATGATAAAAATGTCAACAAAGTATGTAGAGAGAGAACATACATCAATATAATAAAGGCCACATAAAACAAGCCCATGGCTAATATCATACTCAAAGGTGAAAAGCAAAAGGATTTTCTTCTAAGATTGGGAATAAGACAAAGAAACCTACCGTCACCACTTAATTCAATCTAGTATTGGAAGTCCTAGCTAGAGCAATGAGACAAGAAATAAAAGGCATCCAAATTGGAAAGGAAGAAGTAAAACTGTCACTATTGGCAGATGACATTTTATATATAGAAAACCTTCATGACTCCATTAAAAAAACTGTTTGAACTAATCAATGAATTCAGCAAATCTGCAGGATACAAAAATCTATTGCATTTCTAAATACTAATAATGAACTATTAGAAAGCGAAATCAAGAAAACAATCCAATTTGCAATTGCATCAAAA
The DNA here is from genome assembly GCF_016906955.1 of Phacochoerus africanus. NCBI lineage: Eukaryota > Metazoa > Chordata > Mammalia > Artiodactyla > Suidae > Phacochoerus > Phacochoerus africanus. The sequence goes on from NC_062545.1 coordinate 111,323,628, forward strand.
AAGAATAGAATACCTAGGAATAAATTTAACAAGGAGGTGAAAGACCTGTATCTTGAAAACTACGAGACATCGAAGAAATTCAAGACACAAAGAAAAGATAGTCTGTGCTCATGGATTAAAAGAATATTGTTAAAATATCCATACTACCCAAATCAATATACAACTCAATGCAATTCTTATCACAATTCCAATGGAATATTTTTACAGAAATAGAACAATCCTAAAATTTGTGTGGAACCATAAATGATCCCAATTAGCCAAAGCAATCTTGAGGAAGAAGAACAAAACTAGAGCATCATGCTTTCTGATTTCCAACATATCACAAAACCAGAGTAATTACAACAGTATGGTAATGGCATAAAAATGGACACATAGATGGAATAAAGAGCCCAGAAACAGGCCCATGGATATCTAGTGAAGTAATTTATAATAAAGGAGCCAAGAATATGCAACTGGGAAGTAACAGTGTGTTCAATAAATGGTGTTGAGAAAACTGGACAGCCACAAGCAGCAGAATCAAACTGGACCACTATCTTATACCATGCACAAAGATTAACTCAAAATGGATTAAATATAAGACCAGAAACCACAGAACTCCTAGAAGAAAATACTGGTGGTGACTTCCTTGAAATAGGTCTTGGCAATGAATCTGACACCAAAAGCCCAAGCAATAAAAGCAAAAATAAACAAATGGGACTCTATCAAACTAAAAAGCTTCTGCACAGTAAAGGAAACCACCAACAAAATGAAAAGGCAATTTACTGAATGGGAAAAAATATTTGCAAATCATGTGTCTGATAAAAATATAAAGAACTCATACAACTCAACGGCAAAAAAAAAAAAAAAAGTCTGATTTTTAAAATGGGCAGAGGACCTGAATGGACATTTCCCCAAAAAAGACATACAGACGGCCAAGAGGCACATGGAAAGATGCCCCATGTAATTATCAAGGAAAACAAATCAAAACCACAATGAATTATCACTTCATATCTGTCAGAATGTTTGTCATCAAAATGACAAGAAGCAACAAGTGTTGGCAGAGTTGTAGAGGAAAGGCAACACTTACCCATCTTTGGTGGAAATATAAATTGGTACAGCCCCATATGAAGGACAACACGAAGGTTCCTCAAACATTAAACATAAAACTACCATGTGATCCAACAGTTCCACTTCTGGGTATTTAGTCAAAGACAGTGAAAACACTAACTCAAAAAGATAATATGACCCCTATGTTCACTGCAGCACTATTTATAATAGCCAAGACCTGGGAAAAAACCCAAGTGTCTATTGATGGATAAGTGGATAAAGAAAATGTGGTACACATATACAATGGAATATTATTCAGCCAGAAGTAAGAATTAAATCTTGCCATTTTCAAAAACATGAATGGACATCAAAGGCACCATGCTAAGTGAAATAAGTCAGAAAAAGACAAATAATGCATGATCTAACAGTGGAATCTTAAAACCAAGTATCAAGCTCATAAATACAGAGAACGGATTGGTGGTTGCCAAGAGGCTGGGGATGAGGGGTAGGAAAAAATGGGTGAACTGTTTTTGTTTTTAGTTTAAATAAACAGAATACAAATTAAAGCAAAAAACCAGCCAAACTCATAGGAAGGGAGATCAGATTTGTGGTTATGGCAGGGGGTGGGGTGGTGGTGAGATTGGAGGAAGATGGTCAAAAGGCACAAACTTCTAGCTTTCAGCTAAGTCCCAGTGTAATGCCTAAGATGATGACTCTAGTAGGCACCGCTTTGTGATCCATGTGAAAGTTGTTAAAATTCCAAAGAGCTCTCATTACAAGGGAACAAATATACAGACAAACATACTTTTTGTATTCATATGAGATGATGGGTAGTAACTAAACTTATAATAATCATTTCATAACAGATGTACGAAGAAATGACGCCACACAAGCTAAACTTATAAAGTGCCATATGTCAATTACATCTCAATAAATCTGGAAATCAAAAAGTGAAAAAAAAAAAACAAAAAACAAATCAGAACCATGAATTTTCTCTCTGGGAGTCAAAGCAGCACCATCTGGAGGCCACAGCCTCTCTGAATAAGAGCAATGCCATTTGCTGGCAACAACACAACCTTGGGTAGGCTGTCTTATCTAAGTCTCTGTTTCCTCATCTGGAAAAGGGAGCTATGGGAAGACTCACTGGGCGAGGATGTATGTACAGTGTGTAGCATGTAAGAAGTGTTTCGTGGAGGGCAGATGCTACTCTTTATTGAGTTATGTTTCAGAAGCTACAAAGGGGGATAAGGATGAGGCTTCTGTGAAAGCGATGGCTGTTTCTGTCCCTCCTGATGGGCTTCTCACTCATCATTCCTTCCCTTGGCTGCCTCTTGACTAGAAACTCTTCATAGTGGACCCCAGAGGGGCTGGAGGCCAGGGAGGGTCCCCTCATGTCACCTCTCCACCCCACCTGCCATCTCAAGCCATCACCTGCCACCAACAGGTTGGCTAAGGTGTTCATTCCAGAGTCTTCCACACCAGAAACCCTCTGCCAGCAACTGTCACCCCTCCAGTACACCCTCCTGTTCCTAGAGACACTTTCCTACAAGGCAAACCAGACCCACCGCGCCCCTGGGTATGCCTCTGCTCCGGCTGTGCGGAGGTGAGCTCCCTTCACAGCCAGGTCCCAGCTCCAGGCCTCCCCCCACATTCCTGCCCCACATTCCTGCATTCAGCCCCTTCTTTCTTCCTTCCCCACCCACCCACCTGACTTCCCCTTATGAGTCTGTCCTCATGGTGGTTGGTGGTGGGGGGGATCACAAAGACACACCTAGACAGGTAAGAACGATGCCAGGTGGAGATGGGAGGGCAGGCAACTGCTCCAATGCCTAGATGCTCTGAATGAGCGGACCCCCTGCCTCTGATCCTCCTCCCAGTGTCCTGAGTCAGGGATCCCCAGCTGGGAGAAGCAGGAAGGAGGCCAGCTCAAGAAGACCACGCCGCTGGGCCAGGCTACCAATGCCACACGGCCTGGACCCCTCCTCCCCTCCCTTGTGCTTTCTGTTTCAAGGTCTTCTAAGGGAGAACTTGGTATGAGAACTCCAACAACAAGGAAGGGCATTGAAAGGAGAGAGAATGCCTTCCTCCAGCTGAGAGATTTATTTCCTCATTCTAAGAAGTCCAGGGAGGCCTGGACGGTCGTGCGGGCTGCGGGAGACAGCCAGATGGATGCTCGGCTGTGGCAAGGGGCCATGTATAGAGCAGCCTCTGTACTGGCACCTTCGGAGGAGGGCCCCCCCCACCCATGTCCGTCAAATCCTGCTGCCAAGCTTCCCAACAATGCAGAGCCCTCTGTCCTATGACCCAAATGAAGGAAAGAGAATTCCAGCAAAGCATGGGTGCTGTAGCCTGCACCCCAAGTGGCCTGCACGGCAGCTGCCTTGAAAAATGACTCAAGAGAAATAAGTCAGGCAAACCATCAGCAAACTGTGGGAGAGTCAAGGAGCTACTGGGACTGCGACGGAAGGGATATTCAGAACAGGGCACTGTGAACCAGGAAAAACTTACTGAGAGAAGGTAGTGTTGGGGGACAGGGAACAGCAGCTAGCACTGATTAAACATAGAACATGCATCTGGCATCGTGCCCAGCTCTTAGACACCCATTCCTGCATGGAATCTTCATACCCCATGGGCCGAGGATTCTTCATCCTCACTTTACAGATGAGGAAGTTGGGGCTTAGCTGGGCCAAGTAGCCCAGCTAGAGTCCCATGCACTAGGCTATGGGATTCTCCCTACAAACAGTGCCCAGTCAGGAAAGGTCCTGCAGGTTCCTGCCCTCCCAACCAAGGTGCAATGAGACGTTGGTGGGTGCTTAACCCTCCCCGCTGCACTGTCTCATCTGGAAATGGAAAGGTTACACAAAGGAACTAAAGATCCTTCTTCCTCAGCCCCCAGTACCGGGAGTCTCCCTGGGAAGGGAGCCTGCAGGTAAAAGTACAAAGAGAGGCTGCAGGGAGGGGCTCCAGGTGCTGACTGTGACTTGGATACCGCCCATCCAGTCTGTCACAGGTGAGCCCTCCAAGGTGACCCTGGGGCCCTGACCTCTGTGGGACAGTCCTTCTCATGCCCAGTTTCTCAGGACCATGGATCACCCCCACCCCCTGATGCACCCTGGCCCTGGGGAGACCCTGGGTGGGTGGGAAGACCACCAGACCTGAGCTGGCTACACGGTTTTTGGCTGAGTTTCCTGGTCTATCACAGCAGGTCACCGTGCCCACCTGTCCTGCAGGCTGCCCCTTACCTTCTCGGTGACAGCGCGGGCACACTCGATCAGTTCCCTCTTGGTGTAGCTGTCTGTGGGGCACACCTGGAGGGCGCCCGCCTTCTGCACCAGGAAGATGCAGCCGTGGCCCAGGTCCTGCACCCGAGTGCGAATCTGGAAGCCGATCTGCAGAGGCAAGTTGAGGGTGGGGAAGGAGAAGCATGACAGCCCTGCCATGGAGGTCTTCCCCATGTGGAAAATTTCTCCTACATCCTAGGGGAGCCTGACTAGGAAAATTCCACTGCTGTTAGAAGGCTGTGTTTGGTGCACTACGGAATTTGGTTGATTTTGCTTTCCTTTTTAGAGACTGTAAAATGCCCACAGTCTCCAGTCAGCAAACTTAATAATATTTGCTACCTTTTCTGGTGTATTGCTTATCTGTATGCTGAGTCACCAGATAAGAATGTTAATGAGAGGGACTCTGTGTGGTTATTCATTCAACAAGCGTTTATTGAGCCCCCACTGTGTGTCACGGCCTCTTCTAAGCAGGTAAGGCATTTAATTTCATTGACTCCTCACAAAAGCCCTAGAGGGTAATTAGAAGTTCAGAATATATTGCTTTAGCATAAAGCATATTTTAAAGTGTTCAGATTCTTTGCAAAATTGCTGTTTACCATCCAGAACACCTCCTTCCTCAGCTACCTGTAGCGGGAGCAACCATGCTGGGCCTAGGCTTCCTTTCTAACAAGCCAGTTTGAGGTTTTCTTAAAAAGGTAAATTTTTAGAGCTGTGGGCTCAGCAGGCATGCATTCTTTCAATGACCCCTGGGTTGTGTGATTATAAAAGGTACTTTGCCTAAAAGAGGCCAAATGGGCTCCACTATGGATAAGCTGTCAGCATCTTTTAATGGTGTAATAAATTCTACTTCCACCTCCCAAAGTCTGCATTCTTCAGGTTTTGTTCTACATCAATTTTCATTTTTGTCTGATCAATACAGCCCAGGTAAGCAACTAAATACAAAACAAAACAGCTCTAAGTGTTATTTTCAAGAATCCATAATAGCTAGAAGCTGTATGCTTATCCTCCCAGCATCTCTCAAGAAGTTACTAAGAGTGTCCAGGTTTTGTGAATAAAACCTGGGACTTCACATGCCTGGGAATCTTCTAACACCATCCCATGAGTCAGTGTTTAAGGGAAGGTGATTCTAGGGAGGGAGGGGGCTGCAATGCTCAGTCTATGACTGAAATGCACAGGGCACATAGCTTTCAGGGAAAAAAGTTACCCCCCTAACCCTTTGAGGCCCAAAGAATGTTTAAATCTATTTGGTAAAAAAGTTCTCCTGACCCAAAAGTTGAGCTTCTGCTCTCTGGGGGTGTCTTCTAATCTACACGAGAAGGGACTACAAAAGCTTCATGACTGGCAGGGCTTCTTCTTGACCATCTCCACAGGGAAAACGACCCGAGTGTCACACCAGGACTGTGAAACCCAGAAGCTCTGAGAACATACCTGGACTAGCGTGGCATCAAGGTCAACCCTGAGAAGAGCAGAGGCTCAAATTCAGCCCATGCAATGGCAATGCTATGTGAGTGTATGGCTGGGCATGTTTTCTGGTTTAAACACCAGGTCAAGCTTTAGCAGGGGGATGCCCCAGGAAAGCTTTAAACTCAACCTGGATCTCCAGGCTTTCCCGAGTCATGCAGTGTAACCCTGAGTACACAAAGGTAAGAGCGAATCCAAAGGCCAGAGCTCAGCTGCCCAGGACGAGCCAGGTCTCCAAAGGATAAAGTGCTAATGGGAAGTCAAGTGAGGGGGACATGGAGGAAGACGCATTTATAGACTTGCACAATAAAAAAGCCCTTATGAGTTAACTTCCCCGTTTTACAGATGAAGAGACTGAGGCCCAGAGAAGTGATGTGTTTGGCCCAAGATCACGCAGCCGGTTCTAGGCAAAGCCAAATGAGAATCCAAGTCTTTAATCTCAAGCACAGTGTTCTAGTCATCAGATCAGTGGTTTCCTAATTTGATTTTTTTTCCATTCAGCAGCAGAACCCCTTCTTACCATTCCCCCCACGCCTCCAACAAAATCTCTCATGGAACCTCAACATCTGAAACAGAGTAATTTGTTATTACTATACTCTTCCTTTATGAGTTAAAATTTATATCCTCGACTCAAAAAGTCAACAATGAGACTCAATGATCCCTAGAAGAGGTTATGAAGGCCAGTTACAGCCTTGGCCCCCAACTCATTTCTGTATTTTGCTTCAGTTGCACAGTGTTGAGAATCCTGTTCCGTGGAAAAAGCAAGACAGAACAGTTTTCTGGCAGTTTCCTGACCACAGCAGGCAGGGCAGACACTTCCCTGGCCTGAGGTCTGCACAAATCCACCCAGAGGCCCCCAGTGGGTTACTATTTTGGCTCAGAATATGTTCAACTCAAGAGCACATGCAGCTTTTCCTAACAGTTTTTATGGAAATAATTATGCTTAAAAAGTGAAACTTGAGTAAGACTTCCAGGCTACCTCTCTGGTTTGGGGTTCTATAGAGTAAGGTGTGAAACCATGGGGCTGGAGAAGACCCAGGCCTTCTCCGCACACCCATCCTGCTCCCTGCACAGAGCTAAGCCTGAGCTTTCTGTTTGCAAAATGTCAGAGCCCTGGGACAATGCCAGGCCTCCTAAATCAGTCCCCAATCACCTGGGGTGGGAGGGAGAAGGAACCCTCTCCTGAGCTGTCCTCAAACCTGACAAGAGAAGACAGGAGAGACTGTGGGAAGACATCCTAACCACACTCTCATGCTCCCTCAGCCCCCCTCTCAGAAGGCGAGGCTATGGAAACACCTCACCATCTTGATGCTCAGCCCCCTTCTTGGAGATGACATCATGCATGTAGCAAGGGATCCTGTAAATGCAACGTGGAGCTGACAGAGTGGTCATCAGGGACACAATTCCTTTCAGTTAGGAAGCTCAAGGAAGATCAGCACCAGAAAGCAGAGGGATGAGACCAAAATGAGGCAACGGCTGCAAAGCTTTGGAGTTTTGTCAACCCAGAGCTTGGTCCTGGAGCCCAGGTCTGTGGGTCACACAGCTATCTTCTACGGGCCTGGAGAACCCCACTGAGGACTGGCTGCAAAAACCCCTTACAGGCTTGGCTGCACAATCCTATATGGACAGTATGCAGGAGAGACACAGTATTATGAAGGACAAGTTGTGAAATAGGCCTCACAGAGATTTTCACAGGCTCAGAGGGCTGAATGCAACAAAAAGGAAAGGATCTCAGGATGCCAGCCTCACCCCCTACTCTCAGCCCTCTCCTACGTGGGCAGCAGAAAGGATCACGGACCTTGCTTCCAGCTCTGCCCTCTCCCGGCCACCAGACTCTTTGGGTGAGCCTGGGAACCTCATGGGGACTTTGTCTCCTCACTGCGGCAGAGGACCTGCCCTGTCCACTTCCCAGAGCAGATGATCAAATGGAAGGTTCACGTGCAAAGTCTCAGCAAGCGGAAAGTGCCACGTGAACATTCACTATTGTGAAGAGAGGCCACTTGGGGCAAGGGAAGGAGCAGGGGCTGTGATGCCTAACAAACAGGGGTTCAAATCCTGACCCTGACTTTTCTTCATATTGACTTGTTCACTTATTTTCTTTCTTGAAACACTCACTTATCCCGAGAAGTTATGAAAAAGGGGGCTTCAGCACTCACTGTTGCAGCTATGCGGTCACAGAGCTCCCTGAGCCTCTGTGGTTTGCCTCTCAGTGAGATGGGAAGGACAAATGATTCTCGCCTCACATATGGCAGTTGCAGGGGAAATGGGACGGCGCCCAGCACACCATCTGTGCTGGTACGGGCTGGATAAAGAGCTCGCCAATTCTACGCTCCTCCATGGGCACCTGGGATAGCTACGACATTTCAGCGAAGGATAAGAGAATCAACATGCTCTCCACTGCTGCAATTTCATAGAACATTTTGTACTGGCTGGAGGAACATCCTAAAAGGGAATGCATTTTTAAGACCATTTCAGATAAGGACTTGAAAAACGCTAAGCTTCTCAAAACAACACTGAACTTCTCAGCAAATATGACCCGCACTGCCCCCACCCCCACACCCCGCCTCCAAGCGATCCAACTTACCACCAGTGTTTATTATAAAGGAATGTTGCTCAAAGACATAAAACTTGGACCTTTAAACCGGCAACGTGGGTAAAGCAATACTTGAACCTCAAGAAAAACCCTCAATTCCCCCTTCTTGCCCAAACAAAAGTAAAATGGAGAAGATTGTCTCCTGGTTTTGTGCCTTGGGGGAAATTAGAAGCCTGGGCTTCATGAAGTTCTGGATCTCATTTCAACTGGAGGGGGTCTAAGAAACACTGATCCATCATCATTACCGCCTAAAACTAAACAAAACGTACAGATTATTCTCAGGTTTTGCGATCAATTACATCTGAAACCAGGTCAAATATAATTTGCCTGGGAGAGCTTGTAGAAGTTGGAAAGGCAATATTGGATGTTATCTGACAAACTACAGTTTCTCCTTAGAAGACACGGCAGGAAAAACTAGCGTGCACAGCAGAAGCAGGGTGCCACTCTCCCACCTACAGAAAGTGTGCTTCCCGGAGTGCAAAGTTTCAGAGAATTCTCGAGGGGAAAGGGCTGTGGTTCTCACCACAGGCTCTTGACAAATGCTCCTGCCAGCTTTTAAGACGTGCAGCATTACAAGTGGTTATGGCAATGTGTCCTCAGAGACAGTGCCGTCGTTACCAAACCTTTCCCCCAGCATTTTCATTGAGAAGCCTGTGGCTCATGGGATCTACATTTTTCTCATCTTTTTTTTTTTTTTTTGGAAAGAGGAAACATCATAAATTATAGAGCTGATGGGGGGTTTTAACTTCTCTGAAGAAAGAAGTTTTCACAGGGATGTTAGGAAAAGTTTGAATTTTCCATGGAAAAATTAGCAGATAAAGCCGTGGCTTGATGTTGAGAGGGCAGAACTAGGACTTTTCCTGTAATTGTCGCATTCGGGAAAAGACCAAAACGCTGACTCTGCACAGCAGACTGCGGGACCGCAGTGAAGGGGCAGCTTCTCATTTGCCCTGGATACAAATATTTTCACATGCTGTGATGTGGGGCCCTCTTGGGTATACAAATAATTCCAGAGTCTAGGAATAAAAAACTACATTGCTTCAGGGATCTCCTAACCTTCTCAGTTTTCCCCTAAATATCTGTCTGGCAAATGCACACAAAGAATTTTCCTTAGCAAGCCCCTGGTAATTTTATATTCTCTCTGCCCCTTTTCACTCCAGGTCACACTGCTTGGGTGTCTGGAATGTAAAACATATCTCAAGACATAACGGTGAAAAGGCAAAACCTTAATGGAAATGTCAGCTGCTGCAAACTCAGGGCCAGTACCTAAAGTCACTTCCCGTTGTGCTTTTACTAAAGCATTTTCTTCTCTGGCTGCTTTGGTATTTCTTTTGTATTTTCCTTCAATGCTCTGGCTTGCAATGAGAAAAGTGCTTGTTTCCCACATGGGCACATGGGGTAGGCCAGCTCATTAGAACTCAGAGGTGGAAAGGGCTCCAGAGATCACTGGGTCTTCGCTGAGTAAGCGGGTCAGTAGTGAAACCAAGCAAGGAAGATGCATGTCGATCCTGTTCTTCAAGATTTCTGGAGACAGCTATATGAACCTCTCTCACAGTCACAGTCTCTTAGTTTTCGATCCTCTCAAAAAGCCAAACACTTCTTCCTTTTGCCCAACCATGCTTTTCCTTATGCTAACACAAAGTCTCTTAACGCTTGTTTATGAAATTCAAAATTACATGTTAAATGAATGATACATCCAGACGATCTTACTACCACAGGGAGTCTGCTTTAAAAAAAAGAGATGGGCCCTGTGTAAACAAGCAACAGGATCCTGATGCAGGTTTCTGATGCTTTTTCTTTCCTGGGAGTGACTAAACAGACTCACTGCCAATAGAATTATTCATGCCGCAACTTAAATACTCAATCATCCTAAAATCTCAAAATGCAGGCACTGTTAGAAACCGCAGTCATCCCATGCTGGATATATATGTAACAAGTACATATATATGATACTCCCGCTTACATGCATTGTTACAACATACGTTAGAAAGTGATTTTGTTTGGGTCTTCATTTCTGTAGTGTCGCTGAGAGTCTTTGTGAAGACATGCTTAGACCTGACCCCCCCAGGAGAAACAGCAGCACTGAGTAACTTGGGGAAACTGTCTGCCATCACAAGGAGAAGGGAAGACCAGCCAAAGCCTTCTGCCTTGATAGCCCGGCGCCCTTAGGGATGCCATGAACAGGGTTCGCCCTCCATAAACAGCTTTCTGAATTTCAGGGATGGAGTTACCTTGTCTTCCCAGGGTCCCTGCAATCCACTCCATTATTCTTTATCGCAGACCGAGCTTTCTTTCTCTAAGGAGCCATCTAGAGCTTGGGCCTGGGCCCCTTCTCTGTGTTAACACTGATATAATCAGGCACCTCAGAGCCCCGCCCATCCTGCCTGCTTGCCCATGGACCACTCAACTTCTCAGAGGTACTAGATATGGGACCGCTGAGAAAGGGGCCTCTGGAGTCAAACTTGTGCTATTTTAAGACTCTTATGGGTACAAGTCCTCTTGGCCACCAGGGAGAGTGAATTTAGGGAAGAGAAATAGTAAGGAAGAGGAGTCCATGGGAGGTATGGGGACAAGGATCTGGGGCAGTTCTTAAAAAGCCACCAACAATATTTGTGTAAGACTCTGTTTCCTGAAAGCAAGTTAGCTACATATATGGCCCTTTCTCAAGGGAGGGATGGCTGAATCCTACACTTGGTTCCTCTAAAACTTCCGTGAGCCTTTGGAAAACATACAAATGACTGAGGGGGACTGCTACGCAGGAGTAGGAAGTGACAGGAGGGTGGCAGTGCGTGTTCTTCCCTTGGCATTAGGTGACGGGCTGGGGATGGGAAACCGGGCAGAGCTCTATTAACAGAGTCCTTCTGACTCACCTCCCCACACGGCGCCAGGGCTGTGCCAGAGCCTCAGGAAGGACAGTGAGCCTGAAGCATGGGGCAGGGGTGGGGGTACTGAGTTTGAACCTGGGGGGCTGGCAGCACGGAAGAGGGAACTAAGCCTGGTTCTGGCCATGACGCTGGGGTCTTCCGGAGTGGAGCTAAGCTATGGAGAATCCCCTGGGGGTGGGCACCAGGGTGGGTGTGCTTCTTAAAAGAGGGACTTAAGGTGGCAGACCTCCTCTGGTTCCGCCGTGGCTGCTGCCATCTGGCCCTGGAGAGCCAGGTGCCCATAGTCACTGGTCATTTGTGAAGCCAGTCCTCCCAACTCCTCCGGGTTAGTAACCGACTTAGTCATCTGGAAAAAGAAAACAAGCAAGACACAAACACACACGGACACACAGAGAAAAGCATGAGAACCACGTGTTAATACCACCGGATGCCAAAGGGTCTCATTCACTTTTAAGCTTGTGGCTTGCATTTGGGGCTGGGCGCTGCAGAGGGCAGTTCAAGCAAAGCCCATGCGCAGCCCGCACGACAGGCCAGGGCCCTCTCGCCAGGGGGTCCTTCCCAGGTCAATGCAACATGCTCAGGTTCAGGCTGTTCAGCAAGGAGGCCGGGCCTCAGGGTCCACCCTTCGGGACGTGAGAGCAGCAGCTTCCGGCCAGCCTTGCCCTGAGGGGTCATCAGGTCAGCTCCCCAGAGAAATCACAGGGGGCACAGCCCTGGTCGCACACTGCTCCCAGCTGATCTGGTCTCTGGGAACCCGGAAGCAGGTCCCACACGGCCGAGAACGGGCATGAGGACAGGGTCATTAGGAAATCGTAACTGAAGTGATGGATAAGCCTAATGCTGGGGCCAAAGAAACTCACAGAATACGGCTTTGTAATAATACTGCGCCAAAGAATGACAACGCTTCAGCCACAAACTCAGGGAAGGGTATACTGTAGCCTAAATGGTCAAGCTCTCTCTTTTCCACTCTCAAGATATTCTGTATTTTCCTCCTGTTTCATAGAAAACCACGTACCCTATACCTACATAACATGCTAGTTTCTAGTTTTCCCTTCCAAGGGACAAAAACACCCCTTAGTTTTCACAGGGCAGTTCTAGTCTGCCACCCAGAAAGGTACCTGCGCCTTGCTCAGGTCTGAGGCTTCTTTTCTGCCCTGCCTACTCTCCATCTGGGTGAAAATACTTCCTTTCTCTTTGAGGCATCTGAAGTCTTTGATTGTTTTTTTTTTCTTTCCAGTCACCTTCCCCCAGCCCACCCCGGAAATCCTTAATCTTAAAGGGCTTAAAAAATTAAAAAAAAATTTTTTTTTTGGCTCTGACCATGGAATGCAGAAGTTCCCCAGCCAGGGATCGAACCCAGGCCACAGCTGTAACCAGAGCCCACAGCGGTGACAGCGCCAGGTCCTTAAACCTGCTGAGCCACGAGGGAACTCCTAAGAAGTCCTGTTAGAGGACCGTGCATCCACTGAGGCTGGATGGGAATGTGAGGCCCATCGAAGGCATGTTTACCATGAAATGTCACCTTTCGGGAGTTCCTGTTGTGGCCCAGCGGAAATGAATCCGACTAGGAACCATGAGGTTGCAGGTGCGATCCCTGGCCTCGCTCAGTGGGTTAAGAATCTGGTGTTGCCATGAGCTGTGGTGTAGGTCACAGATGAGGCTCAGATCTGGCATTGCTGTGGCTGTGCTATAGGCCGGCAGCTGTAGCTCTGATTGGCCCCCTGGCCTGGGAACCTCCATATGCCGTGGGTGTGGTCCCCAAAAAAGAAATGTCACCTTTCAGGCTGAGGTGTGGGTTCCCAAGGAACCCACGCTGAACCCCAGGAGAGCAAGGCTGTACTGTGTACTGTGAGCCCTGCCATGAGGAGCACAACAATCTTGGGGGCCGCCTGGGGTGGTGAGGGCACTCTCACCGCCCCCCTCCCCACCCCAAGGACCCCAACCAGCCATCCCAGGAGCGGCTACAGAGGACACTCAGGGTCAAGATGGGCCGGCTGAGAACCTAGCCCAGGAGACACTTCAGAAACACCTGAGGCCCCTGGAAACATTTTCTCCCCTGCTCACTGTGCTCCCTGCTCAGAGGAACTGGCACTGCAAGGCTGATGGATGGCACCAGAGCCGCCCCTGAGCAATTCTGAGCAGGGCGGGACCCGGCGCCTCCAGCCTTCCCCGAGTCTCTGAGTCAGGCGCTGTTCCTCCCTTCTTTTCCAGCCCAAGTCCTTTTGAACAGCAATGAGCCTGGCACAACTGCAGAGTTTCTAAGAATGAGGAGCAGCAGCCAGGCAAGCCTTTGTGGTCCAAGCTCAACCTCTAGTGGACACAAGACTACATGACAAAACCATCCAGAGAGGCGCCGGGCCTGATGGGGCAGGAACCATGTGGTGGAGCCATCTGGTCCCTCCAACTCAGGCTTACGAGGCAGCATCAAAGAGGCATGTTTCAATTTTACCCTGGGATATCTGAGCCTTCAAAAGTTAACAACTTCTTTACTATGTCCTTCTATTAATTCTTTGAGGACATTTTTTGGGGGTACAACTTTTTAACCTATCAGGATAGCATTCACTGTCTCTCAATGCCATTTATATCTAAACATCCATATAATACAATTCTGACTGCATTGCATTTTAGCAAAAAAAAAAAAACCCAAAAAAACAAAACAAAACAAAAAAACCCTCCAAAAGTCACGTGGCTTTTGTTGTCAGGAGAAAAAAAATTTTACATGATCACAGTTTCACTTTGCCTGTAAGAGCAGCAATTTTTTTTTTTTTTTGGTCTGTCTTTTCTAGGGCCACACCCACAGCATGTGGAGGTTCCCAGGCTAGGGGTCGAATCGGAGCTGTAGCCGCCAGCCTACGCCACAGCCACAGCCACGCCAGATCCAAGCCATGTCTGTGACCTACACCACAGCTCACGGCAACACCGGATCCTTAACCCACTGAGTGAGGCCAGGGATCGAACCCACGACCTCATGGTTCCTAGTCGGATTCGTTAACCACTGAGCCATGATGGGAACTCCAAGAGTGGCAATATCTTATTGCTCATTTTAAGTACTGTCCAAGTCTTGTCCAAGTATTATAATTTGATTCCATCAGAAAATTTTGGTTCTATTCTGAAGGGTCTTCTCTTGTACTATAACTATAATGTATAAAAACATTTCAAGTCCTCTGTGAGATACATAGGATTTTTTCTTCTTTCTCCTTAACTTGCAATTTCCTTCTCATTTCCTCCTTGATTCTAATTTTCTCTCTTTCCTCGCTCCCCTGTCCTCATGCTCAAATCTCAGTCATCATTCATTTCCTTTTGGAGCTTTTGAATGAGATAAGCAGTCCAGCGGCCTGGGGCTTCTAGACCACAGGCAGCCAGAAAGACCACAGATAAGGACAAAGCTGGGGCGCAAGGGGAACTAGGAACTCAGGGGCCTGATCTCTCTCCAGCCCAGACCCCAGATCTCAAGAGTCAGTGGTGTGGTGGATGGAAGGGCAACCAACAGTGGGCGGGGCAGCCCGTTTTCTCCTTACCATTTCCTGAGCCGTTACCGCAATGGCTTTGGAGTATTTAACCACTGTAGTCTGATAGTCGACGAACGTCCCCTTTGGCTCTGGAGGAGTGCCTTCATCCAGCTACAGAGGAGAGGAAAACAACCCACAGGTCACCAGAGGCCCTGCTGAAGTGCGTGCGCGGGGCTGGGGGGGTTCTTCTGAATCCCGAACTTGGAAAAATGGGGAGGCCTTTGGAGTTTCCTTGGCCCAGAATGGACAGGCTCCCCAAGTTCGGTGATAAGGACTTCGCTAGAGATGCACAACAGGTGCTCAGGGCACACAGGCAAAGGGAGGGCCCCGTTTTTCTTAGGGGAATGGGAGCGCGGTTCAGAGGAATGAAAAGTCTTACCAGGCAAGGCATCTGCTGCATACAAAGGCAGGGGAGGAGTCTCGAGAGAGGGAAGTGCGCTCAGGCATGCGGAGGTGGGCGTGAGTCAGACACTTGCAGGGAAGTCAGAATGGAGGGCAACGAGCTGGGTGAGGAGGCTAAACCTACATCATGAAGGGCTTCCCTAGGAATGGGGTAGCCCATGGATGTCTACACGCACCCAGAAGCCCCACTTCTGATCTAAGTTGGGGAAGAGAAGGAACTGGAAGCACTAGCCACAGCTTGTTGCTCATCGAACTCTAGCACCAAAGGAACTGCAAGAAGGGTGTGATCCGTGTGGAGTACAAGAGGTGGAGAAGTGGGATGGTGGTGTGTCCCTTGAAGAGCTGGGGATTAATTGGCTCAGAAGACGTGAACTTGAGACCTGGTTCTAGGACTTGTGAAATCAGCCTCAAGCTAGGAATTTAAACTGCTTCTCAGGTCTTTCACTGGAAACATCCAAGCATCAGAAGGTTGAAGCAAAGGTCAAGGGAGATAATATGTCATCTCCATGAAGGTAGAGGAGAGGATGACCATACATAATGATACTGTCTGTTATGATGAGGATGCCGAAAAAGACGAGCCATCCTCACCACCAGCACATTGTGACTGTCACCTCTGGTTACTGAATGATATTCTAGGTGAGAAGATAAGGTGACTAGAAGTGAATATAGAAAGAGTGCATAAGGAAAACAGAAGGGGGTGTGATGGAACCATGAAGAAAACGCTGGGATCTGGGGTAGGCATATTTTTGAGAAAATCTCTCCAGGCAGCTCTCTGCCACATAGTTTGTGGTCTGGGAAGAGACTAGGGACCAGAGAGGAATTAGCAAAAGGTTACATGGAGTTGTTAAGGAGAGGGACATGCTGTGAGCAGATCCAAGCTACAATGTGAGTTGAATGAATGTAGGTAGCACTGCAGCCTAGTATAATGTGGCTGCACAGGCTAGGATGTAATTTCTACCAAACCAACAACACAAACTCCAGTGCAGATTTTTCTGTTTCTTCATCAAGGAGTCAGACACTGACAAATAACTTTATCACACCACTGGGGCCCTGCTGGTCAAATGAGGACTGAGTTGGAGACTCATCGCTTAGTAAAAGTTGACTGGGTATCTTGTAAAGGGTTGAGCCATGTGCTGGGAGCCTTCATGTGGGATGTGGTGTAACTGCAAACAGGCCAGGATGTTGGAGCTAGAGGGCGGCTTAGAACATATAATGGCTGCTGGTCACCATGATGAACCTTCTGTCAGTGTGAAGACAGTGAGCAACGAATGAATAAAGTAGTGACTTTTTTTTAGGATTCCAAACTTATTTAGTTGAAAGGATATTCCTGTATTCTGAGATTGTAGCCTTCCTATGTTTTGGGGGTGTTAGTATGTTTATTTTATGAAATATCACTGATGTAGACACCAGGATTTTTGTTTGTTTTGTTCCTTTAATCCTCCCTTGGCCAAAAAGAAAAAAATATCCTGCAAACAAACAAAAGGGACTTGGTCATAGAATCCCAAAGACTAAGACTAAGCTCACTGAATGGGGAAACCAAGGTTCAGAGAGCTTGCGTGATTTGCCCAAGGTCACCCAGAAAGCTGATGACTTCGTGGAAACCTATTCATTTTCAATCTTCTGGTGCTTAGATACAGAGACTCTCATGAAACTCTCCGTAGCAGAAGCTCCAAAAGCAGTGAGAACTGCACTCGCATTAGATCAACTTTAGGTACACTAGAATTTTTTCTGCCATTCGCTGCCTTTAAGAATTTTAGACAATGATTCTAACAGTATATCAATGTTTTAACCAATAATCCAAACTCAGATAGAAAATGATATATTTATAATGTGCTGCTATTTAGGAGCTCAAAGCACCAAAGGTATCACTGACTACAAAGTCCTGAGTGACAGGCAGGCCATGTGGGCTTAGCAAAGGGACAGTGGGGAAGAGGTATGTTAGCTGTGAGGTCTGCGTAGACAGGAGTTAAGGGGTATCAATGAAACCTCAATTATATACTTTGTAGAACAGAGGGGAAAAAACCCTTGATTCCCAGCCTTTGCTGCTCATGTCGTTAGCAGTTCCTAATTATTACTATCAGGTAATAGAGCCCTATTTCCCAGCCCTTCAGAAGCAAGTGTTTCCTGGGCCAAGAAAGCAGCTGCTCCATCCCTGAAATCAGACATCGCCAGAGTCACTTTTCTTCCTGAAGATCCATCCCAATACGCAAGGCTCAAAGGCTATCCAAAGACTTCCATCTTCTAGGGAACTCTTCCCTATCATTGCGGCAATGGTGAAAAACACCTCCTCAGAAGAAAAAGATTATCATTTCAATTTTTAATTTGTACTGAGAAACCCTGAGAGTTCCGTTACTCAATACCTTTTGTAGATGTATGGCTTAATCTCAAAGCTCTGGTGTTCTGATGTCCTGAAACCCAAACCAACCCACTGAGACTTATCCAAAGACCTGGAGGAAGAGAAGGAGTCCACTCATTTTCTGCCAAACTGTCCAAATTTGAAGCATGAGAAGCCCACAGCAGAAATTACTGGAGCGCTATGACAAGGCAAGCCTGGGTTCTCTCAGGGACCGCCAGCATCCCAGCCCGGCTTGGGACTTTGTCAGCTTGATAATGATTGCATGATGTTTAAGGGCAATTATCCTAATTATAGTTTCAGGCTATTGTTTCCTTATGGAGATATAAGTCAACCAATCTTTTCTAAATTAGCAATTAAAGACCACTTATTATTCTGAAAAACCACAATAATGTATTCACAAGCTGACAATGGACATTTCAAAACACAAAGTCTAAAATTCTTGGCTGTGCTATCAGAGGATGGCAATTAGATGCTGATGAGTGGTTGCTAACTCTAATGAATATCAAACTGCCATGACGAGTGAAGGATTCCTTGGGGAAAAAGCAGGAGATACTGTCCAGTCATCCTTCCCTACTGACGCTCAACTGATGGGTCACTTGAGGAAAAATGATACTGAGGCCATCTATGTCTGTTGTCCACGAGAAGCTTTTATATTTACCATTTCAGTGGTTTTTGCATCTGGCTGGATACCAGAACCATGGTGAGGTTTTTAAAATACTAGGCTCCACCTCATAGAGATTCCAAGTGATCAGGGTTCATGATGAGGTTAGGAATGTGCATTCTAAAATGCTCCCAGGAAGACGATGTGAAGAAAAGGGAAACCTCCTACACTGTTTCTACACTATAGAAAGCAGTATGGTGGTTCCTTAAACAACTAAATATAGAACAACCATATGATCCAGCAATCCCACTCCTGGGCATATATACAGTAAAACTATAATTCAAAAATATATATGCACCTCAATGTTCATAGCAGCATGATTCACAATAGCCAAGACATGAAAAAAACTTAAATGTCCATTGACAGATGAATAGATTAAGAAGATGTAGTACATATACACAATGGAATACTACTCAGCCATAAAAAGAACAAAATAATGCCATTCTCAGCAACATGGATCAACTCTGATCATCATACTAAGTGGAATAAGTCAGAAAGAAAAAGACAAATACCACATACCACTTATATATGGAATCTAAAATATGGCACAAATGAACATAACTACAAAACAGAAACAAACTCACTGACAAGGAGAACAGACTTGTGGTTGCCAAAGAGGAGAGGAAGTGGGGGAGGACTGGAGTGGGAGGTTGGGGTTAGCAGATGTAAGCTATTCAACACGGAGAGGCTAAACAACATGATCTTATTGCATAGCACAAAGAACTATAGTCAATGTCCTATGATAAACCATAATGGAAAAGAGTATTAAAAAAACTGTATAACTGAATCACTTTGCTGTACAGCAGAAATTAATACACAATTGTAAATCAATTATAATTCAATAAAAAATACAGTAAAGTAAAATGGTCCCAGAGATTCCAAAGGAGCCATTCTGAGGACCAGCCCTTGGCACTCACTTCATTATTTCACTTTGGAGTTGGCCCCTCACAACAACAATATGAGGTAGACAGGGGAGGTAAATAATTACTTCCATTTTATACGTAAGGGGACCAATAAAGCCTTCTCCATCTCCATTTATCCCTCAACTGTATAAATGTGGAAGGAAGGGCGCAACTGGCTTTCAAAAGTAACAAATAACAAAGAATGAAGAATACATTGCAAGCCACTAGAAATCTACACATTAATCAAGAACCTTCAGGAAAAGAGGCAGCTTGTTGGTGCCGGCCTTGACGGACAGCTCCTTAGAGAAGAGCCTGTATAAGGAGGGAAGGGTTGCAGGAAACCTTGGAGGAAATGGGGTCAAGGAGTAGAGAGTGTCTTGGAGCCCAGACCCACCTTGCTCATGGCTTCTGCGATGGCATCAACCATGCCTCCCACCAAGCCCACCTCACTGGCAGCTTCGTTCAGTGTCACCATGATGTCATCCACGGCCTCCTTCATGAGCTGGGCAGCCTCTGTGATGGCGTCGTGGGTGTGCTGGGCCTGAGAAGAGGGGGGCGGGGAGGAGGATAACTAAAACATTTCCACAAGCACATGACAACAGTGCTCAATCTCTTATGTAATCACATCACTTCTTTTAAAGATAACCTTAAGGAGCATATAAAATTATATCCCCGTTACAGAGCACAACAAGGTTGTCTATATTTTTTCTTTTTCCTTTTACAGCTGCCCCTGCAGCATTTGGAAATTCCTGGGCCAGTGGTCGAATTGGAGCTGCAGCTGTTGGCCTACACCCCAGCCACAGCAACGCCGGATTTGATCTGCATCTGTGACCTATGCCACAGCTGGCAGCAATGATGGATCCTTAACCTACTGAGTGAGGCCAGGGATGATACGCACAGAGCAGGTGCTGGGCAAGTGAGTGAATGAGAGGATGAAAGAATGATGGTGTGAGGCTCCCTAAAAAACACCTTGAATGGTAGCAAGATTTGGGGAGGGGGTGGGGGAAAGAGCCAAGTTCCTGGGGTACTGGAGTCGAGTTCTGACTCTACTGCTAAGTAGCTAAGTGGTCCTGGGTGAGGGTTCCAAAGCAAATTGGGAATAATCATAATAAGGCTCTACAGTGAAATTCTGACGAGATGGGATGGGTGCAGGCACCTTATCATTTAGGATAACAGCAGTCTAGTAGGGGACTATGTCCTCACCCAAGAAATCTGACCTAATGTCAGGTAGTTTGTGTCAGAACTGCATGGCACCAGGTACTAGATGCCCCTGTGCAGAGGCCCTGGCTACCCTGATGGTCCTTAGGGGGAGAGGAACCTTCTAAACGGCCCAAGGAATTGCATCTTTTCTTGAGGAGAAGCTCAGGAACCCAGTGAGAGATGGTAAATGGTAACGCTTTTCGATGCTCAAACGAAAGAGAAGGCCAAGAAGAAGCTAGGTGAGCCAGGGGAATGGGCTTAGCCTGTGAAATTGAAAAGCCAAAGGAATCGAGATAAGTTTTCCAAATGTAACATCTGATGAGATGTGAAATCTTTCAGTCATGGGTGATTCTTCTTGAGGCAACTGTGTTAGTACAAAACTATTAGCTATTGACTGTTACGACTAAAATTACTTTAGAAGATAACAAGACAAATAACCTCAAGGAACAGTGACTCCTTGACTCTTCACCAGACCCATGTCCATCTTTACTTCTCAGGCCCTCCATGGGGCAAGAGGTGCCTGTTTCTCTGGATAAATTCCCCTTCCTTCCTGGTGCAGTGTCACAGCTGCACCCGGCTGGCCTCCTATAGCTCCACCCTCTCACGCTCTTGCCTGCAGGGACTGGTTCTGTATGCCTCTTCTCCTCTCCGCTCCATCGAAATCCTAGCCCTCTTTTCAAGGGCCAGCCTCAATACCACCTCCTCCCAGAAGCCCTCCTTGATGATTTTTGTCCTCGTCAACCTTCCTTTGGACTCTTACATCCCTGAGAATTAACTCTGGTGCCAGAGTCATCACAAGGTAATGGCCTCAAAGGAAAAAACAGGGAGCAAGCGGTGTTGCCTGATTTCTGAGGCTACATAATGGAAAATGATAGAGCTTCTGCCTCGCTCACTCTCAGGAGATGTGTCTTTGAAGTCCTTAGCCACCGCGTACGGAGGCTGGCTATCTTAAGGCTGAATGCTGGGCAGACTGCAAGGTGAGATCACACAGAAGTAGAAAGGAGTGCCCACAGAGCCCCAGCTGTTTCAGCCACCAAAAGTCTGAGTGATTTCTGTTCAGGTACCAGACCCAAGAGTGACTGAACCTCAGGTGTTCAAGCCCCAATGGCCATCTGGCTGCAATGGCAGGAGGAGCCCTGAGTGAGGGCTACCCCTCTGGGCTCAACGGATCTGCAACTACACGAGAGAATACAAAAATGGGAGTGTTTTAAGCTGTCACATTTTAGGATGGCTTGTTTACGTAGTAAAAGCTAAGTGGGACAACACCTAAGAAGGGCTCCTAAGCCAGCCTTGGCATCAGAGACTTCTAAGCAGAGGTGTCCAGGTTGAAGCTGGGCCCTGGAGGTAGAATCCACATTCAGCCCGAGTCCATGGGGTAAGGGACGGGGAGAGGAGACCACCGGGCAGAGGACAATAGCCAGTACAAAGGCCCAGAGGTGAGAAGGCAGGTGCATTGTGAGGAAGAGTAAAAGGGCGTGTGTGATTGGTCCGGTACAGTGCCTGGCACACAGCTCCTGCCCCTTCAACTACCTCTTGGCCAGCCCCAGCCCCACCTCTCCAACTAGGCTGCATGCTCCTTGTAAACAATTCACCCTGCTCCTCTCCAGAAGGTGGCTTTAAGGTACTGAGTGAGTCATTTTTATTTTCAGAGACACTTTTACAAGGATAACCTTCAAAGGCTGTTGGTGCAAATTTCCCCTCTGGAGAGACTCATTTAGAAATAAATGGAGCCATCTGTTTTCAGGCTTTGAAACATCATGGGTGGCAGAGCTGAGGGCAGAGATGTGCTGGGAGGGGAGGTGTCAGAGCAGGAGCCCCCCACCCCCTCTACTGCTGCCGCCGCTTTCTGCTCCTGAGCCATCAACCTGGGCTCACTCGGGCTGTGAGGACAGGCTCCAGTTCCTCTGATGGCACCAAGAAAACCTGATGACATTGCCATGAGTGCTGGCAAGATACCAGAGGCTAGCGTGTACTTGTACACAACACCCGAGCCAACTGTGGGCACACAGTGGCTTTCATATCAGTTTTTTAATTTTTAAAATTTTTTTATTTTTAGGGCCACCCTCATGACATATAGAAGTTCCCAGGCTAGGGGTCAAATCAGAGCTACAGCTGCTGGCATACACGACAGCCACAGCAATGCAGGATCCGAACCGTGCCTGAAACCTACACCACAGTTCATAGCAATGCTAGATCTTTAACCCACTGAGCAAGGCCAGGGATCAAACCTGCATCCTCATGGATACTAGTCAGATTCACTTCCACTGCACAACAAAGAGAACTCCGATATCAGTTTTAAAGCCTACGATCAAGTACCTTGGGCCGGGTATTTGAGCATTTTACAGACAATGCTTCATGATAGGTGACAGAAAGTCCAGAACAACAACAAACATCAAACCACCTAACAGCAGCAAAAAAAGGACAGCTGCTAACATTTCCAAGGGAACCCCTGCACCAGGTATGCAGATGCTAGATATGGTGTGAACACCTCCAGTACTCCTCACAGTCCCCTGGAAGGGGTGAACACTATCTCTGCAGGGACTCCTCTGACTGTTGCAATTCAACAACAGGAGCTAAAGCACTTAGAGCTTACAGGCCTGGTGGATGGAAGACAACTGCCACTGACCAGCTGGCCATCTGCTGAGCCTAGGCCATCAGGCAGGAGGAAAATGAGTCTACGGCTAGATCGGGTTGGTTTTATCAGCACCACTGAAAAGAATGCCTTGATTAGGAAATGTGCCATCTATGAGGGGGAGGTTTCAGCCTGCACACCCCTCAGCCAGGGGGCTTTTAAACAAGGTGAAGCAACCAGGGACCATGTGGCAAAGACAATGGGCCTCAGGACCAGCTACTATTCCTAGAGTTGGCTGGGGGCCGCCTCGCTTAGCATCTCAGCATCTGCCAGCCCCCGTTCTCTCTGCCATTGTGGGCTCACACCTGCCCATGAACTTGCTGCCAGTTCCCAAACGTGTCCCTTGGAGCCCCCAGGGCCTAGCTCGCCTATGTTTTCCAATTCCTGGCAGCTTTCCACTAGAGGAGGCCCAGCCCTGGAACCTCACCCAGTGCTGAAAAGTAAAATATCTGGCTCAAGTCTGTCCTAGGTCCCTGGGAGGAAAGCCTTTAACCCCTTAGCATTTCCCAAGTGACCACACAGGCTCTGACAACATACTCTCATCCCGACCACTGACCTCTAGGGAGATGAAGAGGCTGGAGATGGAATCACTGGTCATATGACTGAACTCAGTCAAGCAAGCCTGCATAATGAAATCCCAATGAAAGCTCTGGGTAGGAAGCTGGAGTGAGCTTCCCTGGTGGGTGACACATGGCAGTAACCTTGGAGGGTGACACATCCTGAGGACACGGAAGCTGCACGTTTGGGACCCTCCAGACCTCACCCTCCCTCTGGGCCTCTTCTTTTGGCTGGTTGTATCCTTTAAAATAAAACTATAGCTGTTAGTAGAGCAATTTCCTGAGTTGAGTTGTTCCAGGAAATCACTCAACCTAAGTGATAGCGAGAACCCCGGAATGCAGCCAGTTGGTCAGAGTGAGGGTGGTCTAGGAACGCCGGAGCTCGTGGCTACTGTCCTAATTGGGGAGTCTAGCAGGGGCCTGTGCCCCTACATGGGGAATCCGACTTAACGCCAGGTAGTGTCAGAACTGCACTGGACCAGGGGCCGGGTCCACCCATGTAGTGGCCATGGGCTGCCTTGGCCCACCTCAGGGGGAGAGGACCCCTCCAAAAGGCTCCAAAAATCGCAGCTTTTCTTTGATAGATGAGAAGCCAAAGACGCTTGTGAGAGATGGTAAATGATACCCCTTTTGAATGATTAAATGAACTAAGGATTCCAGGAAGAGGCTATGTGCACCTCAGGAACTGGCTCAGCCTACGGAACTGAAAAGCCATGGGAATCCCCAAAAGTTCTTCAAATACATCTGATGAGATATGAAATATGTTGCTCATGGATTGGTTAGCTTGAGGCAAGTGGGTCAGGGTGCAAAGCTCTTTCCCCAGGGATGTGATGGAGCAAAACATAAGGTGTGCACTTTTATAAACCTCACTTAGAATGAGAAGACTATTGGCTGCACAATAAAGTCAGCAGGGAATCACAAAACAGTTCTCTGAAACTCCATGGGAAACGTACAGGCCATCTTTTCTACACTAGAGCATCCAAACCTACCAGAACACATCCTTGCTCTTGGCTGTCCCAGAAATGAATTACCTTCCCATCCGCTTGTGCTGAAGCATTCTCTAGAGAGCCTGCCCTCTATTCCACACGGTTAAGTTTTGGAGATCCTTAAAGGGTCAACTCAGAGACGGTGAGGCCTCCTTCAATTACTCCAAGCTTCTCCCAGGGCCGTTTCCTCTGACTTTGATGGCCAACCTCACCTTGATCACACAGCCCAGCCAAATCCCACGTGCAGGCTGCCCGAGCACGTGAGCTTCAGCCATGGAAAGACACAGAAGGCTCTCAATTAAGGCATGCTTAAAGGGCTGATGGCAGTCAGGACAGTGGAGTCAGCAGGCTCAACAATGAGGTTATTATTTTAGAATCTGGAGGGGCTCCTTGTCACTGCTCCTCTCAGCTCAAGAAAAAAATCAGACTCTGTTCTTTTTTGGAAATGTGTCTGAAGTCTATTTCCAAGGGAGCCTTATTTCTTTATTACAGTGTTTCAACTACAAAGCCCAACAAAGCAGTCAGACACATCACAGGAGTTTGGAAAATGGGAGAAGGCTACAGGGGGCAGATCTCAACTTCAGCAGAGGGAGAAAAACCTTCTAATAATGAGGACTGCCCTACAGCAAATGGGGCTGTGTATTTGCTGGATGGAGTGTTACAGGCAGAAGCTGGATGGGCCCTGCAAGGAAGATAGAGGAGGAAACTGATGGGGGGAGAGGGAAGGGGAGAAAAGAATGCATGTAGAAGAGGGCTTAGTGGGATGAGCATGAGGTCCCACAGCAAATGCCTTGTACTCATGGGATTCTTTAACGCCAGGCTCTGGGGCTGGCCGTGTTTAATTTGCGGGGGAGCACCTACTATGTTAGGCACAATACCTCATTTAAACTCTACAACCACCAGGTAGGTATTCAGTTTTACATGAGGCTTACATGAGGAAACAAAGAAATGAAATAATGTGCCAGCAAGAGGCAAAGCTGGGATCTGCATCCAGCTTATGCTATTTGTTCGTCAAATCAAAGCCACGGATGACCCTTTAATCACATGTGACCACATCCCCTCTGCACACAAGGACTACAACATCTAACAGATCCATCAGCTAACATATAGCAAGTAATACCCAGTAAATATCTTCCCAAAGAACAGCACCCAAGGGGATTAAGTCTCTGCATTAGGCTTCTTAGGAAAGGGCCTACAGGCCAACTTGGCACCCTGTGACAAGCCAGTTGGAATCTGCAGACAGCACAGGTAGCTGCTATCAGTGAGGGGATGGATACAAACTCCTGAATTACGGTCACTCATCACATCTTAGTTCATCACAGGGTACTTCAGGTTATTCACTGAAAATTATTCCACACTGGTCTCCAGCTGCTACTTTCAAGCAAAGGATGTCATCATAGAGCTTACAGTGCTGACGACAAATGCTCCTGGGCATAACACAGAATTCCACGGGGAGCTCTGAATTTGCAGTCCAAGCAGATGTGCTCATCTCTTCAACACTCAGCAACCTCCTAATTCAAATTACTCTACTAAGAATGAACCCCCCTCAAGTAGAGGTGGGGACATGGCAGTAAACATTCCTGGAGCAAAGCTAACCCAAACTGGGTCCCCACGGCGAGTCCCAGCTCCTCCAGTGTGACGAGGGAGGAGAGGGACTGGGGCCCCTATCCCTAACCTATCAGCCCAAAGGGTATTCTGGTCCTTCTTGCTCCATCCATCACTTCAGCAACTAGACTTGATTTTGTCAGAAGACTCAGAACAACTTGAAGGCTGATAATGGCTCTCAATATCTTTAGCATCCCCAGAATGAGTCTCTCAACAGTTGCCAGATACATGAAGGAAAAGTGGAACATAAAGCATGTAAGCCCAAGACACTCTCCATGCTGCTTCCTGCATGGTGTTTCCAGACTATGGATGTGTCGTGTTATGTGTCATCTTCACTGTCCCCAGCTCCTTAGTGTGGAGGAGGAGGCTTGTCACATAACAGCCCAGTCTACTCCTGCTGTCCCCTCATTCTGCCCAATCCATACACACCAGACTGAGTGCTATCTTCTAAAGAGAGCGCAACACTTTTACAACCTACCTTTGCCTTTGCAGATACCATTCCCTCCTCCTAGCATGCTGCTAGCTACCTTTTATGTGCCAGGTAATTTCCTTTTGTTGAGATCAGGCAGCCCTCTCCCCTGCTGCTCTTTTTGGCCCTGCCCAGCTCCCACTCCGCGCTGAGTTGGTTTGTGTTTCCATAGAGCGCAAGCTCAATTCTGACTCCACATCCACCTGGCCTGCCATCTCAGATAACACAGCAGAGCAGTCTCAGTTTCCACATATGTACAATGGGAACCTTCCGATGTAGAAGAGTTTTTATGAAGATTATGTAGGAAAAGGATGTAAGATGTAATAACTGACATAGACCCAGTGGTTAACAACTGTTAGCTCTGAGATGACTATTTTGTGATTCTGACTCTTAATCTAGAATCTTCTACCTTGCAACTGATCTGAAGATGTCAGAGATACAACAAAACATACTAAAAATAAATACAAGTATAATATGGATCCCTATAGCTTGTGGGTCAGTGTCCTACACAAATATTTCTAGGGGGGTTCCCTCAAGTTAGTCTGCTTAGGTGAAGACCATTGGGAGCAGATGATCATGTGGCAGCAGCAACTAGAGGGTAATAGTGGTGGGAGGTGCCTCTGACTTCCTCTCCGGGTTCTAGAACCTTGAGGAAACTTGCGGTGCATGCCAGTTTCCCAAGTAAACCAATTACTCCAACAAAATTGTCCCCAAGAGAAAAGCACATGTTGCCACCATCTTTGGCCACTTAAAGTAGCTGCGTGACACATCAGGAAATGTTGCACTTGCAAACTGGCGAGGGAAATTTTCCTATTAAATCACTGTCCCCCAGGCAATAGCAATACCTGCCAGGGGTGACCTTGCACTGTGTTTTGGGGTGAACTTGAGTACCAAGAAGGGAAAGGACATGTACTGGAAAACAAGAGCAGTCTGCTTTGTGCAAGCTGGGTGTTAACACTGAGCAGGTGCCCAGCAGGTGTTATGGGTTTTGTTCCTGTGATAACCACACAATATGTTTTTCTTTCCCAAGAATGCTTACCTACACACTCTGTCAGGGGAAAAAAACAAAACAAAACTTATAAGTTTTGTGTCCTTTTTATTTTATTTTATTTTTTTTGATTTTCCTCTTAAAGATCCCTGGGAATGCCAAGAGAAGTTTTTTTTTTTTTTTTTTTGCTTTTTGTTTTTTAGGGCTGCACCTGTGGTATATGGAGATTCCAGGCTAGGGGTCTAATCAGTACTACAGCTGCCAGCCTAAGCCAGAGCCACAACAATGCCGGATCCTTAACCCACTGAGCGAGGCCAGGGATCAAACCCGCAGCCTTATGATTCCTAGTCGGATTCGTTTCCACTGTGCCACAACAGGAACTCCCAAGAGATTATTTGTTTTTGTTTTTTTTTTCTTTTTAGGGCTGCACCCTCAGCATATAGAAATTCCCAGGCTATGGGTCAAATCAGAGTTATAGCTGCTGGCCTACACCACAGCCACAGCAATGCAGGTTCCGAGTAGTGTCTGCAACCTACACCACAGCTCATGGCAACGCCATATCGTTAACCCACTGAGCAAGGCCAGGGATTGAACCTGAGTCTTCATGGATGCTAGTCAGATTCGTTTCCACAGAGCCATGATGGGAACTCCCTATATGACAGGAACTTCCTATTTCTCATGTTTGAAATCAAATGCCACCATCCAAAAACTGAAGTTGTTTCCCCTGGAAACAAACTGGAGGGATGGGATACAGAAGAATGTGTAATGGCTTCTCAGTGTCCTAAGCAAGCCCCCCACATCCTGAACTGTACCTTGGGGTTTCCTCCGCCTTCTTTGGACGCATACAACATCTGCAAGGCAGATTCGGCAAGTGTCTTGGTCTGGTCCAGGACCGTCATCTGCTGCTGGTGGTCCAGAATCTTGGAGGCAACACCCACTGCAGCCAAGATCAATGGTTCAAAGTAGCTTGCCAGCTGTGTTACCTTTCGAGACAAAGAAAAGCCACAGTTGCATCATGTAAATCCATGTGTCTTTTGCAGGGTCTCTGCTGGTGCGGGGGAGATGGCTGGGACTCAAAAGGAGAGGCGGATCTGCTGGCCTTGACTTTTTTTTCCTATTTTACATCCAGAATCATGAATTACAGCCAACATGTTATACGTACTTTAGATCCTCAGACCTTACTCATTGTTGAAATTTACTTTCCGAAATACTTATTAATGAATCTTGCTTGGATCTTACTTTCTCTGGGGAGCTCTTTGTCTCATCTCTGATCATGGCAGATGTGCTAAGAAATTCATTCTGAGATCCAGAGTTAGGTGTGAGAATTTTACAGCTTTTAATTTTAATTTAATTAATTTTAATTTCAAAAATAGCTTTTGAAAGAACAAAGATGAGTGTCCCACAAACTCAAAAGGAAGGAGGATAGGAGTGGGGCAGAGGAGCAGGGAAGGTGAGGAAAGCAGCCTGAGAATAAAGGTACCCTCAGCAAGCCCACCCAGCTGCCTCTGCCCCAAGCATTTGGACTTGAGGAACAACAGCAAAAAAAGCAAAAATGCTTCACATGAGCTGAGATGCTCTGTTTATGATTAGCTCAACCTGGGAAAATAAGAAAGCCTAGCAAGACAGCTAAGTACTGCAGCAGCAAGGGCCCGTCTCCAGTAGACCACACCATAGACAGTGTCCCTTGGTATCTGCAGGGCTTCGCATGGACACCAAGAATCAGCGGGTGCTCAAGCCTCTCACACAAAATGCTATCATGCAGTTGGCCCTTTGAATCTGTGGGTTCTGCATTCACGGGTATGGAGGGCTGGCTGTATGGCTCACCAAAGCTCACAAGCTGGGTGCTACAGGGCCACATGCCACAAACATTTATATGGGTGTGTCCTATATGCCAGACTCTGCTAAATGCTTATGCCCA
Organism: Phacochoerus africanus; assembly: GCF_016906955.1. Classification (NCBI taxonomy): domain Eukaryota; kingdom Metazoa; phylum Chordata; class Mammalia; order Artiodactyla; family Suidae; genus Phacochoerus; species Phacochoerus africanus. The sequence continues at coordinate 111,353,059 of NC_062545.1, forward strand.
TGCATTTCTTCAGCTAATCTCCAAAACATGTGCATGAGGTAGACACAAGTGAAGAAGCGAGGCTTAGATGAGTGAGGTAACTTGTTCAACCCCATACAGCTGAGTGGTGGAGCTGAGACAGGGACCAGGCATCCTGCTCCCCAGCCCAGTGGCTCTACCACCACCCTGCTGTCCGCTATTTGTCACTTTTACTCCAGTTCTGCTATGGCTGCAATACTGCATTTTAGAAGTTCATTTGCTACATATTTGTTTTGTAAAGTGTTGAAAATAAAGTCTGATAACACAGCAACACCCAGCTACCTGGCATCCGTAATATCAGATTTTAACATTTTGCTGTATGTGCTTCAGATACCATCATCTATTCCCACTCAGGTAAAACACATAAAATCAGATAAAACACTGATCATACTTTTCTGTTCAATGCCTCAGCTCATGTGGCAATCACTAATTGCTAAATTATTCCCATCAGGTGTATTTAAGTTCAAACCTTTAGCTAGAAGTTCCCTTAAAGCTCCTTCTCATCATGTGGAGGAAGAACGAGGGTGGCAGGGATGTGGGTGGGAAGATGGCTTCACAAGGGCAGTCACTGGGTCAGCAACAAAGCAGGGCTGGGGCTGAGGCAAGGTGGAGGCCCAAAATACTCAAGTTCATTGGAGCAAATAGTGAGACAAGACTATGGGCCAACTTGGACCTACAGATTCTCATACTAAGTGGTTAGCCAGACAAAGACCATATGATATCACTTACATGCGGAATCTAAAATATGGCACAAATGAACTTACTTACAAAACAGAAACAGACTCTCAGACATGGAAAACAAAGTTGCAGTTACCAAAGGGGAAAGGGGGAGGGAGGGATAGATTAGGAGTGTGGGATTAATGTATACACATACGATATATAAAATAGGTAACCAACAAGGACCTACTGTAGCACAGGGAACTCTACTCAATATTTTGTAGTAACCTATAAGGGAAAAGAATCTAAAAAGGAATATGTACACACACACACACACACAAAATGAATCGCTGTGCTGTATACCTGAAATGAACATGATATTGTAAATCAACTATACTTCAATAAAAAAAAAAAAACCTAAAAAAAAAAAAGACTATCAGCTAACAATAAACACACTTTTGCGTTTCTATCCCCAGTTACAGGTATCTTACAGATAGGCTTCAAGCACTTGAGCAGGGGTGCTTGCCCTTATGGTGTTTCATGTGCATGTTAAAGCCCCCCCCCCGCCCCCAGTCTGGGCAGATATGATTAATGCCAAGGCACACGGCTTGCTGGATTTTGGACCTCAGTCCTTGCTTCAGCCAATGGCTTCTATGTAAAGCCTGGCCTTCACAGCCACGTTGGATTTCATCCCCTCTTCCTCAAGAAGGGCACTGGTGTCGACAACAAGGGGAGCAGTGCCATGATGGGTCATCAGAAGTCAGGGCTGAAGATGGGCTCTGTCAGTCCTAAAGAGTCGACATGCTTAATGCATTAGAATCTGACATGTTTTTTTGAAGTTAGTTTTACTATTTTAATGTACATTTTAATGGATAAGCAAGGAGATCCTGCTGTATAGCACTGGGAACTCTATCTAGTCACTTGCGATGGAGCATGATGGAGGATAATGTGAGAAAAAGATACGTATGTGTGACTGGGTCACTTTGCTGTACAGTAGAGAACTGACACAACACTATAAACCAACGATGATAGAAAAAATAAAAATTATAAAAAATACAGTACATTTTACCATCTCAACTGTAAAATGTCAAGGGTTGTTGTGTGCTGAGCCTAAGAAAACACAACTAAACAGGTGTCCGACTTCCTTCTGGAGGGAGGACGGCTGGGTGGTGGGTAGGATAAACTTGAGTTTCAGAGCCCCTAGATCCGAATCCTCCCTGCCAATGCCTCTTTAAGAAATCTTAGGCAAAGTGCTTCCTCTTAATGAATTTCAGCGTCCATCTCTGTAACAGCAGTAGGTTGTTAAGATGTTAGGGGGATTAAGTCAGCATTTGCAAAAGCTTTCGCACAAGGCCTCCGGGAGTAATCACTCCATGCACCCTAGGGGTCCTTATTCTTCACAACACTGTGCAGCAAAGGTCTTTTGAAGGGACGGGACTTTTCCTGCATTTAGGAAGCTTTTAGCAGGGACTCTCACACCTTCTGGTCTTGAGGGACATGACAGAACAGGTGACCTCCTCACCTGGGCTAGCGCAGAAGTTACAATAACAGAGAACTTTGAGGAGTTCCCGTCGTGGTGCAGTGGTTAACGAATCCGACTAGGAACCATGAGGTTGAGGGTTCGGTCCCTGCGCTTGCTCAGTGGTTTAATGATCCGGCGTTGTCGTGAGCTGTGGTGTAGGTTGCAGACGCGGCTCGGATCCTGCGTTGCTGTGGCTCTGGCATAGGCCGGCAGCTACAGCTCCGATTAGACCCCTAGCCTGGGAACCTCCATATGCCGCGGGAGTGGCCCAAGAAATGGCAAAAAGACAAAAAAAAAAAAAAGCAGAGAACTTTGAGTAACTGATGTTGAGTCCCTAGGCCAAGGGTGGAAAAGTGGGTTGATTGGTGACCACCTCCCTCAAAAAAAAGGTACATCCATGTCCAAATTCCTGCAGCCTGTGAAGGCGATCTTACAAAGGGGTCTTTGCAGGTATATTAAAGAATCTTAAGATGAGATCATCTGGATTACTTGGGTGGGCCCTAAACCTACTAACAAGTGTCCTTAGAGGAGACAGTAGGAAAGATGGAGAAGCAGGAGACAACGTCACCATGGAGAGAAACTGGCAAGACTCAGTCAAGGAATGCCAAGAGCCCTGGCACACTGGAAGCGGCCGGGAACAGACTCTCCCCCGAGGCTCCAGAAAACAGTTAGCCCTGCGAGCACCCTGACTTTGGACTTCTAGACTCCAGAGCTGTGAGGGATCAAATTGGCGTTGTTTAAGGCCCGCCAGTGCTGTATGTTGTTACAGCAGCGTGGGAAACCAACCCAGGTGGTGTCTTTATCACCCCCACGCAGTGCTGAGGCTGCTGACTTGGGGCCCTATCTGGACACTGTCGTGAAGCACTGGAACCACGTGGATATCAACCACCAGCCCATGACTTCTCTGAATGGAGAGCCGCTAGGCTGCATTTGTCCTGAACTCCCTTTCAGAAGGTGGGGCTCCTTAAGCCAAAGGGCCGAGTGTCAATTTATAACTCAGATGACACAAATGTGTTACCTTTCTTCACATGCATCCAACAACACAGGAATTAATCCCCCATACTGACAGCTTATCTGCAGAGATAAGCTGCCCTAGATGTCCAGAAATATTTTCTCATGAAATTCCTACTGGAATCAAAGGTAACTGCTGCAGCGAAGGCCGGCTGCTCTGTCAAACTCACTCCCTCCGCAGGGGTCACATCTGCAGTGCTCTGGCCCCCAGGACACCCCCCACCTTGCAAACAGCTTCAAGTGTCCAGCCTTTCTTATTAAAAAGGGACTCTGAGCTGAAAGATGAAATTCACCACACTTAAAGGCAGAGAGACACTGGCCAGTTAAAAATCCCAAACACCTCTCCTTAGAACCAGCAGGACGCTTAGGGGGCCCTTAAGCTATTCTGTAATTTGAAAAAGCAGGCATATTGATTTTTTAAAATCAATACCTGCAGAGGAGATTCTGGGTACTGGATTTCTTGATCATCGATAAGGGCGGCTGCACTGATAAATGCTAGGAAACCCTGCAGGTTGTTAAAAGCCAATGTCTGCCCTCTCTCCGCTGAGGCACAGGCTGCTTGACAAGCGAACTCTCTCTGAAGGATTTGCAAAATGAACCCCAAGAGGCAAGGCATTATTCAGCACCTGCAGCCATGTGGTAGGAACGCTGGGGTGACGTTCTGAGCAGAGTGGCCACACGGAGGCTTTAGTGGTCAAGGGCGAAGTCAGCAAGTTTGCTTTGCTTCTTCACGTGTGAACCTGGACCATATATTAGAACCCATGGAGGAACAACATCCCTTAAACACACCAGACTGAGGCTGGCCAGCAGGGACAAACGATGGCAGACACCAGGCCAGGAGCCCCAACTTTAGTCCCTGGCTTGTCCGAGCGAAGGTCAAGAGCAACAGCGAGGTAAGTGCCTCGCCGGCTGCAATGTCTGACCCCCCACCAGAAAAATGTCCCAGCAGTTTTTGTCCCAGTGCTAGGTGAAAACAGATCCTGAGGTGGTCATTTTTGGAGAAGCTGTGGGAGGAGATCGAATGGCATTCCTCTAATGTAAGCCAGCGCTGAGCCAGGCATAATGCCTACCAGGAGGCTTTGGGAACAAAAACAACAAAATCAATCACAACTGTCCCCCAGCCCCCTCCCACACACTCTCAGCAGGAGGCTCCCAGGGCCCTTTACCTTATGTCCCAGCTGAGCCGCTTCACCCCGAGCCGCCGTCGCAATGGGATCAATAAGGTGCCCAATTTCCTGGACCACTGAAGTCAGCTGCTCCTGCAGGGCCTGGCAAGGAGAGAGCTGTCAAGTTTACCCCATGTGGTTGTACTGATTCAAAATGACCCATGTGAAAGCTAAGGAGACCACAAGAAATGGATAGCAAAATGCCTGGGTATACCATCCAGCCACTGGCCCCAGGGACCCCCACTTCCTCTGGGCTAGATCCCCCTCCACCCACAGAGGACATAAGGCAGCCAGGGGAACACTTCCTACTGGCTTCTCACTCCTGGCAAGCATAGTGACAACTGATGCTACTGCTGTCTTTACTCTGGGTTACTCAGCAGAATTACTGACAAGGTGGGACCACTGTGGCTTTCCAAGAAGGGAAGGCAGCTCTCTGTTCAAGTGCAGAGTTAGTGGTGGGTCTGATCCGGCACGCTGTGTCCTCAGAACTAAAAGCCCCTTAAGCAGGGAGCAGGAAGAAGGGTGACCTGACAATGAGATCAGCTCTCTCAAAGCAGGACGATTTCCTGGTCAGCAGACCATGAGAATGTCAGGTGAGCCTCCCACTGGACTTAGGCCAGGAGCTCAGCTCATTGTTTTTGGTGATGTGGATACTATTATTGTAAATTTTATCCTCAGGGCATTTCTTTTCAGGTTTGAAAGACAGATCAGTATCTCCGTCCCAAAAAAGTATACCCATAAAGAGGGGGGGAAGGGGATCCAGATGATACTCAAGTGTGGAGAGGCCAGTAATTCAAAGATGGAGAGTGTTAACTAGCAGAGGTGAAGATCAGAGCCTTTAGTGGGACTCTTCATAAGCGCTTAACTCCACAGAGTTATGACTGGTAGATCAGAAGCCCTGGTGGCTCAGCAGGTTAAGGATCCAGCACTGGCACTGTAGCAGCTTGGGTTGCTGCTGTACCGTGGGTTTGATCCCTGGCCTGGGAACCTCCACATGCCGTGGCTGCATCCCCCCCAAAAAAAGAATGCTGGACATTTGAGGTCTGCACACGCCAGCACAGAATGGGGTGATTCCTGACAAAAAGATAGTGTTCTGCTCATCAGAACTGAGACTCAGGCTCCCAGCAATGCTGCTTGAGGGCCGGGGGGCTTTGAGTAGAGTTTCGTCCATGAGAGGAGCAGCCTAAACCACAAACTTGAAAACAAAATCCTGGGCAACCAAAGGAAAAAGATCTAGAGAGATGGAGGTAGGTGGACAGAAAGCTCCACACTTCCAAGGGTCTTCTTTAGCGAATTACTTATCTTCCCACTCATCATGTAACTGTAGTTAAGAATGCAGGATTATTCCAGTAATGTCTTATTATGGAGGGCTGGTTAAATGAAGTGTGGGGTAAGTAGGAAGCACACACAGATAAATGGGAGGGATTTTCTTCCCAGGGAGGAAGGCATGAGAGAGGATACACTTTGGGAGGGGTGGTAAAAGGATGGGGATGCGAGGAGCGGGTGGTGGGGGGCCTGCGAGGAGTGGGTCGCCGGGGGTGGGAGGTCATCTGTGTTTCCTCATCAGAGTGCTAGTTACAGGGTGTGCAGTTGATGGTTGTTCATGAAGCTGCACTTGGGAAGGCCTAACAGGTTACTAACAGGTTAATAATAATTCTAACATTGCGCACAGGATGAGAATGCTTATTTCTTCTTTCCTTCCTTGGAAATGGGGGAGGCGGGTGCAGCTGGAGTGAAGCAGACAGTTCTGTTAATAAAAAATGGGCAGTTCCACCTCTGCGCCCCACTTAGAGACAGGGGCTGAAGTTCACGGTTGGTGAGTTCAGTGGCAGTAGGGAAACATCAGCAAATAGACTATCCATATTTATTAAGCACCTTCTGAACATCAGGCATTTTCAACGGAAAAAGTATGAATCGGGGGGCCTTTGAATGCGTAGTAGAAAAAACTCAAAGGGGCAAAGCAGGAGATTTCTATTTTCAACTTTGGAAAAAGGGACAAGAAAGGGCAAAGTGGCTCTGAATCAAAACAACACAAAAGGTCTCCCAATGCTAGACATCGAGTAACTCAGAGCAGAATCCATTATCTCTGATGAACCAAGCACAAAGGATTGAGTTCTGAATCTGCCCATTAGTCAAAAAAGTGCACCACTGAAATATGAAGGGAAGCATTCAAAACGCTCTACTGATGTGCCAACGTGAATATGGAAACCCCGCCTAGTGACACACTCTTACTGAACAATGATCATTTTCTCCAGATTTCAGGTATATCTGAACCTTCTACCCTCACAGTACCCATGTTCCTTTGCCAAACCACCGTCCTCTATTCAGTGTTGGCTCTACCGCCTCCAAAAACTTCCCAGGTTGGCTCCAGGGGAAGGTGGTCCAATGACGAAACTCCTGCATTACAAACACACTGGTGCCACTCCCCCATCCCCAAAGCCTAATGTTGGGATTCTTCAGTACTTCCAGAGGCTTCCAAGCTGGCCACGGAGCCCCAGCATACACACCTCCACAGAAATGTCATCCCTCGTGGCCAAGCTCTGGCTGACAGCAGCCAGAGAGGCCTGCTCGATGTCCCGGATGCACCGGTTGATGCTGTCAATGGAGTAGTCACACTCCCTCTGTCCAGGAGCCTTGTCCCTGGAAGGGACAGAGCAAGTCAAACACAGACTCCATGAAGCTCAATTCCAAAAACCTGCTCCAGCACTGGTGGGCCAGGAGTCCCTGTATACTATCTACTCCACTCCACTGCTTTAGGGAGTGAACCCTAATCCTAGCGTGGCATAGCCCAAGACCTTCTTACAACTTCTATTCTATCTACTTATTTCTTGTGGGAAGGATAGGGTGCTGTCCTCCATCTCAGGCAACTGCAAATGAAACAATTTAGGGCAATCTGGATTCTTTATTCACTTGCTTGGGCATAGGATCTTCATCTAAAACAAAAAAAGTCAGTACTACTTCCGGTGCAACTATACTATGCTCTCTTCATTGCATACTATTCACAAAGTCTTGGCTGTAGCAGGAGTCAAAATATTTTGTGGATTTTTCTTTGCGAGGCACAAAGAAAATCAAATATGGTCCTGAGTCTCAAAAGCAACTGACAAGCAAAATATGAAGTTCCCAATGTGGCTCAGTGGAAACGAATCTGACTGCATCCATGAAGACGCAGGTTCAATTCCTGGCCTTGCTCAGTGAGCTAAGGATCTGGCATTGCCATGAGCTATGGTATAGGTCGCAGAAGCAGCTTGGATCCGGTGTTGCTGTGGCTGTGGTGTAGGCCAGCAGCTATAGCTCCACTTCAACCCCTAGCCTGGGAACCTCCAATGTGCCGCAGGTGAGGTCCTAGACAGACAAAAGAAAAAAA